>NW_026000093.1:40563466-40673504 GCF_001458135.2 Marmota marmota marmota
CGTGCAGCGTTTTTCTCGGGAGTCTCCGAGCCCCCGTCGTTGGGCTCTAGCCAAGGGTCTCTGGCGGTTCGTGAGGCAAGATGTTGAGGCGCAGCCTGGAAAACCGGTAACAGCCCGGGGCCTAGCTGCCCAGGGCCGCCCTTACGCTAAGGCTGGGGTAGGGAAAGTGGAGCCTCTCCAAGGGGCCCACCGCGCAGAATTCCGACCCTGGGCCGAAGGCTGCACAGCCCTCTCCGCGCCCAGGGGCCTACCTCCGCGGGCTGCAGCGAGTGCCGGCGACCCCGGAGGGCCCGGGGCAGGGCTGGCTGCCACCCACCGCTCTTCCCGGCTTCGGTCCCTCACTGCCGCTGGCGGTGCAGAAGCCCGAGAAGCTGCCGGACGCCCAGGCCGCGCGGTGCGAAGCGGCACAAGCAGTCGCAACCCCGCTGCAGTGAGGCCCGCGTGGTCCGGGCCTCATTACGGGCCTGCAGGGTCTTGGATCGGGAGGCCGGGATCCGAAGGGGTCCTAGAGGAGCGCAATTCGCCCCGCGCATCGGAAGACCGTGGGATCGTTGAGGGGGTTTGCGCCTTCACGGCTGCAGAATGCCCCGAGAATGTTTTCATATCAAATTAACGCGAAGCCATCTCATCTTAACGAGAATGTTTTGCTTTTTGTGTCACCTTTTTCTCTAGGGACGCTCAAACCAGACAACTGCAAGATGCTGTCACAAATGTGGAGAAGCATTTTGGAGAGCTGTGCCAAATCTTTGCTGCTTATGTACGGAAAACTGCCAGACTGAGAGACAAAGCAGACCTCCTGGTGAATGAAGTCAACGTGTATGCCTCTACAGAGACCCCAAATTTAAAGCAGGGCCTGAAAAACTTTGCTGATGAGTTTGCTAAACTTCAGGATTATCGGCAAGCAGAGGTATGGAATGAGGTCAGAGTGTATTGATGAATGAGCCAGGAAGTAGAGGATGAAGGAACCCCTGAAGACTTTGATTATAATCTACCTTACTGCAGTGGCAAACGCACACTTGATGATAAATGCATATTTTCTTGTCTTTAACATTGTGTTAGTCTACTAAAGGGAAGCTTTTTTGTGATTTACCGTTTCGAACTAAAATTTAGGGTGTATTTGAAGTCTTTCCCATTTGCCAGCTTTGGCGAAGGGGAGCCCTTGTACAGAGGGTTTTAAACCTAGTGCTTATGGGGGAAAAAAGCACGACTTGTGTTTTGTGTGCACTTAAATACATTTAAAAGTATGACGAAGATGGAAAATGTTGAGAATGGCAATGTGAATGACTGAACGGTTACTAAATGGGCAAGCTATTACTGATGTTTTCATGATCTATAGCCGACCAATGGCAAGGCTATGATTTATAACATAGTGAGACACTGTGAGGTGAGGTTGGTTGGTTTGTTTTGCTTTGCTTTGAGTGGCCAGGAACTTGTGATTGTTTTCTTTCTAAAAACCCCCTTTTATCCCTTTAATATTTCATAAGTGCTTTCACTTGTATTTATTTTGTTTCAAGACTCAAGCTGCTTTGTCAGAAGTTGCCCAGTTAGAACTCCATTGCTTTTTTTCTTCTTTTCATCAGTGCTTTTGGTTCTTTTTTTAAAGCCTAAAAAAAATTTCAGTTACCAAAAAGTAAAACGAACACTAATATTTGAACCCATCATTATTATACATACAAAAATTTGAGTAAAAAACTATCCGGTACCTTTTAGGAAAATGTTGAGTTCTTGTCATAGACATTTCTCAGTTATACATGAATACACAACTGGGCATTTGTTTCAAAACTAATTTACAATCACGGGTAATTATAAAATCTTATTGTAGCCAATAATTTCCCCCTTTTCTAGATTAATGCTATTATCAAATAGCAAAGTGAATTGATTTACATTTGTTCTCCTTTTATTTTCCTTGCTTACCAAATGGTGGAGGTGCTAATGACAAAAGGTAGGCAACAGAAAGGAGAACAGAAAAAAAAACAATATGGTAATCCTTATACTATAGAGTCAGTGTATGAATTATAAGAAATGATATAGACTAAACTCTCCTGATTATTCATGGTTTTGACTTTGGGATTCCAAATATTTAAAAGTTAGGTGAGAACTTGATTGTTTTTCTTCATTTTCCTAAAATATTAATATTTACTAAAATATTAAATGAAACATTTTATAACATTTGGTTTTCAAAAACTAAAGGAAAATCAATATGAAATGAAATGATCTTACATTATATAAATATGTATCAAAAAAGCTTTCCCTGCCATAAAAATACGTGTTCATTTTTAGCAATTAAATAAATGTCATTTGCATTACCTGTTCTGACAGAGAAAATTTTAATGTCCAAGAGTTATTTTTCTTATGCTATATTTATATATGCACTTGCCTATTTTGAAAAAGTTTCTTCAGTTCCTTCTACTAATTTTATTAGTAAAAAAATCATTTAAATTACTTTGTTATTAAAACTATGTTTAAGGAAAACTGATTAATTCTGGTTAAAAAAAGTATAGCAATATACTTTGATCAGCAATACAGACCACTTGTGATCTAGGGTTTGATAATTCACAAATGGTCGTCAGAAAAAAATTGCAGCTAATATTGTAATCCCTAAGCATTTTTGCTTTTGAGGCTTGTTTTCAGTATGCTAGATCTTTCAGCTTCAATTTTCTGGAAAGATCTAATATCCGAATATTTAGTCTAACATTATGCTAAACAACTGAAAATGGTGGCTGTATTAAAATTTGAGATGTCTTGAAAGGTACCTGAAAACTACTACTAAACACTAAGCTCCTTGGAAATCTCAGACTTTTTTTTTTTTTTTTTTTTTTTTTTGTCTTTCTGCTTTTACTGTTACTGTAGAGCTTACCAGTTTTTAATGTGTTTGAGTTTATATTCTGTCTTAACAATTTCTGGTGAGTATCCTTTTACTCAAAAGATGGGTTAAAAAGTGACTTTTAATTTAAAATTAAAAAATTAATCTGTACAGTGATTATTTCAAAATAAACAACATTTTATTTCAGCATTTAAAATTTGATATCTTTATATGTTTCTTTTCAGTTATATTTTATAATAATTTTCAATAGGTTGAAAGACTTGAAGCCAAAGTAGTTGAACCTTTGAAAGCTTATGGAACCATTGTAAAAATGAAACGGGTAAGTAAATCTATTTTCTTATCCTATTATTAGGTATTCTGGCAAAGGGCATGAGGTTTCCAACTCTCCTTTTAATATAAAATACAAATTACATGGAATCATTCTGTTTCCATATCTTTCATGTCTGAAAGATAATTTCTTGGATATTTAAAAATAATGAAATATTTTTAGTGAGCTTACTAAGTATACTACTGTAGCAGCATAAGACATTACTATGGAAGTTTAAATATATTTAATATTTATAATCATGAAGACTGTATGGACAGAAATTGTTTTATTAGATGAATATGTTTATTTTTGTTTTTATATATTTTTTCAAAGCAGATGACACTTGTACTTTTAAAATGAATGTGACAAAGTTCTGTTTTTAAAATCAATATATAATTTACATGTAATAAAATTCCTTCCTTTGTAAGTGTTCAAATGTGTATGCCTGTGTAACCACCACCACAATCAAAAGTATATATATAAATATATTGTATGGTTGTAGCTTTGCATTGAGTGTCATTATTTTGAGAGATTTTTAAAGAAACATGCATGCTCTTTCTCTCCCTTTTTCTGACACACCCCCTGCAATAATAATAATTCCTATGATAATGGTGCCTGAATGAAAATAAAAGCATTCTTCCTTTCATAAAACAGTGTGTCTTATTTCTTAAATCAGAAATTCACAAAAAATGCTTATTTGCAGGATGACCTCAAAGCAACACTAACAGCAAAGAATCGAGAAGCTAAGCAGTTAAGTCAATTAGAAAGAACACGGCAACGAAACCCATCTGATCGACATATAATTGTATCCTTTGAATTTTGGTCTTAAAAAAGTGTTTTGTAAGGTATGCAGTACAAAAGTAAATGTGTATGGAAATTATTCATTTATAGTTTTAAATTGTGGAGACTTTTAATATAATGCTGAAAATGAAAAAAAAAAACTGTATTTAGAAGTTCTCACTATAGAAATTAGCTCATTGTAAAGAGATTATACCACCTAACTCAATTCCCTTATATTGTTTCCACAAACAAACAAACAACCCACTCATAAATGCAGATGTTTTCAGAGTAAATTCAAATTTTTGAGTTGTTTTTCCATGGTGATTACTAAACATTAATTATAAAATTAAAGACCTATCATTACTGCTAATATATCAATGCCTTTCTGTCCCACTTTTGAAAAGAGGAAAGAAAAAATCCTATAATAATTCCCTTCATCCTTTAAAAAGTAACTCACGTGAAACCATAATTATGACTTTCAGCCAAATACCCTCAGGAGTTTCAGAGAGTATACTGAGGTCCACAGACGGACACAAAAGAATCTAAATAGGAGTATCTGCTGAAACAAGGTCCTTATGGTAAACATTACTATTTCCTAACCTAGAATGTACCTTGTTCATGATTAATAAAAACATAAAATAGTTGCTAAGTGCTAGCAATGAGGATAGGTAGGACTGTGTAGAAAACACTAACTTATCCCTGCTGCCTCTCTTTCCCATTCCTTATGTGTCTCCTTCCTACTTCCTTAAGGTTGTTACTACTCAGCTCAGCCAGAAACCACATGAGGAGTGGCTCTTTGGGGGCATTTGAGGTTCCAGAACACCTCCATTCCTGAGGGGAGTCCCTCGAACAGTGATCTGGGGCTGCGCCAGTTGCCTGGTCCTTCTTCCCATGGACCAAAGGTACATAAGCCCAACCTTATACTTAAGAAAAATGGGCAGCCTAAGGGCTGGGAGTACCCTTTGGAGGCTCTGATAGGAACATCTAGACAATTGTTGAGGCTTAAGATCTCAAACTAGAGATTATAGAATCCATTTTAAGCAAGTCAAACCAGAGAATGCTGGAAAGTTCATGACTGACACCTAGAAATCAAATCAGAAGCCAGGCAAGAGCACCAGTATTTAAGAATTAAGCTAGATATCAATATTTTCTTTGTTTTGTTCTTGGCGGGGAGGGCTATATGAAGACAGGTAAAATATAACATCTGGAATCCCAAGCAACTGGCAATTAAAACAGGAATAATAGTATTGATACTCAATACAGAAATGAAAGCATTTCTAGATGAAGATTTTTTTCTGACTTAAGTGTTCTGTTTGGGAAGGATTAAAAGCAACAATAGAAAAGATTATTGTTATAGGTGAATTGATTTGCTCACTGGTAAGATCTACAACTTAGGTATTTTGACAACCTGAGGCTAGAAAATAAATGCAATCTACAGATAAATGTATTCAATAAAAATATAAAAATATTCAATCATAGCATCATAGTATTTTTACCAGGATACATCCTTAAAATTCAACTGACTCTTTGTTCAGAAGTATTCTAAAGTTCAATATGTAAAATAAAATGAAGTTCCTCTAGTAAAGATAAGAATCCAGGCTACAGATATATATAGCTCAATCAGTAGAGTGCTTGCCTCGTAGGCACAAGGCCCTGGGTTCAATCTCCAGTACCACACACACACACAAAAAAAGATAATGAATCCTAGATCTTTGCCAGCTCACTACTTAGGCCAGCCCCAGGTGACTTCTGAACAAGCTTCCTGTAACAAAGTTTGAAAAACACCAATCTGGCTCCCCCTTTTATAATTATCTGAAACTCTTGACTGATTCCTTTAATATAATGATAGCTGTATCTTAATATTTTAATAGCATATTCTACTCAAATTGGCATACTGGAGAATTTTTAAGAATTTTCAGTGAAAGGAAGAAATATTAAAAAATCTATATTCGCTTTCCTAAAACTAGCTGTGAGACTCTGGATGAGTTATTGTGCTCAGACAAATGTATTTCAGACTTTCAAAAATGAATACAAGTTGCTGAAGGATGGTAAGTTAAGATAGAGGTCCCAGCTATGGCTACTATCCCCAATGCTTTCCTAGTTTAGTGAACTCTACATATACTTATATGTTTTTATATGTTTTAAGGTGACAATATCAATAATTGGGAAAGAAAAAGACATGAATCAAAAGGAAATAGTCACAAGAACTGAATCAGTTATATTTAATAGTATTAGGAATTAATTTGCTTGAATATTCTCAGCAAAACATTGACATCAAATACTGATTTTTTTTCATTATAAATCTCCAAAACAGTTCTATATTACATTTCTGTGACAAACTCCTAAGCAAAAAATATATATATATATGTGTGTGTTTTTATATATATATATATTTAATACCAGTTATGATTAAGCTGAGAGTTTCTGTGGTTAGACTTTACATTCCATATGATAAATGTATACACAGATATAAATGAATTCATTTTTTAGTGTTTGGTATCTTGAAATTGTGTAGCTAAGTATATAGTTCTGTAAGAATACATGAGTTTAGTTTACTGAAAAAATTGTTCTCTTTGAAATGTATTTTTTCCTTTATGAAAAATTCCAGTCACAGGTGGGTAATAAAGTGGTGTATCAAGAAATGGATCCTTATAGTAAACCCTTTTACTTATTTCAATTTATACATTTCCTTAAAAAAGAAACCAATGGCTAAATGTCACAATATTACATATCATAGAAATTTAATGACAAATGCAAATTTTCCCCAGTTATTAAATGATTATATGAGACTTTTTAATAAATATAATTCTAGCATAAGAAACAACTTGATTAGAATTTAATCAGAAAATTGGGCTATGACTTTAAAAATCTGTTATTGTTGAAGAAAACAAATGTGTTTGGGCAACTACTGTCTAAAGAAAGAGATGTTTAAAGAAATAGATATGAAAACTGAACAAACTACGTTATGTACACATACTAATATGTAACAACAAATCTCACTGTTATGTATAATTTTAATGCACCAATTTTAAAAAGAAGTACATGATTAAATTGGAAATGTTCAGCATTCAACAGTACTTTGTCACTGCATATGACTGTTGAGTTCTTGAAGTGTAACTAGAATACCTAGGAACCAGTTTCCACATTTGTATTTAAGTTTAATTAATTTAAATGTAAATAGCTATATGCAGCTAGTGGTCACCATATTGACTACACAGCACAGATCAAGATAGTTGTAGTACATTTCAGCATACATAAAGCAAAGCATTAAATTAGTTATTAGTGTACAAATTTTTTAATATGTATATGCTACATAGAAATAGTGTAATGTTAGTATCTGAGATATTTGTAGGGTATATACTATTCCACTGGATTAAGAATATTATAAAGTTAGAACATTTGAAGAACTATTAAACCTAAGCAAGGTGGTGTAGTAAGAGACTTTAGATATATACTTGCTAACCTTAAATATTTCAGTTGTGATAGATGATTGATAGGGAGGGAGGGAGGGAAAGAAAAGGAAAGAAAGAAAATTAGACTCTCAGTTGTGGAAGGAAGGAAGGAAAGAAAAGAAAAAAATTAGACTCAGTTGTGGAAACTGACATAGCAACAGGTCCTTCTACTGTGTGTTTCTCTTAGTCCTATAGAAAGATGATTCCATCAAATCCATACAATAAATAGTCCTATGAGATAAACTTTATTGTATTTTATAGATTGAGATAATACTTGAGAGAATTGAAAATACTTACTAATAAATCCCAAGTCCTTTCTTAATAAAGTGGTAAGGGGAAGAGAGAGAAAATAAAGGATAAGAATGAGAAATGTTATAAGTAGTGAAATACAAGTATTAGAAAACAGAAAATAGTCTCACAGTAAATCTTTAAAGAGTGATAGGAAAAAGATGATTTTTATAGAAGGGAAGGATTTTTGTTTGAAATCATGAATCATGTCACTTAATAGATTCAAAATTCTTTATTCTACATGTCTTATTATATAAATCATTGTATGTGGTAAAATATAATATTTAACAATTTATACTATTGTCAAAAGCCAATACTACATTAGTAACACGAATAGACTCAACAAAATGGATATTGATTTGATTTTTTATATCTTTGGTTGGGGAATACTTTTACAGGCAGAATCTGAATTACAGAGAGCAACAATGGATGCTACCCGAACAACTCGTCATCTGGAGGAAACTATTGACAATTTTGAAAAACAGAAAATTAAGGATATAAAGGTAATTAAGAATTAAGTTTCAAAAAAAGTTTTCTAACCTTATTTTTTCAAACTTATGAAAAATTACTGATTTTTTAGACCATACTCTCTATGAAAAAAGATGTTATAGATCAAAACATATAATGTGAAAATAATGGTAGGCAAAGGAGCTGCATTTCAACCAGAGATTAGACATTCAACTTTTTATCCCAAAGACTGTTTTTTCAAGGAAAACTAACAGTATGTTTTTATGTATCAAATGGCATTTGATATGTAAATTATCTTTCAATCTTCACAATAGCCCCACAAGAATGGGTGGTGTTATTAAGAAATTAAGCAGAGAGCTTATAATCGCAGTATCTCAGGAGGCTGAGGCAGGAGGATCCCGAGTTTGAGGCCAGCCTTAGCAAATTTAACACTTAGTGAGACCCTATCTCAAAATAAAAAAATTTAAAAAGGGCTGGGAATGTAGCCCCAGGGTTCAATCCACAATACAGAAATTAAAAAAAAAAAAAAAATTAAGCAGAGGTACAATTTTAAAAATCTGTGGTTTCCATTGTAAAACACTATCATTAATATCTATTACACAAGACTTTCTAATAGCTATTATCAAATAATAGGGTAATAGCCAACCATATAAATTTTCATCCACCACCACAATAAGGTGTTTTAGTCAACAAAATCACAATCATTGCCTTATTTCTTGTAACACATCATTAGACAGAAACCTTTTTACAGGATCATAAAATTCAACAGGTCTTTGGTGGCTTTTTGTTTATGTATCTTGGAAAGAAGGACTGATTATAACTACTTTATATACTTTAAAAAATTCACCTAAGGCTGTCTTTTTGGCTCACTGAAAATTTTCCAGTAGCAAGTTTTAAAATTTTTCTTCCCACTTATTACTAGAAAGAAGCTTTCCTGCTTTTATAAGGTATAATCTTATCAATAAAATAAACATTATTTGCCAGTTAATTATATAATACCTCTCTGAAATCTGTGAAACAATACTCATTTGCATCTTTAATTTCCTATCATAATTTCAAAAGGATTTCAGAACTTTACTTTCTCAATTCAGTCACAGGCTTTGCACTCTGCTGTGTAAGAATCTAAGGAGGCTGCCCTGAGAAAAATGCTTTTACCAAGCTGAGAGAATAAAGGGGCGGGGGGAGGCATGAAGTTCTACAATTAATATCCTCTCACGAGAACTAGAGGAACAAGGCTTTTTTAGATATCTTTAACATGAAAAATGAGAATGGACACTTTGGAGGCATGCCTGATTCCACTGCTGCCTAAGGGCTTCCTTAGTTAGTAATGCGAATTGAGTTTCTCCCTCCACCACTGACTCTTCCTTGTGCCTGCAAAACATTTTTACACATGGAAATTCATCTCTGATTTTTGAGCTCACTTTGTGCTCCACCTGCATGCTTGCTAACTCTACAAGTGTTAATTCTTTGAGCATCACCAAGTTAACTATTGAGGCACAGAGGATGAGTGCAGAATTTCCAGAGAAAATGCCTGCTACTGGGATTTCCTGAAATGGGAAATGGAGGGGCTGTACAAAGAGCTTCCAACACCTTCTCCTTGCCTGCAGTATCATGCCCCTAAAAACAGAAAGTCCTCTGATGGTTCTGGGATGGGATACAGGAAGAAACCTTCACCTTTAAAAAGTTGAGATAAGCCAGACACAGTGGCACATGCCAGTATTCCCAGTGTCTCAGACAGGATCAAAAGTTTGAGATCAGCCTCAAAACTTAGTTGTCTCAAAAAAAAAAAAAAAGCGCGAGCGAATAAGCGAGTGTGACCTGGGGACTCAGCTCAGTGGCACAGCGCCTTGCATTCAATCCCAGTTCCAAATTCCACGTATAAATTTACTGATTTTGTGTTTGGGGCCATCACCAATTTGAGAATATTTTCATCACCTCAACCTTGGACTGTCAGCTTCTAAATCCCTGCCTACCTCCCACACCTAAGTAGTCCATATCTTATGTGTCTATGGATTGGAATCATGCATAGTATTTTGTGACTGTTTCACTTATCATGCTTCCAAGGCTTATCCATGTTGTAGCATGCATCAGTACTTCTTTTATGGCCAAATTACATTCCATTTATTATATGGATATTGTTTTGTTTATCCATTCATCAGTTAGTAAATGTTTGGATTGTTTCTACCCTTTGGCTATTAAGATTATTAATGCTGATGTAAATAAAAATTCATGCCCAGGTTTTTGTGGACATTTTTTCTTGCATACATACCTAGGGGTGGAACTATCGAATCATATGGTAACTGAGTAGCCAGACTTTTCCAAAGCACCTGCACCATTGTACATCCCCACTAGCAGCATATGTGGTTTCTAATTTCAGTACTTCCTATTCATCAGGCTTCTTGATCGCAGCTATACTACTACTGGGTGTAAAAAAAATAAATGGCTATTTCGATATTTTGCCCATATTTTAATTTTTTTATAATTGGGTTACATTTTTGAGTTGTAAGGGCTTTTTAGTGTATTCTGGATAAAAGTTCCTTATAAAAATTTGAAGTTTTCTCCCATTCAGTAGCTTATTCACTATCTTAATGGTGTCGTGTGAAGCACAAATTTTTAACTTGTGATGAAGTCCAGCTTACTTTGATTTGTTGCTAAGACTTCGTTACTAAATCTGTGATCCTTGTTTTCTTCTAATAGTTTTAGTTCTTAATACAAGAGTATTTGAGTCTTTTATCCATTTAATTCTTGTACATGGTGTGCACTAAAGATTGAATTTCATTCTTTTGCATTAGATTATCCAATTGTCACACTATCATTTGTTGAAGAGATCACTCTTTCGCCATTGAATGGTCATATCCTTGTTGAAAATTACATGTTTTTACTTCTGGACTCTTTCTCTCATTGATCTGAAATTATCCTATGCAGTACCACACTGTCTTAACATTGCTTTGTGGTAAGTTCTAAGATCAGGTTGTGTGAGTCTTCCTATTTTCTTTTTAGATTGATTTATCTATTCTGGAGCTATATTAATTGTAGAATCAGTCGGTCAATTTTCCCAAAAAGTCAGCTGAAATTTTAATAAATATTGCATCAAATCTATACATCATTTTGGGAATAATATCTTAAGACTGATTCTTCTAAACCATGAATATGGAATAGTTAGACTGTTAAATTTTCCTTTACGTCTTTAAACTATATTTGTAGTTTTCCGTATATGGTGAAGTAGTTGATGTGAGCAAGAAACAAATTTTAATAGCTTCCTTTTATTATAAACATAATATCATGATTTTTCCATAAAATTATAGAGACAAACAAGAATCTCAGCATTCAAAAAATAATGCTAGCATTTTGGTTTAGATCTTTCCACACTTGATCCTATGCACATATACCGGAGATATAGTAAATAAGATTTAATAACACACATCTCTTGGGCACTGACTATATAGCAGGTACCATTTTATGTAAATAAACTCATTTATTCCTCACAACATACTTATGAGGAAGGCACTATTATAATAAATATAAAATTTATTGTGGACACATTCATGGTAAAAAGTAGAGATCTGTGTCATCCCTTTTTGATTTACTCAGTATTTTGTAATATGGATATTAATTTAACCAGGCTTAATGAACATCTAGGTTATTTTGCAATTGCAGATAGCTTTTTTCAACCTTTGTTCTGGTCCAGTTATTCTCTTGGGATAAGTTGCCAGAAGTGGAGTTCCTGGTTCAAAGAACACACACACACACTAATTGTAATAACAATTTTTAAACCTTATGTCTGCAAAGATTGAACAGTTTCTTTTCCTATCAGACTTTGCATAAGCATACATGCAGCTGATGGGTAAATAAAAAAAATCAGTATTATAATTTCATTAGTACTGTTAAAGCATTAAGTACTTTTTCATGTGTCTAATGATAAACTTTATTTCTTTAGGGGATGCTGCCCTTTTTTGAAATAACTCTTTACATTGAGAAAATTAACTCTAAAGAGATGTGTTGCAAATATATTTCACTTTTACTGCTTATGGCATTTCTGCCACCTTAAACCTTTGTTTTTGTTGCTAAGTCTATTGGTGGTTTTGGTTTCTGCCTTGGTGTCATACTAGAACTGTTGCTGTCCCCAACATTACATAAATATTTGCTTATGTTTTCTACTTTTGCGTTTTTAGAATATTGTTAAATATTTTTCTTGTAATTATGAGGTAGATATATAACTTTTTCCTTTTGATAGAAAGATCTGTTGTCATCCTTTCTTGAAGAGCATCTACTCTAAGTTTTCATTTCCCCTTGCTTGCCTGTTAATATCTTTTTTTAAAAGAAAATGCTAGTTTTTATTTTAATTTTTTTTCTGCAGATCATACATTTATAGTATTCAAAAATCAATTTTATTAAACAAAAATATGTAGTGAAATATCTTACTCCACTAAACATCTTGCTGGAAGCTCTAATATTAGTTGGTAAATAATACTTTACTTTCTAATTTAGCCGATTTACTTCTTGAACAGGTGATATGGCTTGTCACTTTCACTCTCCGGTTTTCCTTGTAGGAGTTTCCACACTCTTAAAGGCACTTGATTCCTAACTGGTTAGCAATTATCTTAGGGAGATAAGCAATTAAGAAAGTCTCAGTCCTGGTCAGAAGCTATTCCACCTCTAAGGCATCCTTTGGTATCTGGCGAGTCTAAGCATCAAATCCAAAACTGTAACTTAGCATCATGCCGTTTATAAAAGTCAGTTGCTAGGTCAGTGTACCAAAGCCCTCTGTGACCTATATAATAAGTGAAATAAGAGTCATTGTTGGTCATAATTAACAATCTCTTATCCCAGAATACAGTTTTTGTTTTTTTTGTTTTGTTTTGTTAACATCAGTTGGAGTTACTAAAATACCAGCTTCAAAACTTAACTGGAATACTTAAAGGCATGTACCAGAGAATTTGCTGGCATACATTTTAGTCAGATTTTTATTTTCATAGCTGTCAATTACCAGGTATAAAGATAACTGATAAAGAGTATGACCAGTAAACATTTTGTATAATTTTAAGGTTCTGCCATAAAAGGTGTTTATAAATATTTCTATTTTGGTGTATCTTTTGTGCTTTGTCTTGTAGGAAAACAGGATACCTTTGTCTTTCATAAAATGTAAAGACTGTAGTGGGGAATAAGTACTTTTAACTACATTCATAAAACAATTTAAATGACTAAATACAAATCTTTGTTTTTCTAGAATATATTTTCAGAATTTATCACAATTGAAATGTTATTTCATGGCAAAGCTTTAGAGGTCTATACTGCTGCCTACCAGAATATACAAAAGATTGATGAGGATGAAGATCTAGAGGTAGGACTATGTCTAATATGGTTCTGTTAATATGAAAATGTTTCAAAGAGAATATTAGTTTGTATAAGTAAAAATATCTTAAAAATTAGAACACTACAATGGTGATTATTATGTGCAGTCCCAAACACATGACTTTTCTCATTTTTCCATTTATTTATTTTTTAACTTTTCAAATTAACCATAGTAAAGTTCCAAGACAATTTATAGTAAAACATAATCTACATCAAACTATTACATGAAATAAAAATTGTGCATTTTCTCTGGTGATATAAATACTAAAGTGTACTTAACATTGATTTGAGCAACATTTTGAATGTTTATGCCATACATGATACCCAAAGCTTTTCATTTATTTTCTTATTCAATCCTCTCACAAACCTATGAGATAGTTGCTGTTTAGTCTCATTTTACAACTACAGAAGCAGGCTTAGAGGCTTTAAGTTCATTATCTGTGACCACTTTGCTAATAAATACCAGGATCTGAATTCCAATTGGCTTTGTGTAAATTACTAAGCCATGAAATAAATTTAGGTTTTATGCAGGCTTGCTGACAGGAGTTTTACTTAAATGCAAATAATTCTGACTGTCCAATTAACAATTAACATTGGCCAATCAGTAAGTGTCAAAGCCTGGACTTCAGTAAGCACACCCAAAGAGCAAATGCCCTACCTTATCTTTCCAGAATTCTGTATTAATAAATGACTGATTTGGGAGTGTCTCCCATTTGCAGATTCTGCAGACTACCCTCCCTCCCCATCTTTTAAAAATATTCTTAACTATCCATAATAATGTCCTCTAAGCCTTCTTGTCTGATTACTCAACTGTTTCCAGGAAACTAATAAAATCAGGGCGCAGCATAACTAAAATGAAGAAAGATGCATGTTTATTATGTTTGTTTCTGATTTTATGTCAGTTATGCATATGTGATCATAGTTATATATATCATTTGTTAACAGATGACCTCATAAGTGTAACCTGCTTTAAATACTAAATTTTTTTTCACTTCTTTTCATATTGTTTTCAAAAAGATTATTAAGTTTTTATCTGTCATTTATAAAATAGCAAATGTTTCTATAGTGATTACTTTGGGCTGATTTATACATTTTGGCTATGCTAGTTATTTTAATCTTCCTATCTTCATTTCCATGGATGAGAAAACCAAATCACAATGAAGTTGAACTTCCCAGAGATCCCATAGCTTGTTAAGTAGCAGAGCTGGGGGTCAAATTCAGAGGTCTGATTACAAAGTTGTTTTAATCCTCTACACCATACTACCGAAGTATGATTTTGGGTGAATCACACGAATCATTTCCTGCAAGAAACAACACTGTACTAAGGGGCAGGTTAAAAATGATCCCCTACACTTTCAGTCTTTACCTACACTTTCAGTATTAACCTTTCATATTCCACTTGTGAACTGATTCTAAAGTTCCTTCAAGTCCTTTGTTCCCTAAGACTTTTTCCCACTGGTTCAGGGGCTTCCTTTGTAATTCCTCTTACCACTACTCTTAATCACCTCTTAATCAGTCTATGGGAGACAGATCCATGAAAACTAAAGGTCCCAGGGTGTGTGGTAGATGTGTTTTTAGTGGTACTCACAGATATGATTTATTACAGCAAAAAGCACATAAATAAAGTAAAATCAATATGGGGAGAAGGTGAAAGAGGCAAAACCTGGAGGAAACCAGGGCTAAGCTTCCAAGATCCCTCTCCCAGTTTATTGAGCACCTGTGTTTATTGAGCACCTATAACAGGCATCATTCTAAGTGCTGAGGATTTAATATTGTGAAAAATGGTCTAACTGATCAAAGCAGGAATTTAAAATATACCAGGAAGTTCAAACATTAAAACAAAACAAAAAAATACTGTGTAGCTGTTTAAGTTTTAAAATTCCATTAAAAAAAAATGCTGTATATGATAATAGCATTCCAAATAGTCTCCAGAATCAAAGACTTGAGAGATAAGGAGGATGACTGACAAAAAAGTCCTGGGGCAAGCTGCTGTGAATATAGAGCAGTGTATTTTAAATAGTTCACAGTACAGGGGAAAGCACATCTTCAATAAACCAAAAGCAGTAAGAAGGTCCCAAGAGGATAAGGATCCTATAAATACAAGGATTCTTGGAAATACAGAAAATACACAGGGAGGGACAGAGAAATAATTCACTGTTCTTCCATGTAGTCCATGTTCTCTGAGAACCACTGAGATGATATTTCAGCATCAGTCAACTTTTTGCAGTTAGGCACTCTGATTACATTCAAACTATCTTACCTTATTTGTTCTTCACATAAGTAATGTTGGGCCCCTTCAAATGTTTTCCCCTTCAAAAATCACTTCTATGCAATCATTTCAGATCTTGAGATCCACACCTAGAAGAGATCTTGGATCATGTTGGAAAATGCATTATTGCCAATAAATTAATCTTTCTGTTGATCTGTTCAACAGCAGATTTGTTGTTTTGCAAGAGATTAATTGTAATAAATATTTAACTGTTTTAAGCTTATCCTAAAAGTTCCATGTTTTCCATTTTCTGCTTATTTCAATCTTTGCTAGAGATGTTTAAAATGTTCAAATAAAAAATATCAATTGATTAATAAGTCATCCAGTTTTTATATCATACCTGGACACCAGTGTTCTGTCTGGCATTAAAATAGGTTAGCAGGTTTCTAATTAGTATCCCAGAATTGCCCTAAAATACAAGTTTTGTCTTCTAAGTTTCCTTTTGTGTCTTGCAGTTCTTAAAGGTTTAAAGGAATGTGTATAGAAATCACTTGATTTGGGTCTCCTTTTTCTCTCCCCACAAAATGGGGTTTAAGTTCATATTAAATCATTCTTTAGGCAAAAGTGAATTAAATTATCTATTGGGAGGACTTGCAAAAAGAAAACAGGGTTTCCTACAGTAGTTGTGGCAAAGGTTTAAAGGAATGTGTACAGAATCACTTGATTTGGGTCTCCTTTTCCCCACAAAATGGGGTTTAAGTTCATAAATTATCTATTGGGAGGACTTGCAAAAAGAAAACATCGTTTCCTGCAGTAGTTGTGGCAACAGATACTTAATCCATTAAAAACGGACATAACTATATTCTTGAGAATAAGAACAGTAGGAGCTACTGACCAGAAAACAGGGGAAAGCAAAAGATAGCATTTGACTTGGCTCTTGAAAGATGAATGAGTTTGCCGGGATCCCAAGCTGAGGAATTGCAAAGGCACAGTATGACATTATATATGTTCTCCATATAAGTATGTAGACTACAAGTGATGAATGGTAGGTAAGTTTATTAAGCCTTGGATGTCACCTAAAGTATTTGGTCTCTGGTACTACCAGAGTCAACTACCACAAAATGTTTTTTAATAGAGAAATAATATGGGGCTGGGGTTGTGGTTCAGCGTAGAATGTTTGTCTAGCACATGCAAGGCTCTGGGTTCGATCATCAGCACCACGTATACATAAAGATATTGTGTCCAACATCAACTAAAAAAATAAATATTAAAAAAATAGAGAAATAATATACTTTTGGTCTTCAGGCAAATCTAAGTAAGCTATAAAGAAAATTCTATAGTCTGTAAAATTAAAAGTACCTCAGGTAACAAATTTAGGGAGAAAGGCTTATAGCTTGGTCTACTAGGTAATATAGATATATAGAAAGGCTAATGCCTTTCACAATAAAATTAAGTCTAGAGCTGCACTGCCCAATATAATAAGCTACTAGGTATATATGGCTTATTTTAGGTAATATAAGTTAAAGTGTAAATTCAGCTCCTCAGCCACATAAACATATCAGGTGCTTAGTAGCCACACATGACCAGTAGCCATCTTTTAGGACAGCACAGAACATCAAATATTTCCATCAAATCAGAAAATTCTATTTGACAGTGCTAGTCTAAAACAAATTTGGGAGAATGAAATGTGGTCATCAAAAGAGAGTATGTGGAGTACACAGAGAATTAATTGAAGGTGAGATAAGTTCTTTCAGAGAAACTTTTTTTTAAAAGAGTAGCCTAAGGGAAAGGGCATAAGCAATAGAAAGGAGATATGAATAAATCTAGCTTTCAAAAATCTAGCCAGCTTGTACAATAAAAGAGGTTTCTAATGCCATGGAAAAGAAAAGTTTCAGGATTGGACAGGGAAGACAAAGACAAAGATTTTGGTGATTTTGGTAAGGGATTTTTGTGGAAAGTGAAAGCCCAATTGTAGTTTGCTAAAAAATGGAGATGAAGTAGAATATTTTAGAAAAATTTAAGAAGTAACACTGTACCTTGAAGTTTAAAAATATATATATCTGGAGCTCATTTTCTAAAGGAAACCTTTGAAAAATGAACAAAATTTTTGTTTGTAAATTTAAAGTTCTAAAGAAAATATACACATTGGAAAGGATCAGGATGCTTGCTTTTTAAAATAAGGATACATTGAAGAGTTTGAAGAAAAAGGGAAGTTGAAGAAATTCACACTTGTTAGTCAGTATGTTAGAGCTATGGGGAAAGAAAAAACCAGAGATAGGATCCGAAGTTTAGTAGAGTGCTAAGATTTGAAAATACTCTCTTAAGGGAATAAAAACTGACAGGTCATGGCATTCCAGATCCTAATGAGACTGGAATCCATGAATTAATAGTGGCTCCAGTTTACTCTTATGTGATTTTCCATAGCAATTCTGCAATGAAGTTAAATTGATGAGTCAAGAAAAGGCAGAGCAAAAAGAATCAAAGGTATGAGCTACAACTGCCTTACTAGCTTGCATACTCTTTGAAGACCAGAACTTTTGCAATTTTCTGGTAAAAGCACGCAAGTTTTTGTTTCATAATTAATTATTGCCTATATCCCCCTTCATTGTACACAGTTCCAGTGGATAAGACTATCGTCTTAAACTCACAATAATTCCAATTTTGTCCATGAAGGGTATGCTTTAAAAAATCTTGATTAATCTGTCTAGATTTTCATTTAGTATCTCCTTTATAAAAATACTGTTTTATCTTTGCAATAGGTTTTCCGAAATTCTCTGTATCCACAAGATTATTCATCTCGTTTAGATATTGTAAGAGCAAATTCAAAATCACCTCTGCAGAGATCACTGTCTACTAAGTGTGTATCTGGAACAGGACAGGTAAGCTAAAAACCATTTAAATCCAAGTTTCTGCCTTTGGAGGTTTTCAGTATTTAAAAATGTTTCCATTGGGTCATATACTTTACTCTATCAGGAGCTATTTTCTGTTTTGTAAAGGACAGAAAACTACACTCTGTTATTTCTTATCTTCTATAGTCACACATTATTCTCTGAAACAGAACTCTTTGAGAGCAGAGATGAAAAGACAGAAGAATGCTAATGTAGATTTGTTGTCTGGTATATGAAGAGCATAGATTGTAAATTCAGTTTAAACCTCGCTGTCATTTAGATTTACCCAAAAAATGAATTACAAAATGAATTACACTGAACATTTTCATGACTCCAGCAATACAGCTCTTTAGAGAAAAAAAAAGAGCCAGTTTTCTTTTTTCTTCTAACATACAGAAAGCCAAGAGTAACTGGACCGAGGATAGCATGCCAAACTATAGTCTAGAGAGCTCTGACCTTTCTATATCTAGCCTTCACAATTTAAAACTGAACAAAATATTTTCCAAGTACAACTTTTAGATGAAAATAGAAATCTGACTAAATACCTTCTATTTTCATTTGATTCTCTTCTAAGCATTCATTTTCTACTTTATAGTTACGTATTTCTTCCCTCAACCAAATTATATTTTACTATCTCAGCATTAATGTGTGCTTTGTACATATATTCCATAAACTTAGTCATTATATTACATATAAAGTTTTGACTATTTGAAACTAGTTAAATATTACCTAAGTTAACTTATGTTTGTATAGTACATTATCCTAGGATTTTCAACATTAGCTCTATTGACTTGGGACCACGTAACTTAGGAGAAGGGTTATACTATCCTATCATTGTAAAGATATTAATTAAACAGCATCCCTAGCCTCTACCCACAAGATGCACAAAAAATATTAACAGTTGAAACAACCAGAAGTGTCCACTAGGAGTTATAATCACCCTTAGAAAGGGTTAAGCACATGCCGAACGTAAGCTGGTGAATTCAGATTCTCAATTCATTCCATTTAAGTCCCACTATTTTTATATCAGTATTTCTGTGACATGCCTAGTTGAAATATCCTTCTGTTTTTGCAATCCTTTTGATGATTTACTAATGCTGTTTTTGCAACCCAAGAATTTTTTTTATACATAATATACTGAGTCCATATTTTGTTACTACTTACTGGTAGCTATCTAACCAGAATTAAATGGTTAATTTCATATATATGATAAATTTCTATGTACCCTTGTAAGGGCATATAAAAAGATACCAAGAATGTAAAAATATTTTAATAAGTATCTTTATTTTTAAAATATTAATTTTTAACAGATAGCTACCTGTCGGCTAAGAAAGGATCAACAAGCAGATGATGATGATGAAGATGATGACGACTTAGATGTTACAGAAGAAGAAAATCAATTTTAAGTAAACCTTATTTCCATTTTCATCTTAAATGAATTGAAATTCTGGATTACTAAACTGTAAAACTTTATATTCAGTTGATGGGTTTCACCTCAAAATGAAATCCTACTAAAATGGAAAAATAATTAAAGAAATTTATGCTCACCAAAAATGAAGGTTTTAAAAAATGATATACTCTAGTCATTTCAACATTCTACCCTAGTGTTATGTAAAAAAAAAAAAAAAAGATTATGTATTTCAAAACATTTCAGATTAATTCACTATACCTAGTTGAAGTTGCAACAATAGATAAAAAGAAAAAAAAGATTTTAACAGTTCTTCATGGCTTCTTTTTAAGACTCCCTGTTTTCAACACCAGAAAAGGTATGATTACAAATTCTACTTCATAAAGCCTTAAATAAAAAGCTTTTTTTCTCTTTTACCTTTATTAAAACCTATGTGTCATTTGATATGTAAATTTACAGTTTTCAACAAGAGTGTAATCAAATACAGTAAAGGTACTGAGGCATTATGACAATAGGTTTTACAAGTGTCCATAAAGCTTATATTTTAGTCTTAAACAAAAGTGCTATCATACCAAACAATTATATGTGGTACTGCAATTTGGAAAAAAAAAAGTAACTTTTTGGAATGTTGCCTTATCTTGGAACACCATGAATCACTAAAAAACTCTTTAAAATTTTGCCAAGCTATCATCTAGTTAATGAAAGGTCATGAAGTCATTCTATTTCCTAAAAATATAAAAAATTTAATCAGAACATTTTAGTATATGTACTGCTTTTATTTCTTTTAGGAAGAAATTATTCTTTTGTTATTTCCTGGATCCACATCAGATATTTATAAAATCATTCAGGGTAACTGGAAAAAAGCAGTTATTCGCAACAGAAAAATAAAAGAGTTTCTAGAAAGCTTTTTGACTTGTTATTCATGGTTCTGTGTTTAACAAAGTACGACTTCCTAAGACTAGTAATAATAAAATTACTTCAATGTTTTTAGAAAATTCTCAAAACACTAAGTTGATATTGTTAGTAAATTTGGTGTTGTGATTCAAAGGAAAAAAAACAGGGTTACAGTATTTTACTTGCTGCTTACTAAGAAGTAACTTCTCTTGAGCAACAGGAGCCTCACCTGTATAGCTAAAATGTTTTTGTACCTAATTAATGAATCAATCAACAAATACTTCTGGAATAAAACATATACTAAGAACAAAAGGAATACTGTCAATGAAAGTGAAAATACCTTCATCAGTGTAAAATTAAGTTTCATTGTTTAAACTTAGTTTGGCATACTTACTCTTAAAGGGCCAGATGATAAATATTTCACATTTTGTGGTCCAAGAAACACAAACTAAGGTTATTATACAGTTACTTATGTAACCACTTAAGATATAGCCACATTTAAGAGTGTAAAAACCTTTCTTAGCTTCCCTGCTGCAAGCAACCAACCCAAGTTATTTAGCCTGTAGATCTTCATCACTTTAGTGATGATCATCCTGATCAAGTGATAGTACTTCATATACAATTATAGATCATAAATATAAATGCAGTATCTAATGCAGTCCACTATTTAATGCATAGACAGAGGCATAGATAGAGGCAACAAGTCTTCAGAACTCTAGTGCTCTTAACAATGATAAAAATCATATTTGGGAATATATTTCTACCTATCTCTTGATTATGGGATTAAGTTTACTTTCTAAACATGGTTTAATATTTTTCAGATACCTTCTAGACAAAATGTTTAGCTTTCAGACACTGGGTGCCATGATAGAGAATTAATATGCTATTTCCAGTGTACCTAATACATCTCTGGGCAGGACAGAAAGGAAAACTGGTTTTGAAATGACAGTTACAAAGGATGTAACACACTGTCCGAAATTGTGATGTGCTGATAAACTGGTTATCTGGAATGACAAAGGGAGGAGAATGCCCTGATTTGCTACATTTACCAATCTGGTATAAATAACTGCTTCCAAGGCCAATTTCAGTCATCAACATATCAATGAAAGCTGAGTGGGAAAGAGACAGGCAAAAATGGCTCCCAACCAGTAGAAGCCAGCTATCTATAATTAACTTTTAATAATGTTGAAAAATATTAAGCCCTAAATGTTACAGAATAAAATATTCACATCATTTAATTTCAAAATTAAAATACAAACTTGTTATTTACCATAGCTAGCCTCTCATCTACCTCTACCATCCCATCCCAGCCCAGTTTGAAAAACAATCACATATTAATTAGGTGATTTTTCATTTTAAGCTTTATCTTACTTAGCTTAATGCTGAGAGTGGACTCAAGTCTTCCATTCATTACTCAAGAAGGTTTAATAAAAATAAACCATCTATAATCATTAAGCAATTTAAAATATTATTTCTATTTTGTTCATTGTGCTTGGTTTAGATATTCCAGTTTTATGATTCTATCTATAAGCTTACTTACTAGTTTAAAGAGCCACACAGAGGTGCTTTTTGAAAACCAAACTGAGTAGTTTCACTATTAACTATAGAAATTTAAGTAGGCTTCTGTTGAATTTCTTTATATCAATGAAAATTAACCCAAGATATGTATTGTTAGTAACTGAAAAAGTAGTCTACTTCTGCAGTATCCTATAATTAATAATTAAACTACCATAAAATTTTCGATTTTATTCTTTTCTTTACTCAATGTGGAAAAATCCCTGTATCAAAGAATTGAAGAAAATTAACTTTAAATTTTATACAAACTATGAAAGACCAAGCAGTCAAATCATGTTGGATGAAATGAAAAATTTTGAATTAGAAGCCTATATATAATGTGAGTATCCCAAGAGAAACCCTACATATATAAAAAACTCTTAAAGCTACTTTCTCCTTGTTTAACAATGTCTGAGCACACTAGTTTTATCATTTTTTAAACTGACAATGAAGGTAAGAAAATAGCATTTACTCTTGAAAATATTTCCAGCATGGTCTTCCTGAAATTAAAAATACCACTTAACAAAGTGAGGCAGTGAAAGTATTAAAGAACATACTCTTGAGTAAGTGGTCTGTTTTGGGTAATTGGCTCCATGGCTTACTGTGACTTCAGGCAAGTTGCTTAACTCTCAAAACTTCATTATCTCATTTGGGATAAAAAATAATATTATCACAGAGGTAAATAATAAATCCTGTACCTTTTAGGGAATACTGAGATCATGCATATAAAACTCATATCATGCCTAACACATAGAAAGTGATCCATAAATGTCAGCCATGGGAATTCCTATGGGTAAAGAAAATCAAATCCAGTATTTGCAAAAATGTCTGCACTAAATGTTAAATATCAAAGTAAAAATTCAATCTTACAACTCAACATGAAGTCAGTCTTTGGATACAAGGTTTGAAGCTAAAATATGAGAACCTAAAAATAAACAAGTTATGTAAATCATCAGTAACTTCTTCCTAGAAAAACTATATCCATTTATCAAATTCTTCCCAGCAAAGACCCGAGAGTCTCCCTGGTATCTTATTTTTATTGTCTTTTGACTATTTCATGTTAATTTTATCAATCTGATTAATAAGAAGTTGCAGAAACCACTGAACTATACATATTTCAGAATGTTTGGTCCCTCCCATCAAAAATGTAGTTTAATAGAGCTGTTGAAAAACCATAATACCCACTGCAATACTTTTATACAAATAAGTTAATTAGTTAAGTCTCTTCAGTTGTAATTTCTTTTATTTTAAAAAAACTTTGCAAAGTTATGAACATGGAAACTTTAAGAATCCCCTAAGCTTTTTACACAAATAAATTTCAATTTCACAGTCTGTTCATTTTTAACTATTTATAATTAACAGGAGACCTTAACACAGCAATATCTCAGACCAGAGGGCATGAATTCTGCAGGCAGGTAGTGATGAAAATGCCAAACCTGAAAAATTAGTCACTGACCATTTCCTTATTACAGTTTCAGTAATATATGCTGACTACAGAATGAAATAAAAGTGAATATAAAATTTATTTTTCCCAACTACAACTCCCATATAAGTCTGAGGTTTACCCATAACATCAACAAAAATTAAACACTGCCCTAGCAAAGAAAAAAAAAGCATATATAATTTTAAGTTAGAAAAAAAATAAATGGCAATTTGCAAGCAAAAGAAGCAGATTCACATTCAACTATTTACAGTTTTTCTATGCACAGGTCAAAATTAAACTGTTTCACCATATAACTAAAAATAAACACTTTTTTAAAAAAATGCATTTTACTGCATCAATACTGTGGGATTAGAAATGCTCTCTAAAGCAAAATTAGCTTAACTTTGCGGGGGCCAACTGGCCTATCATTTAGATCTTTAATAGCAGCCATGGCTTCATTATAGTTTATCATAGCTACAATGGCTTCCCCTGTAGGCAATCCTTGCTCATTATACTGTATTGAAACTGAATCAGGTATGATTCTATAACCATGGAAAAAGTCTAAAATTTCATTAACATTAGCTTTAAATGGAAGATTCATTATCTTAACAGGAGTTACTCTACCTGAACCACAGTTTAACTTCTGATCAGGCATAAATCTCCCTTCAGGAAAACCTCCCATATTACGCTTTCCAAAATCAAATTTGCCACCTTCTGGACGACCAAAATTCACAAAAGGGCGATGACTTCTAAAATCATCAGGTGGGCTCCTAAAATCCTCACCAGGGGGTCTGAAATTGTCAGAAAGTCTAGGATCCTCCTCTGGAACTTCCCTGAGGTCTTCCTCCGGGAGCTGCCTGAAATCCTCATCAGAAGGGGATCTAAAATCTTCCTGGGGACTCCTGAAGTCCTCATCAGGAGGGTGTCTGAAGTCCTCATTTGGAGGGCCCCTGAAGTCTTCATCTGGCATATGTCTGAAATCTTCCTCTCGGGAGCGCCTGAAATGCTCTGGGGGTGGTCGCCTAAAATGCTCTGGGGGTGGTCGCCTGAAGTGCTCCGGGGGCGGTCGCCTGAAGTGCTCCTGGGGCGGGCGCCTGAAATGCTCCTGGGGTGGGCGCCTGAAGTGCTCCTGGGGTGGTCGCCTGAAGTGCTCCTGGGGTGGTCGCCTGAAGTGCTCCTGGGGTGGTCGCCTGAAGTGCTCCAGGGGTGACCGCCTGAAGTCCTCCTCAGGGGAATGCCTGAAATCCTCTTCAGGGGGTCTCCTAAAGTCCTCCTCAGGGGGCTGCCTGAAGTCCTCCTCCCTAGGGTGCCTGAAGTCCTCTTCCGGGGGGCGCCTGAAATCCTCTTCCCAAGGGCGCCTGAAATCCTCCTCTGGTGGCCGCCTGAAGTCCTCCTCGTGGGGCTGTCTGAAGTCCTCCTCCGGTGGCCACCTCCAGTCTTCCTCAAGAGGTCGTCTCCACTCGTCCTCCCGAGGCCGCCTGAAGTCTTCCTCAGGAGGCCGCCTGAAGTGCTCCTCCCGAGGGTGCCTAAAGCCCTCTGGGGAGTGTCTGAAGTCCTCCGGAGGGAATCTGAAGTCTTCCGGAGAGTGCCTGAAGTCTTCTGGAGGGCGCCTATCAGGCTGTCGGAAATATCCCTGGGGATGCTTGAAGTTATCTAGTTGCCTCAAGTCCTCTAGCTGATACCTAAAGTTTTCAGAAGGGCCCACTGAGTAAATCGGTGGGTCTTTTGGATCAAATAAATGGGAATGGTCATCTCTATCATGTGACTCTGAACGGCCTTGTATTCTCTCACTGGACATCAAGGAAAAATTTACACCAAACTCCTGCATTTGTGCCTCAGATATAAGTCTTAACAATACCTCTGTCCCTAAGAATCTTCTTCGGTTTAAACGTTCAGCTTTAATAGCCTGTTCTTCTGATTTAAATTTCACTAGTGCTTCTCCCAAACCAACTCCTTTGTCATCAAAAAGCAAGTAAATATCATCCTCTGAAAGAGAAAAGTCTGCAAAGAACTTTTGCACTTCAACTTTTGTAACATCAAATGGGAAATTCCTTATATATATACACAGTTTCTGGCCAGAAGAGCTTTCTTGAGAATATTTTTGTGAAACATGTCCTGGCCTCTCTTTCTCTGGTCTCTTCTTTTCATAACATTCAATGAACTTCAGCATTTGTTTTCTAGAAACTGGATCAATAAGAACTGGACGATACTGTAAAACAGTCTTATGTAAACCAAGAGCAGTATTATAGTCTTTCAGAGTCTTGAACATCACAAAGGCATATCGCGTTCTTCTTTCATCTTTATATAAAAATTTAATCTGTTCGTTAGTCAGATCAGTGTCTCTAAAGAAATTTCTTAAATCTCTTTTGTTAATACTTAGTGACAGATTTTTTAAGTGAACATAAAATCCAAGAGGGGAGCGAGAACGTGTTCTGGGAGATTTTGAATGAGACCGTTTTCGAAAATGTCTATCATTAATTCCTCTCGGAGAATGTTCTTCAGATCTTATAGCGACTTCATCCTCCTTAATTGCATTACCACCAAACTCAATCCATTGTTGTTCTGAGCCTTGCATTACTTCTATAAATCTTGAACCCATAAAACTTCTATGGCACTTAAGACCTCCTGAAGCATCGATACACGAAGCAAATTTTACTATGGCATCACCATTATTTCGGCCATCATGATGTTTTAAGAAAATTACTCCATCCACACACAAACCAGAGAAAAAGACACGTACATCATCTTCATTTACTAAGTAAGGCAAACCTCGCAGAAATAAATAAGGATTCTCGGCCTTCAATGGCCTTGTCTTTCTTGGCCTTAAATCATCAAGTCCTGTACCATTAGTATGAAACCCAGCATCTTGATTCATTGAAGAGCCATATCCAGAATTACTTTCTTCTTCCTTCATAGCCTCAATAAAATTTGATAGGCTGCCAACCCCTGATGCCCCAGATCCTGGTCGCCCTCTTCCTACACGATCAGTTCTTTTCATTTCTATAGTCTTCTGCATTTCTGCCTTGCTACTAAGAAAGAGCTCTACAGATGAGTCCTTGATAAACCCTCCTGATCGACTTATGGCACGTCTTGCATCTTCATCTGTTGCAAAAATAATAAAAGCCTCCCCAACTTCCCCTCCAATTATATGCACTCCTCCATCAGGAATAGTCAATCCCGTGAAGAAGTGACGAATATCCACAGGCCCCGCAATAAAAGGAAGCCCCAGTAAACGGATGACTACAGCCATGCTGAGCTCAAACCACAGCAATAATGACCTGCAGACAAAAAGGTACACATAATAGCAAGTCTTATTTTTTAAGTACCTTAGCCTAAACTAAACTTAATAATTACCTGGTTCCCATTTCCTTCAGCATTTATAAATGAAAGCAAGATACAAGTTCACAAAAATATTTATCTTAGCTAATTCTTAAAGAAAACAAAGAATAATTTTCTCCCATCCATCTAAACATACAAATAAACCAACTATCCTGAAGAAACATATCACCCATCCTATACAATAGGAACATCGAAAATATCAAATCTTCCTTTGTAAGTCTACCAAATTCTACTTCACAACAAGACCAAACTATTTTCAGACTCATTCTGAAAAGTGTTTCCTAAATGTAAGAGAGATTAAAAGTATTTTACCAACCACAATGAGTTTAATATATTTAGAAAAGCCATCCATGGTCAGTATATAATGTCTTCTCATGATATTATGTTGCCTAACACTGTGCTTCGCTGGTTAGACATAAAACAGAAGCCACTGGTACCAAGATGTACTATTCTATTTTATATGATTTCTGTCAAGCCTGTGTGAAAGCCTTAAACTCTGAGTGTCTTACCTGTTCCTTTTTATTTCTTGGAGACCTGTTAATTCTGTAAAAGCAACTTAACTGTGGAAAGAAAATGAAATACAATTAATCTTTGAACCCTGTAATTGATTTCAGTGCCCGATTAGGATATCCATTTCAGAATTACCTATCAAAAGTGAAACAAGGAACTGCAATTATGGGCATTCTAAGGCAAAATTAATTATCCCTTTGCAAAAAGTGCAAAACCCAAGTGTAGACAGACATCTACAAATTATTAAACATAAAAATGTGCTGAAAGTTATACTACTCCTTGATTGGAAGCAGAATGAGGGAATGTTAAATATTTTAAGTTCAGTGATGGTTACATGGGTATGTATATTTATCAAAGCTTGATGAATTAAGGTCTATGCATTTTGATGTATAGAAGGTTTACATTCACTCTTCCCCCATACTGGGGATCAAACCCTGGGTCACGCTACCACTGAGCTACACCCCCACTCCTTCTTGTGGCTTACATCCACTTAAAACAACAACAACCAACAAAACCCTGTTATCCAAATATCAATTTAAAAACAACACACATTCCAACAAAAGACCTTCTATCACTTCCCCCAATGAAAATCCAAGCTTCTAGTTCATATTTATGTCCAACTCTCTTGCCATTCTCTTCTACCTCAAAAGGTTAAGACCAAATCAAATTAATGGACCATTCAAAATGATACAATGAATACCAAATAATACAACACCAAAGCCTGAAATTCAAAAACCCAATTTTTAAAGCAATAAATAAAAACCAATGAAAGTGATTATCTGGATACAATTTTAAGTTCTTCATGTTCCAAACATAGAACCAAATTTCATGATCCCATAATCAAAGAAAATACCCCTAAAATTTAAAAAAAAAAAAAAAACTCCTTATGCAATAATCCTAGAACAATAACTATTAAAACTCATCTGAATGTTGATTAATATAAAATCTTATCACACCAATATGAGTCCACTTTGAATCATTATCCTGTACTCTATTAAGGAAACCCTGACAACAATGTATAAATATTTAGAATATTGGGATTACCAATATTAACAAGTGAAAAATCCAATTTAGCATTTTTGTAGAAAACTTGCATCTAATTATTTAATGCATATCCAAGCTAAGCTAACAATATTTGATGAAGTCTTACCAAAAATATTTAAGACCTGCCAAATTAATCACTGTAACCAACATGTCTTTAATATGTAAATACATGTTGGCTTCACACATTACTTAAGTACCACTTGAATACCATTACTTAAGCACCACTGTACACAAAGTGGAATCTAAAGACATATTCCTTGAGAACTGAAAGATGGTTTTCCTTTAAAAAGGATCCAGAGATTAAACTTTTTAAACTATAAACTGAGCAAAGATATCAACAAACTACCTGGCACAAGCTATGTCTGAAAAATATTGGTGAGGTTTACTATAAATTATCTGCATAATACAACTTTTTTTTTTTCCAGTATAAGCCTAGTTTCTTCAACAAACTAATATCCACAGCAAACACTTCAACAAAATCTATAAATGGGTTCTGGAAAACTTGTCCATGTTAATATTTCAAGACTCCTTATATTAACTGGCTTAGCTACTTTTTATTTTTTTAATTTTACAAAGCATCATTAAATAAGCATCATTTTCTCTGTGCCCAGCTTTCTTCTTTTTAATTTACAAGGGATTTACCCTGAGAACATAAATTCATTTGCAAGCAAACAAATTAGAGACACTACAAGGAACAGAGTCAAATTCAAGAAATCTCTAATAATATATCCTAATTTGCTATCTTACCTAAATATCTTAACTAAAACAATCTTAGCTAAGTAGTTTCATGAGCACCAATCCCAAGAATTCCAATTCAAGCAAACTATTTAAAAAGTTTATTCTAATTTGCCACTGTTAAATAAAACTAATAATTAAACTTCCTTGTCCTTGAGATACTAGGGTAATGAGATACTAGGTAATCCCTCTACAGTAACAAATCTAGAAGACAACCTAAAAAAGACCAGCTTTCAAAATGAGTTGTTTTCATGTAGTTCCAATATGCTGTTTTCTTAAGCAAATTCTCCAGAAAATTCTATCAACACAGTACACAAAAAGCAAAACACACAAATTATCCTGCTCCTAAAATTTTCCTAATTATGAATGCAAAAGTATTTTTGTGTTAAGGACACAGTGATTTTTTTAAAACTTCTATGAAAAGGAAATGAACCCCTAAAAGCTCATTTGAGGGCAAGCGCATTTTAAATAATTGCTTATTTAAGCCAGTGCTACATCCCACTTAATCACCATTTCAGCTAAATAATATAAAATGTGCATCTTTTAATCAAGACTGAAAGGAAAACAGGAGGGGCGACTGAATTATGTCAGATCCGTTTGATTTTAACTGGCAAATAAAAAGTCATCTTCCAGACATGGTGAGGGAAAGAAAATTCTTTTACTTTGCCTGTTGACTACTTCTTAAAACCCAAAGTCATGATGAAGCATATTCAAATTCTAAATATGAACTTCAGGAAAAAAATAATCTACCCATTCCATAATTATTTTTTCTGATGACCTGCCTTTTGTAATGCAGATAGTTAAAATAAAAACCAAAGGCCATGGTCCCCAGGAGGAACTGTAAATGAAGTTGAATCCACATGGCACAGGAATTCCCATAATATCCATCATCGTCAAACGGCAATCATCCGAAGGCATCGATTCTATAGCCCAAAGCCTTTGTCCACACTCCCAGGGGTCAGAGCTTCCTTCTTTTACGCCAGGCCAAAGTTGCTACGTGGGATCCGATGCTGTCGCCAAGACCTTCAGCCAAAATCAGCCTTCCAATTAACCAGGACCGCCCAACCTCCGTGCCTTTCCTTTACACCGTCCCAAGGGCGAACATTCCACCCTAACTCACCACTGGATGAACTGCCCTCAAATCTAACTAAAACGCTTTTGCCCCTCTCAAGCCTAATGAGCAGGGCCTTCAGAGCTTCCCTGCCACCACTGACTACGATGACATAGCAAAGAAAAAAATACCTATGAGATCCTTCGCGATCTTCAGTGTCAAGATCACTGGGAAGCGCACACACACCGCCACATGGAGGCTGACGGGAGAGGGAGAGTCGGTGTTTAGCTAGAAGAGGGTGCCCTAACGGCACAGGCTACGCTAGATCCTGGCGCGGCCGCCGGCCCCGCCTTTCCCTGTTCCTCCGGCTCGGTCGCCAACCCTGCCCACCCCGACGCCCCACGGGTGACTGCTTCGCACTTGGCAGTAAACACACACCACTGCTCCGACTCGGACACACAGGCCAGGGGCTGGGGCACTCTTCGCAGCAGCCTCCACTGAACAGGCAGAACCCTCAGTGAGCCCGAACAAGATGGCGCCCACTCTCCCCTCCCGTCCGGACAAATGGACGTACAGTTTGTCTGCCCATGCGCTCGCCAGGCGTAACCCCCTACCCCGGCGCCTCGGCTGCGCCTGCGCCTGCGCCTTGCTCACCGGCTTCCCGTTGTTAGGGGCAGGGAGGAGGTGCCCTGGGCTTGTGGAGCTTCTGCGCTTGCCCAGCTTCTAGCCAACCAGAGACCCTAGACCTGGAGAAAGCAAAATTGAGACAAAATTAGGAGTAAACTGCAGTAGGTTACTGTGGAAATGGAGATCAAACGTTTGAATTTTCCAGGAGCTACAAAAAAAGACGCAAGGGAGAAAAGTTCCTGATTTATTTGTCTTCCAGTGCTGTAGTTGCTGTGTTAACTTTTGAAAGCCTTTTGAAATGCTCTTGTAAACTCTAAAAAGCCACAGAATAACTTATTTCACTGCCTTCAACGTTTGCCAGGTATAGTTCACACCTAGAGGTTTAAAAAAATGCATGCTTACTCAATATTATAGGTATTAATAACCTAGTGAAGTACCTTTATAAATTTGTTGATCCCATCATCTGGATTTTTGAAATAAGAATAGATGAACCAGTCCTGAAAATTGAGAAATGAAAAATTCAGTTATAGACATGTTCTATTGATGGCTGGTACTTAATAGCTAGTGAACAACCTTGGGTTTGTTTTTATTTTATCATTTGTAAATAAAGCAATCCACCTTGTTGTATAACTACAAAATGCATATATGGGTGGATCAAAACTCGCCATGAAAGGAGAAATTACATTTTAAAGACATTGTTACAGACAGAGAATAACAAATAGTTTTGAATCTCTCTTGCTGCAGATTACCCATTCTTAAACTTAATAATGACTTGGAAAGAAGAAGCAACTTAAGTGAATGATATATGGTTTAAGTGAGAGCCATCTTTTACTCACTTGGGCAAATCAGCCTCTCTGCCTCAGTTTCTTCATTTAAAATGGTAATGATAATAGTACCTACCTCTTAAGATTGTGAGAAGTGTCAATGACACCTGAAACTATTACAATTACCAGTGTCTTCTGTCAAATGCCAAGGTGATCCATAGAGAAGCACAAGATGTCACCTTGGGAAGATAGGCTCATTGACTAGATATCTTATACCTTGTTAATTCAGGATTTGGTCCTGGCCTTTTAGACTCAGGAGCCTGACCTTAAAAGCTAATATTTATTGAGGGTTATAATATTTATAATATTTAATATAATATAATATTTATAATATTTATTAATGCCAGGCCGTGTGAATTGTCTTCTTATAATTTTAAAATTACTTTCAGAGATAGTATCTATTATTTTTTATTTTACAGATAAAGGAAACTGAGGCATAGAGGATTACATAGCTTGCTCAAGGTCACAAAGATAGTACAAGGTAAATCCAGGAATTAAACCTTGGTGGTTTGTTTTCAGGAACCATTACTCTGTATTAGGAGAGGATTCTGAATCCTGAAGGAGAGTCCCTTAAAACAAACATGAGCAATATTATCAATATCCATTTACAAGAACAACACTTGACATCAACTCAGACTGACCAGCACCTTTGTCTGTATATGCTTTCTATATGAAGTCAAATTATTAGAGAATTGTTTGCTAAGCATAAAAATAGAACATCAGTAGCTACCTCATCTTAAAAATTAAAGCTATATTCATATGTATTCTTGCCCATTAAAACAAAAGAAATAGCTATCATTTAATGAGACCTACTATAGGACTTACCTGGAAAAGTATATTCAGACCAGACTCTCCTCTGAATAGGCTTATAAAGGCATTGTTCTGGAATGACCAACCTTTCTATTCACAAACATTTTCTCCAAAGAGGTTACTAGTGACTTCCTGTCTTTTCTAGTGTGCCTCCTGCCTTTCTCAGATTATTTCACTATTGTAAAAAAAAAAAAAAAATCAGCTGAAGGTAATTTGGGTATAAGCAGGGTATACATCCAAATTACCTTCAGCTGATTCTTTTGACAGGGTATTTTATAACTTTAATGTATCAATGTCAAAATCTTAATCATTTGGGGGAGGAGAGAGAAAGTTTCTGGAACTGCACAATGGTAGACCCTGAAACAGTGATCACACTGAGCTATGACAATTCTGTGGTTCTGCCTAAACAGCTTTTCAGCCTCCCCAGATATTTTGCCACCATTGCAGCATCACCTGCCCTCCTCTAATGATTCTGGTATCATAGTTTTCAGCTACCTTTCATGGCTCTTCAACAGCCACACGAACAGCCTTGCTTCACTTGGTCTCAGAGTTACTTAGAAATTTCTCTACACTTTTTCTCTAGGATGCATTCTAAAGTATAAATCTGGTCTTGTATTCCTTAGCTTGAAATCCTAAGCTTGAAACCATGGTGGACAAATGTGGCATTCATAAGCTTTCATTTTTATTCCTTTCTACATTTCCAACCTCGTCTTCTATCACTGACCATACATAACATTGTATTAGTCAGGGTCCTCTAGAGGAACAGAATCACAGGAAGTATAATTATAAAAAGGGGATTTATTAGCTGGATAGTCTACGATGGCTGTCTGCAGGGTAGAGAGCTGGAGAACCAGTAGCTGCGCAGTTGAAGAGGCTGAAGCCCCAAAACAAGTGGGATCAGCGTGCTACCCTAGTCAGACTCACAGCCTTCAGGAAACTCCCTGGAGAATCAATGGCAGAGTCAGATATCTTCAGACGATAATAGCAGCAATCAGGAACCTGTTCAAGAAAACTAAGCTTGCATCTGCTGCTGCTTCCTCATTCTTCCAACTTTTATTCCATCCAAGCCATTATTCTATTAGACTGTGCGGCCCATTTCAGTTGGCTATCCCACATGCCAATCATCCCTAGACACACCCTCACTGACACACCCAGAAGCCTGTTAATCACCTGCATCTCTTAATCCAATCAAGTTGATAATTCAAATTAACCATTACAAACTTACACCTCAAGAATACTGTCACTCCCCAGTGTGCCTGCCCTCTTACACCTCTGAGTCTTTCCTGCTGGTCCTTCTGCCTGTCTTGCCCATAATATTTTCTCTTTACACTGATCTTTCACATCTACAATCTCAATAAGGGCAGTTATCCATATCTACTTCTCTATTATACTTTGAGGGCCCAGATGGAAAGTGCCTTTCTTTCTGACAACTGTCTATCTCACAGAAGAGCTCAATAATGTCTCAAAACTTATTGAACTCCCCACCAAAGATAAACCACTGAGTTCTCACATAGACTCTCTTTCCTAGTCCTAAACCAAAGGCTTCAGGAAACTCCCTGGAGAATCAATGGCAGAGTTTAATATCTTCAGATGATCATAGCAGCAATCTAGAACTCCTTCAAGAAGAATCAAGCTTGCATATGCTGCTGCTCTTGCATCTTCTAGTTCAGTTTAATTTAGTTCAGTTAAGGATCCATTGGGTATTTTTCATCTCCCAGTGAGCTGCCTCCCAATTACCCACTGTGTCTTCAAAATATTTCCTATTTTACCCATGTTCATTACACAGAAAACAGATCTTATTTGACTTCTCTGCTATTTACCCTGGGGTTTCACTTATCCTCTTTTCTTTCAGACTCTAAGAATGATTCCCCCTCCTCCCATTCTTCTATCCTAGTTCTTGAACCCTTCTTTCTCCAGAGAAAATCACTTATTTCCCAAATTACTTTAAATCTCTCCTTTTCTAATTATTTCCTCTCCACTTACATATTGCCCTTGTCCTTAAAAATTGTTTTGTAACTATTTTGCTCACTGCCTTCTTGTGTTTTCATTTCAATGCCAAATCTCTCAAGATGGTTTTTATCTGGTTTCTGCTCTTTCTCACTACTGCTCTATGGTTTTCTTCTACTTCAATTGCTATAATTAAGCTGCAACCCCAAAAGTAATTAATAATCATGGTATTGCCAAATCCAAAGATCCTTTCTCTATTTTCCTCATTCTTCACCTTTGTGCAGCACATTTATACTGTTAGAACAGTATACTGTATACTGTTATACTGTTAGAACACAGAGCACTGTTTAAGCAGCCTCTAAAGCTAAACTGACAGAATTCCAACTTTGATCTTGCAAATTCTGAGCTAAGTATTTAAGTAAGTTTTTAATCTCTAATTTTTGCCTCCATTTAATCATCCATAGAAAGGAGATAAAAACAGTATATATTTCATAAAGTTATTGGGTAGATTAATTTTGATATTGCAGGTAAGGCATGGCTCAGTGCCTGTCTAATACTAGGTATACTATAAGCAGGAGCTATCCTCTTTGAAATCCTCCTCTTACTTTCTTTAGTACACTTCTTTCTAAGCTGTCATAAACTATATTCAGCTAGTCTCTTCCATTTGTCAAAAATAACTCATTTTCATATCTTCACTGGGTCATATTAGGCATGTCTACAATCCTGATAAATGGAGATAGTTTTACTTCCTGCTCAAATGGTTGTTAAGAAGACTGAAATGATGCATGAAGAAGTTTAGGACAATACACAGTATAGAGAACATATTTGTTTTCTCAATTAAGGAGAGAAAGAATGTCTCTGATCCAGCTCCTTTTCTTCTCTTAAATTTGAATTTTGATATCTGGTATGTAAAAGTCACACTGCAATTAAGAGAGAAGAGACAAAAGAACTGCAGGGATGACTATCTGACATTATTGAGCAAACATCAGCAGCCAGATTTCTGTTTGTTTTTGATTATGCTATTATGAACTGGCTTAACTACCTAGTCTTCAGTTATTTGCAAAAACAAATCTCCAATTATATACTCTCTCAAATTTATGCTTAACGGTTATACCTAACAATCTTTTCTGTTGTCCTTGTGGGTAGTTTACATAGATAAACCTACAGTACTTATAGTTATCACAACTTTAACTGTGTTTGTCTATTTCAAGTTCTACGCAGAGAACTTCTTACTTGACTACTCTCTAGATCTTTTGTTAGGTATAGTGTCCAAAGGTCTTAGACAATTATAATTCCACTGTATGTGGGCTACAATGGCAATATCATCTCATTACATAAAGATAAAGCATGAGAATATGCCAAAATGTGTCTAAATATATGCTACACAGGAGTTACTTAAAACACCACAAAGATGACAATTTTTGAAGTTATCCAGGTAAAGATAAATTCTACTTTCTTCACTTCCCCACACTTAACTTTTTTGATACTCCATTTCTATTTTTCCGAAATAGAGATAGTACTTTCTCAAGAAATTGTTATGAGTTGGCAACTTAGTGAGACCCTGTCTCAAAATAAAAAAATTAATTAAGGACTGATGTAACTCAGTGGTAAAGTGTCCCTAGATTTGATCCCCAATAATGAAAAACAGGGTTCTTATGAAGAGTTAAGATTAGGGCTGGGGTTGTGGCTCAGTGATAGAGCACTCGCCTAGCACACGTGATGCACTGGGTTCAATTCTCAGCACCACATAAAAATGAAATAAAGATATTGTGTATCCACTTACAACTTAAAAAAAATTAAGAAAGAGTTAAGACTAATGTTGTTAGGTGCCTCGCACAGTGCAGAGTGTGGGGCACAAAGAAACCCATCATGAATGGAAACTCTTTTTATTACTTTAATTATACAGCAGGCAAGAACTACATATTATTGCCCTAATCCACTCCATAGAACATATAACCATATGTACTTTATCAAGGAAGACTAGAATTATAACTCATCCAGAGGAAGCATATGCAGGTTAATTCCAACTCTTCCATCATACCTTTTCTTAGTCTTCATTAGTATCTATATGTTCACAAATTTCTTAAAATATGTATTCAGATAAGTGATTTCCAGTTTAAATGTCTACTGAAGTAACAGTAATTACTCAAAAACATTTAGAATTTCTCTTTATTTTTTAAAAAATAAAATAAAAACTTTTATTGACGGAACACACAACCATAAAATTTGAATACCTAAACAATAAACTACTACATTAAAGAAATTTTAAAAGAGATAATAGTACCCAACCCACATTACTAAGAGTGTATTTTCACAGGAAAAGTATTGCAAAATGAATATACTAGAATTTAGGGACTTATGGAAAGTTCCTTATCAAGATATCTTTTAAAAATATTTTTAACATTCCACCTTAAATAATTACATTAGGTCATTGTTTTAGTTAAGCTGACATGTGTGGTACTTAAAATTTTAGTGTGTCTCTTTTGCATAAATCTATTTTCAGAGCAAATATTCTGAGGATTTTGTTTTTTTTATTAACACTTCTGTAAAAGTTGCAATATCTGGTGCAGAGGCACCTGCCTGCAATCCCGAGACTAGGGAACCTAAGGCAGGTAGATTTCAAGTTTGAGGCTAGTCTCAGCAATTTAGCAAAGTCCTGTCTCAAAATTTAAAAGTAAAAATGGACAGGAAAATGAAATTATGGCATTTGGTAGTAAATGGATGAAACTGGAGACTATCATTTTAAAGGAAAAGCTGAGATTTAAAAAAAAAAGAATTTTTTTCTCTTTTTTCTTTTCTTTTTTTTTTTTTTTTTTTTGATGATGCTAGGGATTGAATCCAGGCTTTGTACATGTGAGGCGAGCACTCTACTCTGAGCTACGTCCCCAGCACAAAAGGAATGATTTTATAAGACAACAGTGGTCATCAAAATATTCCTTTACCAACTTTATCACTTAGAGTATTTGTCCTCCATTCAACTTCTGCTCCCCATATGGTCATGTCTACTTGAAATTCTCATATTAGGCTCACCAAGGCCAACACAATGAGATCCTGTGAAATGTAACAAGCACAGTGAAAGGAGAACCAGTGTTAGGAACTGCTCAGGTACAAAAATGAATAAGATTTAGACCCAGCTCCTAAGCAACCTACAGTCATAAAAGGGAACTTAATAGTTATATAACCAACCACCAACTCCGTACTTCCACATGTAATGTAGTAAGTGTCTTAAAAGAAATACAATGAAAATCAAATAGTGTTCCTTAGATGTGTAAGCTCATTTTTAAAAGCAAATTTGGCCAAAAATAAAATGCTAATTGCTAACTTATTGAGACTTACTACCCACCAGGTACTGTAATTTGCATGCACTATCTTATTTAAATATTTAATCCTTAAAATAACCCAATGAGGTTGTTTATATTGCACTATTTTAAAGAGGATACTGAGGAAAGCAGGTAGAGACATTTGAGGAACAAAAGATGTTCCTTTCCCAATGAAGAACAGAATTTGGAGGGTGGAGAAGAGGCCGGGAGAATAAGTTCCCATACAGTATCTGTCTGTGTTGTCCACTATGGCAGCCTGAGCCACAGTGGGGCTACTGAGTACATGGAATGTGGCTGGTCTTAATGGAGATGTGCCAGTATAGGCCTGGAGGATCCATACCCAGGAAAGAAATTGTACAGAAGCCTGGCGGTCCAAAGAGACTGATGGTGAAGATGAAATCTGAAAAGAGGGCCAAACCTTGTAGAGCAGTCCTGTAGCCCCAGCAAGTCCAGAACTTGAGGCAGGAGGATCACATCTTGAAGGCCAGCCTCAGCAACTTAATGAGACCCTCTACTTAAGTCCTCCCCTTAATTAAAGTCCCTGCAGGCGACTTCAGGCTTCCACTTATCCTCGCTCTGGAAGGGCCTTAAAGAGATTTTTGGGAGGTCTCCTGTAGGGACACTTTCCCAACAGCACCAGCTACATGGCACATAGAATTTCTCTTTAAGGAACTTCTTTCAGAACATAAATTTCTTGTGTCAGAGATAATAGTAATTGGATAAACGCTGGTCTTTTGAGCAAGGACTAATGGGTAACTAATGGTTACAGTTATGGAACTTCCTTAGATGCATTTTCCACATGCACTAAGACTATATATACACTCCTTAATAGAGACAACTCATTCTTACAAAAAGTGCACTTTTTCGAAAAAGCAAAAAGTTACCTAATAAATAAGGTGCCTTAAAAATATATCAGGTGACTCTACTGGGGAGAAAGAAAGAGAGAGACAAAATACAACAATCTTACAAAATAAAACAGAAGTTAGATTTAAATGTTAAGAAGTAAGTTTTTCCTAAAGGCCTATAAACTGGCTATGAAGGCAATTTCGAAATATTCGGGAGCTAACAGTCTCCAAGTATGTTTATTTATTCACTTATTTATTGGATCAGGGATTGAACCCAAGGTTGTGCTTAGTCACTGAGCCACATCCCAAGGCATGCATTCATTCATTCATTCATTCATTCATTTTAAAATTTTAAGACAGGATCTCGCCAAGTTGCTGAGTCTGGCTTTGACTTGCAATCCTCCTGCCTCAGCCTCCTTAGCAGATGGGATTAGAGGCGTGGGCCACTGCACCTGGCCAACTAGGAAATATTTAGAAAGAAAGTTGTTTTCCCCCAATTTTGAGCCATAGTAAACCTCCAAAATTGCATATTTTAAATCAGTGGAGGTTGGGGGTTCTTTGTTTCTCAGAGCTAAGGATTGAACTAACAGGATCTCACACATGCTAGGCACTCCACCACTGACCTACACCCCTAGTCCTCAGTGAGAATTTTTGAAAATTACTATAATACACACCATGTCTCCTTTATCGTGAAAATTACATAGACTGGATAAACTCTGACGTAAATATCATTTAAGAGTTTCATGAAACAATACTTACTTTATGTTATACAACAGGATGTATTCTTTGCTTAGGTATTCTGTTTCCCCAACCCGAACATTGACTTTCACGTCTCTCTAAAGTATCGCGTGGCGGTGTTTGAAATGCGCGTTTTAAATAGCCTCCGGACTCTGTGGACAGTCCTCCTCTAATCGGTCTTTTCTTGGACCAGCCACCTACCTGCGGTTTTGGTAACCTAGCAACCAAACCGCGCAGAATGAGAGTTCCAGAACCTGGGATGTCCAATCAGCTCAGCGGAATCGCCGCAGAGGCTCATGGGGTGTTGGAGACTGCGCCGTCGCTGGCGTCGGTGCCATGGAGACGCGCGGAGGCGCTTGGGTGGTGATGGCGGGCTGGTGTGTCTTCTCCTCGGGAGCTGTGACTGCTTTCCTCCTGTGGGTCCTTCTTCGAGTCTCTCAGGCCCAGGGCTACTTCTTGCCTTTCCGGCAGCCGGAAACGTGCGACCACAACCAGTACTTCGATATCTCGGCGCTCACCTGTGTCCAGTGCGGGGACAACCAGCAGCAGGATGCCCAAGGTAAGACGGTTTCGGGAGGACCCAGGCAAAAGTAACACTCCCGCCTTGGTGCTGTCCCCGGTCCCCGACCTTTTTGTCTGTAGGAGGAATGTTTCAGAAAACTGAGCTGCCGATTCAGGAGGAAAAGGTTACATGGGAAGATTGCAGTTTGCACAGTAATAAGATTGGGGATCCCTGAGTACAGGGAACCGTTGCCAGTAATTCTCGGCTTCAGTTCCCCACCCCTTTGGATCAGACAGGGGCTTTTACAGCAGCACCTAGAAAGCGTGTGCTGAAGGTAGAAAAGAAACCATAGAAAAGTAGTTGAGGTGAAGAGGTGCCGGTGACCGGAAAGATTAGGAAGTGTCAACTTGGATAGATACCCCTTTTATCTCGCTTCTCAAACCGCAGAAATTTAGAGATCCGTCTTTTTATTTTACACATAAGGAGATTGAAGCCCAGATGAGATTGTGACATCTTTTGTGTGACCTAAATTTGAGAATTGGGAGAACGCATGACTATACCGCCAGTATCGAACTATAAATTTCCAAAACATCGTTTTGTCTTCATTTTCCCCCCAAATGCATCATTTGGACCTAGTTCCCACTCCAGCTTCTTGAAATATGTTGTCCTCTATTAAAAATAGGATTAAAGTGTTTTCAATTTCAGTTTCATTACCAGCGGTGTTAATTTTCTGCCATCTTCAGATTTGATGTATCCTTATTTAAGTTATCGAACAGGATAGATCAGGCTACTCATGCAGGGAAATAAGAGTGAGAAAGCATTCGGGCTTTAAAATGTAAGGTATTAGTTTCATAATTATAAATACAGATAATGTATGTGTTGTACCACATAGACTCCTATTGGTGATTATTTCACATAATGACTCCTTAGAGAATGCTAAACTTCTGTATCCAACAAGTTGAATAGTAATAATGACATTTATTGTCTTTCCAGAGGAAACTTATTTATTTGAGTGAAGGTAATTTTCTCAATAAGGTTTTGGCAAATTAAATTTAAATTCAATGAATGTATGTATGTGATTTAGTGACATAGAAATGTAACATTTCTTATAGCAGGTAAATAGTTTTAATAGTTCAACAGTTTAATAGTTATGCTTGCAATTAAAATATTAGGAACACAATGCCAGCTGTGTGTCAGACTCTTTTACAACTCTTACATATAACTAATTGAATACTCATACTAACCCTAAGAGATTGGTACTGTTATTTTCTCCATTTTATTGAAGAAGGCAAGGCACAGAGAGAGGTTCAGTAACTTGCTGAATGCCATGTAGCTAAGTAGGAGAACTGAGATTGGAATCTGGGAGCATGTTTCTAAATTTGATCTCAAACAGTACTAGCTCAAGACTCTTGCTATTAACCACTGTACAGTACTGATTACTCAAGATCTTAAGAATTATTTATTGAGTTTTCCTATTCCTGGAGTTGTATTTTCTAAGGACAAAATTGGCTCTTTTTGTTTTAGGAACTTCATGTGTGTGTCTACCAGGATTTCAGATGATCTCTAGTAATGGAGGACCTGACATTATTTGTAAAAAGTGCCCAGACAATATGGTATGGAGAACTTAAAATAACTTTCCTGTAAAAAGTAATAAATGTCTTTATTTTTAAAACTTCAATATAATGTTTAATATTCCCCCACAAACTTTAAAATTATTAAGCTGTCTTTATTTTTACTAGAGTAAATTTGGGGAGATCAATGAAATTTTATGCAAATTTACAAAAGACAGAAATGCACTTCTTCGCTTTTTAAATTTGTATTTTTATTTTTCCTCTTAGAGTAACTCAGTAATAAAAATAGATGAATAATACATATATCAAGCATTTGGGGATATATATATCCTTTGGTACAGATTGAGTTCAGTGTCTTAGACCTACTGGGTCAACAGTTTTATATGATGATGGATGTTTGTAATGATAACTAAGATGTAAAAAAAAATTGTATAATACCAATTATATCAAAAATAGTTAACAAGGCCCTGGATTCAATCCCCAGCACCACACACACACAAAAATAATAATAATAATAAATAAATAAATAGCTAAATAATGTCTTGAATTTTTGTTAGCTTGGTATATAGGATAATTCTCAATAAGCAGAAATAGATTTTCCCATTATTTTAGATATTATGAGTCTCTGTGGCAGTTCTGATTTTTATAGTACTGTTTTTTCACATGGTCATATTTAAAAAATTAAATCTGATAATGTGATATTAAGTTACCAGTTATTCTAATTAAACTATTTATTACCGTTAAATTTACCATTTTGATATTTATTTTATTAGTCCTGAGTTACTGCTGATAACAAAAAATTATACCAGAGCAGATTTATTTTTCAGTGACATTAGTTAAGCTATTGCAATTTTTAAATACTCCTATATAAATGCATTGTCAACTATAGGAACACTTATTGATAAATCCACTTTTTCATCCAAACTTTAAAGTAATTTGTGGCATTAAGTTACTTTTAGCATTGTTCTCTATTAATTTAGGGTACATCAGTATTTATAATTACTGATGTTTATTATATAACCTATCTTATATTAATATAAATTAATTATGTTAATATGTATTATATGTTTTTCCTAAACCATACAATAAGCCCAGTTTTTATATAATCATTGATGGGTAAAAGGAAGTATTGTCATAAACCAATTTTAGCAATTTATGTATCTTATATGCCATTAAAATTCACCCATTATGAATCATAACTTATATGTTTATGGCATCTCTACCCCTTTTTATATTTTATTTTGAGACAGGGTCTTGCTAAGTTGCTTAGATCCTTGCTAAGTTGCTGAGGCTGGCTTTGAATTATCGATCTTCCTGCCTTGGCCTTCCAAGCCCCTAGAATTATAGGCATGTGCTACCATGCTCAGCTTTTCCAAGGAATTTTTAATTGGATCATATGAGTATGATTTCTTTGTCCATTGCAAATTACATATTGTTGTGACTGAACTTATGTGACTAATTAAGAAGAAAGTTAATTTAAAAGGAGTTTTTTGGTGTTTGTTTATTTGTTTAATTTAGAAGGGTGTTACTGAAGATGGTTGGGACTGCATTTCTTGCCCTAGTGGCTTAACTGCAGAAGGAAAATGCCACTGTCCCACTGGCCATATTTTAGGTAAGAATTAACTTCTTTATAAAACACTAGTGCCGCAGTCCGGCTGCAGCAAAATAATCGGGGGGTGACGAATAACTTGTGTACGTTGATACAGCAGGAGTAGGAGCCGTTTATTGCAGGACAGGAGCAGTATTTATGCATTCCACACAGCTTATCTAATTAGCATAAACTAGATACATCAGTCAACCAATAAGGAATCTCCACACTTAATGGCTCGCTTTTGTTACTTCTCAAACCACTCCCTCTGGCATTTTGCCAGGCACCATCCAGACTTGTTTACAACTCTAACATTCCCCTGGCAAAATGCCAGGTGTTATTTTGACTTGTTTACAGACTCTAACACACTAGTGATAAATTTTTATTTGTGTTTATTTTGTAAATGATGTCAGATAACTTAATGATTACTTAATAGTATTTTTAAAACTTATTTTTGTGCAAAAAATTTTTTAATATATTTTTATTTGTTCTAATTAGTTATACATGACAATAGAATGCATTTTGACACATCATACATAAATTGAGAATAAGTTATTATTCGTCTGGTTGCAAATGATGTAGAGTTACACAGGTCATTTAATCATATATGCATATAGAGTAGTAATGTCTGATTCATTCTACCATCATTCTTACCCCTATGCCCTGCTTTTCCTTTACTCCCCTCTGTCTAGTCCAAAATACCTCTATTCTCCACCCCTCCCCTTATTGTGAATTAGCATCTGCATATCAGAGAAAATATTCAGCCTTTCATTCTTTTGGATTGGCTTATTTTGCTTAGGATAATATTCTCCAGTTCTATCATTTACTGGCAAATGCCATAATTTCTATTTCTTTTTTAGAGAATATTACAAGAATATTATAAAGAATATCAAAATATTCCATTGTGTATATATACCACAGTTTCTTTATCCATTCATCTGTTGAAGGGCATCTAGGTTGTTTTCATAGTTTAGCTATCGTGAATTGAGCTGCTATAAACATTGATGTGGCTGTGTCACTGTAGTATGCTGATTTTAAGTCTTTTGGATATAAACTGAGGAGTGGGATAGCTGGTCAAATGGTGGTTCCATTCCAAGTTTTCTTAAGAATCTCCATACTGCTTTGCACAGTGGTTGCGTATAGTCCCACTGGCAATATGAGTGTACCTTTTCCTCTACATCCTAATCAACATTTATTGTTGCTTGTATTCTTAATGATTGCCATTCTGACTGGAGTGAGATGGAATCTCAGAGTAGTTTTGATTTGCATTTCTTTAGTTTTTCATGCAAAATTTAATGGTGCCTTAGACATCAGCAGGCATTGAGAAGAAAATATAAGGCCCTGCCTGATTTTTAAAAAGATTCTTACTAATGTAGGATTAGATGAATACTTCCTTAGTATAATTTTCTGAATGCTACTGAAGGATACAAAAGCAGGCTTTAATAAATGAAAAATACTTTTATCATTTTTGAATGGAAAGATTAAACATTAGAAAGATGTTAGCTTTCCCATCAATCTATATATTTAAGGAAATACTAATAAATTCTACCCAGATTTATTTGTTTGGAGAATATATAAACTGATTCTAAAGTTTATCAGGACAAATATATAAAAAGCCAAGAAAATTCTGAAGGAAAAAAGAAGCTATCCCATCTGATGTTATGCATATTTTATGGCTGTTGTATGTATGGCTGGCATGTGAGGACAAGGACTGATTGATCAAACTTAAAATGGAACTAAAATAGATCCAATCAGGACAGGTTGAAGTGGAGCATGCTTATAATCCTAGCAGCTCAGGAGGCTGAAGCAGGAGAACTGCAAGTCTGGGGCCAGACTTGGCAACATAGCAAGATTCTGTCAAAGAGTTGGGAATGTAGCTCAGTAGTAAAGTGCCTCTGGGTTCCATCTCTAGTATTGGGGTGGGTGGGGTGAGGGAAAATAGATCTAATTCATATGGAAATTTGGTATGTAAAAAAGTGATATTTTGTATCATTGAGGATAAGACTGATTAATAAATGATACTGAGACAAATTCCAAGTTATATAACGAGAAGGTACAAGCTAGGTGTGGGGCACATGCCTGTAAATCTCAGTGACTTGAGAGATTGAGGCAGGAGAATCCCAAGTTTGAGGCCAGCCTCAGCAACTAAGTTAAGGCCCTAAGTAACTACGTGAGACCCTGTCTCAAAAATAAAAAATGAAAAGGACCTGGAATATAGCTTAGTGGTAAAGTGTTTCTGGGTTCAATCCCTCATACCAAAAAAACAAACAGAAGGTATTGAGTGTTAGCCATATTTGTAAGCAAGTTAATCACTGGACAACTGAAATATTTGAAAATCTTATGTAACTAAAATATTTTGATAATAGTGAAGTACTATTATCAAAAGCTCTCCGAGTTATAGAAACTACAATTTTAAGTGGGTTTTATTAACTATTTTCTAAGTATTAAAGAAGCTTATCTGTTCATTATGAGTTAGTTATATCTTAATTTTTCTTCTAAATTGTTTAGTGGAAAGAAATGTTAATGGAACATTGTTGCCTCAAGCAAATTGTGAGCTTTGTGATGATACTGAAAACTCTTTTACAAAAGCAAATGCTTTAGAAAACAGGTAAGTAGTATAATAGGGGTTGGCTTTATTAATATCATATTTATGTGTAATTTCCAGTTTTTAGAAAGTGCTCTCATTTCATTTAATTTTCACAATAACTCAAGAAGGATAGAAGTAGACATGAACAATTAAAGGAACTGAGGACTAGAGCACAAGACAAAATAGGGTTAAAATCTTTGCTCAATCTATTAGATTTTTTACTTTAGATAACTTAGAAAGTCCTTTGTCTTTAGAATGGGACTATATCACTCACTTAATAGGCTATAATGGCTCAAAAATGAATATGTAAAGTTCTTAGCGTAGTACTATATAGTAACTGCTAAGCAAAAGGTGGCTATTTTGTTTGTTATTATATAATTTGGACATAATCTATAATTAAGTACCAAGTATGGTATGAAAGCCTTTGTTATAATGTTATTTAGGAAAACATTAATAGATATTACAATTATAATAACTCAGGTACCCTGATTTACAGCCCTATTCTCTATTTCTTCTTCCCCCTTTATGCATACGTGTACCACACACACTTCCCTCTATCTTAAACACATTATTGCAATTTCAGCTTTTTCGGGTTTTTCTTTTCTTCTTTTTTTTTTTTTTTAAAGAGGCATTCATATTGACTTCCCTCTAAGCACAGTTTTTCTTTTCATTTCCCAATGTTTATATAGAAAATAGTTAAATGATTTCTCCTAATGATACTTAACATTGGATCATCTTTTCTCTCAGACTGACCTGAGTTGCAACATCTGAAACTGACTATTGGGCTAATCCTCAAGTTGGCCCCTTAAAAATCTCCCCAGACCTGGAGTTTACGTCATGCCCCAGCCCTATTTCCTGCCTGTTTTTTCTTATAAGTAATAGTTCATATAAACTCATCAGAGTCCCCAGTAGTCCTTCATCTCATTCTTTTTTTTTTTTTTAGNTACTTGTAAATATTGATTTAGTTTCAATATATATATATTTTTGGGACTCTTGTTAGTTGAGTGACTTTGCCATCTTTGCTATTCAGTATATTCATTCTATGCATTCCTATGTATAGGTAAGAAAATAGTCTTCTATTATTGGTTAATTTTATTTGTTTATACTTGCCTTAAAACACAAAGAGGGGTATAAGACTATTTAAATCATTGTTAATATTTTTAATTTATTTATTTAAGTAATTGCTTAGTTGAATGAATCTGTTCTAATCCAGCATTTTAATTCTCTGGGTGTCTCCCATGTATATATGAAATATATATGTTAATAAACTTATTTGTTTTTCTCTTTTAAAAAAGTTTCCAATTAAATGAGGTTTAGTGTAATTCATGAACATTTTTAAAAGTGTTTTTTTTTTTTTTTTGTATGTTGAACAGGTGTATCCGATGTGAACCAACATTCATTAATGCCAGCAGGTCCTGTGCATGTTCAGAACCTAACATTTTAGTAAGAACAATTAAATTAATAAAGTATGTGTTTTTAATTCAATTGCTTATAACTTTCCATAAACTAGGTCTTTTCCCCCCTTATTTATTTATGAAGACAGGAGGATTATGTATCAGTAACAAAGGGAGTTTTCCTTCACATTTACTTTCAACTGCACGTCTTGGAGAGCTTGTGAGTATGTTTCACTTTTTTTCTTGATTGTGAAGGATCTTTCTTCATTTCTCCTTTGGTAGTTAATTTCAGACAAAAATTAGAAACATTTAAGTTTTTAAATCACTTTGAAACAAATTATCAATCTAAGAACCCTCAGTCTAACAACTGAGCATCATAGTTTAGCTCATTGCTTTTTTAAGGAAATCACAAAATGTTTAAACTGAAAATATCTGATATAGGTTCTATAAAGGACTCAGTATAATGCAATGAAGAGCATCATGGACTCTAGATTTGAACCCTGGTCATTAATTTTTTATTCTTGATTCTTTGGGAAATTTACTTAATATTTCTACACTTCAGTTTTTTGTAAGTAGGACATAATAATAGTAATACCTACATTGCAGTGCCTGTACATAATAGGCATTGGAAAAAAAAGGATTGTTTTATGTCCAGCCAGATTCTTTGTTTTATAGACGAGATCACTGAGAACTGGGGTTAGAGATTTTGTATCACATGCTGGTGATAATAAGGTCTGGGGTGTAAAATGAGAGAAGAGGGTGAGTTAGAACAAGAATAGAGGTTATGTTACTGACTGGGAGTTAGTTAGGATAGGAGCTGGTAAACACTGAAGATATCCAGTATGCCAGCAGAGCTTATGGAAGATAGGTTATGATCTGCATGTTAAGTAAGTAGAAGTGATTGGGAGGGACATGAAGATAATGACAAGGGTGGATTCTGGTATCTTCAAAAAGGAAAAATTCCTTTCGTCCAGAATAATATTGTGGGGGTGACAGGCAAGTATCAAATAGTTTCAAAATGGCAAATTAAATGCTAAAATAGAAATATATGTAGGAAATTCTGAGATTATCCTCAAACTGGCTCATCTGCAACAAAATGTGTATCTTCTGGGGAATTCTTTCTCAGTCTGATTATCAAATTTGCAGGCCTTTATTTTATTCTATTTTTTTCCTTTTTCAAATAATTCAAGTTGAAATAATTTTGTCAAAAGACCCAATAATGTCTGTTTTGCCTAAGATCCCAAATCCTTTAGAAGTCATGTTCCTTTTATCTTTTCAGTCTCATTCTTTCCCTGACTTTCTTGAACTTGACAGTTTTGAAGCTTATAGGGATTACCATCTATAGGATGACCCTTCAACCTGGGTCTGCATAGTGTTTCCCTATACTCAGTTCCTGCTTGGCAGAAAGCCACAAAAATGATGTACTTTTCTCAATACATTGCATTATATCAGGAGGTATTCAGGGTCCCACTACTGATGATATTAACCTTGATCACCTGCCATAAAGTTACCATGACTACTATAAAGTTACCATTTTCCACTTATTTTGTCAGGGAAATTTCTAAGATTATACTTTCTCTTTCTCACTAAGCTTATTAGCATCCATCTCCATTAATGACACTTGCCTTTATCAGCCACTGCTGTAATGGTTACCAAAAGTTAATTTTTGGTTTTCACCATTTCTTCCACATTTACTAATAGAATCTATTATATACCATTTATATACATGTATACATTTATTGATAATGTCAGTATGGATTTACTGGTCCCTATTTTTTCAGTTGATTATAATCTAAATACATTATTTGTTTTGATGCTTAGATTACACTAGATTTGGCCAATAGAAGCCTCTTCCATTTGTCTCCTGTGTCTTTGTGACATGTCCCCATTATTTCCTTATTTTCTGGCACATTATTTCCAGACTTACCTTGTACTTTTCCTGCCCCAGCCCTGGAATCAGTCATTTCTTTTTTTTTTTTTTTAATTATTTATTTATTATTTGTTCTCCTGAGTTGTACATGACAGCAGAATGCATTTCAATTCATCGCACACAAATGGAGTGCAACTGGTGGTGCTGGGGATTGAACCCAGGGCTTTGTGCATGTGAGGCCAGCACTCTACTGACTGAGCTATCTCCCCAGCCCCATATCAGTCATTTCTCTATAAATTTGGGAGGGTAATATTTAGTAACAAAGATTATCACCCTTAATATGCCCCCATACCCAGACATGGCCAGAAACACATGTACACATACTTATACACATACATGCATCTATAACTATTTCTACATCTATCTCTGCATACATAATAAAAGAAATGAGTTCATACTGATATCTTTAAGGTTCCTTCTACCCATTCCTTTTGGCAGGTTTCAAGTACCTGCTCTAATAATAAGAAATCTGGGGCTCATTATCCTCAATTTTTTTTCATCACTGACATTTTTAATATCGTGTAAAATCCTGGATCCCAAGAAGTCTTAGCTAAAACTTTCTTTTCTTTATAACAGTTTCATCTCTCTCTTGGAATCCCACTTTTTCTTCAATTTACTCATGTGTTCAATGCATCGAGTCTTCCCACCATGTCACTTTCTCTTGCACCAGCACCTCCACATCCCCCTTCCTCAGAGGAAAAGAAGGGCCATTCCCTTAGGAAAGGAGGGATTATTTTTAAAGTTAATTCTGATCCAGTAAATATATTTCATTTAAACATACCATTCCTGAAAACAAGCTTTCACAAGGACAAGTTTGGAATCCCCACATCTAAGTCATATCATAACTGCTGTTTATGATAAGATGATTCTGTGTAGACAAAGTATAAATCATGGAAACAAAATCTAATTAAGATATCATAAGTATCTTGGCCCATTCCTCATTTTGGCAGGGATAAGAATTCAGTTATGTCTGTGCATTTGTAGATCAGTCCAATTCTGAGGGACTGGTTTAAAGGAATTAAACATGAAATTAACTTAATTGATAAAACAATGTATGTTTACTAACTTATGTTGAGACTTGAATTGCTAGTTAGACTTAAATACTTGTATTGATTGATTCTACAACACAACACTCTTCTTGATTAGAAAAGTCTATTTTGAATATTAAAGTCGAAAGTTTTCTTGGGGCACAAACTCTGAATGTAGTTACTTTTGTATAATTTTATAACAAGGGCTTTGAATCCTAATCTGTGAATATTCCTGCCAATCAGTAAAGAATTTCCATACATATGGTCAGTGTTTTCTCATTCCCTTTTCACAAAGACAGTAATAGTGAGCTAGCATCTTGTGTAGGTGTTTATCTCAAAAATTTTTATTTTGAAATATTTTAAAATTGCAGAAAAATTGAAAGAATGATTGTGCATACATTTTCACCTAGTTTAACCAATTATTAATATTTTGCCACAATTAATTTATTTCACTTTATGTATGTAAATATTGTTTACATATTATAATGGTATTTAATACTGTATCTATAAGTTCTGCATCCACAAATTCAAACAATTGCAGATTGATTGTATTAGGAAAAAAATAGCATGTGTACTGAATATGACAACTTTTTTTTGTCATTGATCCCCAAACAGCAGTATAACGACTATTTATGTAACATTTACATTGTGTTTGGTATGATAAGTAATCTAGAGATGATTTAATGTATATAGGAGAATATAGCTTATGTTAATTGCAAATACCATGTCATTTTGAATAAGAGATTTGAACATTTGTGCATTTGAATATCTGTGGGGGTCCTAGAACCAGTTGCCCCAGAAACAAGAGACTGTTATATGTAGATATACATACATATATACACATTTTTTTCCTAAGCCATTTGAAAATAAGATGTAGACATACAAATTTTATTTTTTATACAAATTTTTTATACAAATTTTATTTTTTATACAAATTTTATTTTTAGTTTATTCCAAATACTTTAATGTATATCCACCAAGAAAAAAGGCATCTTCTTAGCATCATATCCTGAAAATTTAAAATTAATACAATAGAATTATCTAATATCTGTTCAGATTTTCTCAGTTCTTCTAATAATACCCTTTTTTCCTTTCTTCTTTTTTTGAAGGAGAGTACCTAGGATCCAATCAAGAAACCCACATTGCAACTAATCTTTTTAGTTTTTTAAATCTACAGCAGATGCCTGTCCCATTTTGCATTTGTTTGTGTATGTGTTTTCCTGGATTTTTCTGATTGTTTTCTCATGAAGCATCATTGTTTACTCAGTGAAGAATCTTTTTTGGGGAAAAGACAATTCTATAGGTTGTATATAGTCTCTTACACTGAAACAAGAAAAAACAGTTCAAGTCATCCAGTTATTGGTAACACTAATTTGGTTGTTTGGTCACAGTTGCATTGGCCACTATCTCTATTGTAAAAGCACTGTGATTGATAAACTAGTCTGAGATTTTAATTTGTGATTTTTCTATGTAAATATCCATTTTAGTATCTATTGATGAACTTTCTCATTATTTTTAATTTCTTTTATGCCACTTTATTTTTTGTATCAACAAAACAGGTACATGTATTTTCTGGATTATTGACAGATTTTGTTTCATGTTCTTTGCCCAAGTTTCATTATATTGCATGCAATATACATTATTAAATTGGCCATTTCTAATGATTTCACAATTCTGCTATTCTATATTAGCTAGCTAATAATCTTCTACAAGGAAGATTATTCTCTTTGTGCTTTCTTTTTTCTCTTAATCTTTACCATGAACTCATGCAATCTTTGTTCTCTCAGTTTGTAATCTTTTTTTTATAATCTATTAGTTATTCTTCTTTTCAAAGCTCAAGTTGTCCCAAATTTGGATTTTCCTTCAAGATAGCTCCTGTGTTCTTGACATGACTCTATTATTCTGTAGGCACCTCCTTGATTTCTCTGTACTGTTTCAGTCTTACCTTGCATGGTTATAATTTTTAATAGTGAAATAATACTCTAATTCGTGCACTCAAAGTTATATAATCATATCAACTGGTGCCACGTTCTATATAATTTTCTGTATCTTCTCTGTTCATGACCTGTTTACTCTGAATGGTGCTTCTCTGTGTTTCGTTTTTTAGCAGAATATTCAGATAAACTTTAAAACAGTGGTTCTTAGTAGTTTATATCCAGAGCTTTCAAAACCCTGGTCTCATCCTGGAGCTTCTCATTGATTTTGTTTGGAATGAAACTAGTCATTTTCTATTTTTAGGATGTTCTCAAATTAATTCTGATACCCTCTGAGTTTGGGAAGCGTGATCACCTTAGAGATTTTAAATGTTAGTTATTCTGTATATCCCAAATCTCTTGCTGAGAAATCATGCCCCTAATTTTGTAATACTTGTCAATTTAATACAGTATTTATCCTAAATCAACAGAAGTTAACCACTAAATTCTCAGGATTTATTATTTTTCTTTTCTTTTATGCCATTTTATTTTTTGTATCAACAAAACAGGCACATGTATTTTCTGGACTATTGACGGATTTCGTTTTATGTTCTTTGCCCAAGTTACATTATATTGCATGCAATCTTATTTGTGATAACTGACATTGGTTAGAATTAAATTTTGAATTGCTATTAGAATCTGTCTTTCCACTAACATTAAGAAAGTAATAGTAGTAATTTCTCACTTAACAGTATACATACTAATGTCTTCCTAATAGTATGGGATTAAGCAGTCTTCATTTGAACTTAAAACTAAACTTCATCTTTTTGCTTACAGGGTATGTCTTCAGCTTCAGAATGGTTTGCAAAGTATTTGCAGTCAACAGCAATTGCATGTTGGGTAAGTTCGAATTTTTTTTTTAAGTTTTATTTCACTTTGAAGAATCGTGGTACCATTTCTTATCCTAATAAATGTTTTTTCTCAAAGTACCTATCTCCTTGGTCATATTCTATAAGAAGAATAAACCCTTTCCAATGAATTGAAAGAGAACACCTAAAGAAAACATTATTCTGTATATACAAATTGAATATCTCCAAGCTGATTTGGCAACAATTGAGTGTTCATGAAACTGACCATCATTTAGTAGATGTTAATTGATGACCTAGTGTGTGTCAGGCCTTCTTCTCAATCTGCTTAGTTATTTCAGAAAAAGAAAAAAAATCCCTTCACTGAGTTTATAGACTCAGTAACTATGTCAGGCATACTAAGTGCTACAAAGGCAATAAACCAGGGTAAAGAACATGGGAGGGAAGGTGCTTTGTTACATAGGGTGGTTAGCACAACATTTCTGAGGGTGATATTTAGTAAAGACCTGAAAGAAGTGAGAGTGATCCCTGCAAATATCTAGCAGAGACCACAACAAAAGCAGAGATCAAAAAGCACAAGTTCACTGACTTGTTCATGTTTAAGAAACTAGAAGAGGACTAACGTGGATGGGACAGAGTGAGCAGGGAATATGGAGACTCAAGAGGTGTAGGAAGTGGCTCTAACAAGGACCCAGGGAGATAGAAGGATTGTTTGCAAAGGAAAACATGACCTAACTTCAGGATTTGAAAGTATTGCTGTAGCATAGAGATTAGATTTTCTTGTGGCAAGGACAGAAGTCTTAGGACAAGGGAGAATTTAGGACAATATTATAGTAATCTGAGTGAGAAAAAGGGAAACAGTGGACAAGGGAGATATGGAAATGGAGAGAGGTGTTTACCTTCTGGCTCTTCTTTGAAGACAGAACCAATAGGATTTACTGAGGAGTTGGATATGGGAAGGAAGAGAAATGAATGCACTTCAAAGTTTTTGACTTGAATAACTGAAAATGGAGCACCCTTTTCCTAATAAGAAAAATTGAGGAAAAAAAAGTTTGAGAAGTAAACTAAAAAATGATTTTATTTTATTTTTCATAAACAGATTACTTAAACAAAATGGACTAGATTTATATGATCAGATCTAATTTACAAGCACATTATTCTTCTTTCAAATGTATTTTACGTAATAGTTTTTTTTTAAATATCATGCCATATGTTTTTACTTTCTCTTCAGTTGATTGTCTTTATATTTTGGCCAAAAATTATAATTAAAATATAACTTCTTATTCTTCTTCCCACATGGAAAGTTTCTACTTAAGCTAGAGGAAAGGCATTTATAAGCAAAAGAATTAATAGAATAGATAAAATGAAGCAAAATTTTTATATCAATTTTTGTTTGGGCTATTAGTGTCATGTTAAATTTCTTTGACATTGTTGTTTTGTAGATGTATGCCAACCTAACGTCTTGCCAAGCTCTTGGAAATATGTGCGTGATGAACATGAATTCTCTTGACACTGTCACATTTGATGCATGTCGACTATTTCAGTTAGTCTTTGAAAAGACTGCTGGACTGAGCACTGTTCATTCTATTTCATTTTGGTATGGACATTTTAATTGATGAAATTTAGTTTTGACCGAATTCAGTGCAGTTATTTTCATAAATATTAATAATCAGAAATGTTTCTTGTTTTTATTAAAACAATTATAATTAATTATAGGAGACAGAATCTTCCATGGCTATTTTATGGAGAACAGGCTGGATTGGCACCTCAAATACTCAGTACTGCTCCTCTTCCAGCAAATTTTAGTTTTACAGGACAAAACCAGGTACAAATTACTACATCATTAGATGATAACTGCATTTTTATCTGCAACTTTAAGTGGTAATAAGAAAGTTAACTGCTCACAATTCTTAATTTTTTAAGATTATTTTTTAAAGTTTAGTTACTAAAATATAAATATCAGTTACTTATAGAAACTAAACAGTGTAGAGCTTAGCTGTCTTACTTGAGTATATGGATACTTCTAGGATATGTGGTTATAGCATTACACATACTTGTGAAATTGTGAAGAGTAGTTTGTGCAAAACATTCTCTGTTCTCATGTGTCTCCACAGTTTTGAGAAGTGTTTCCCAAGATTGATTGGGGTCTGTGATATTTCCCAGCACTTCACAGGTCCTAATTCTCACTTCTATTTATTTTCCCAGAAGGAAAGAAGGATACCTTTCCCCTATGTTCATCCCCCATTTAACAGGTTTGAAAGGAGATTATCACTAACCTCGCTCTCAATTCTACAATAATTTTTATGCAAAAAATAAATTCAGTTTTTTGCATGTATTTAATTATAGATATACTTAGATTAACCTAGATTCAAAATGAAATTTGAATTTAAGTTTTAACTATCAACAGTGAAAAAAGATTAGTTAATGGTGAAAATTGCTTTATAGGATATTATATTGGCTTCAGAGTATTAAACATTATTTTATTGTTTTTCTTTAAGCAGAATACAAAACTGAAGTTTGTTGCTGCTTCCTATGATATAAGAGGATATTTTCTCAAGTGGCAAACTTTAGAAGGAGGTGTTTTACAGGTGAGCATGATTCTAGCTAAAGAATTACAAATGTTTTTCATTTTTGCCTAAAGAAAAGACTAAATTATTGCTTGAAGAGTGGCAGCTATATACCAAGCTAATTTGTTTTCTGATGCTTTAAGCTAGAATTTCTTAAAACTGTTTTTAAAATAATGACTATAATTTATGATGAATATACTCCCTTAATTTTTCATTCCCTTATGATGAATATACTCCCTTAATTTTTCATTCCCTTGTACATTAAATAAGTTTTATAGCAAGCTTATGTCCAAGTGGTAGCTAAGAACTATGGAAAACACTTGTGAAAGATATTTATCAGTTATATTCTTTTGCTGTAGCTTTGTCCAGACACTGAGACAAGACTAAATGCTGCTTATTCTTTTGGAACAACCTATCAACAAAGTGTAAGTTTGAACTATATTAGTCTAAGTTTCAGCTTTATCTTTCAAACTGTCACAACAGCAATAATTGGAATAATATGTCAATATTTGAAATTGAAAATGTTTGAATAGTAAGGAGTAATTTTATTAAGCATTATAACTTTATCATTTGGACACAGAAAATGTTAATTTAATTAGTATGAAGAGAATACCTTGGCATCTATAGAATCTTAAAAATCCCGTAATGTTAAATTTTCATAATCTCGCTCTATGTTGATTTTAAGATATAATGCTAAAAAAATTAAAATTAAAATTAAAAAAATTTAAAAAAAGATATAATGCTTTTTCCAATCATTTTGGAATAAAGTTGAAATGCAACTTCATTTTTTGGTGACTCGCACAAAGTTACTTCTTTACTCGACTTCCCCATTACACGTAAGAAAATATCCTTGCCAGGTGCAATGGCACATGCCTATAATCCCAGCAACTCGGGAGACTAAGGCAAGAGGATCGTGAGTTCAAAGCCAGCCTCTGTAAAAGCAAAGTGCTAAGCAATTCAGTGAGACCCTGTCTCTAGATAAAATACAAAATAGAGCTGGGGATATGGTTCCATGGTCAAGTGCCCCTGAGTTCACCCCTACCCTCAAAAAATATCTTTTTCTCTCTCCTTGGGTTCCCTTTTCTCTCCACATCTTTGTTTCTCCTTCTTGTCCTTATTGTTCATTTTGAAATTATAGTATGGTACAAAGAAATATTTTGAGCTATTAAACATTTGAAAGACATTCAGTGGTCTACAAAAATGCTTCTTATTAAAATATATATGCACCTACATAGAACAAAATCATAATGAAAAATATCAGTATGAAAATAGGTTGGGAGAAAATATTCATTTTGGAGTGGTTATCTTTGGATGGTTGGATTAGAGATGATTTTTTTCCTTATATTTTCCAAGTTTTCTACAATGAACACAAATTTACTTTTATTCTCAGAAATTATTTATTGTTGTTTTCTAAAAAGAATGTTATTGTGTACCTACCATGGGCTAGGAGAATCAATATTTGTTAAGCACCTGCTGCTATATGCTCAGTATTTTATCATTCTTACCCCATCTGATCCATAAAATAAGTATTTGATGTTCTTATTACATGTGCTTTACAGTTGAGGAAATGGTGCTTAATACAATGAGATAATTTACTCAAAGTCTTATATCAGGTGAACTGTGGAGTCAGTGTTCTGTTAGGATTAAAACCATGCTTATTCCACAGACCCTTGCTCCCACTCAAGTAGTTCACAGCCCAGGAGGCAAAGCAAGCTATATAGACAGAGAACTACAGAGAATGTAATGAAGTGTTACACTATAAATATGCATAAGGTACCAGTTCCCAGGGAAATACAAAAAGGCTTCACAGAGGGAGTGATACATAGGTTTATATAATGAATATGAGCTAGACAGGAGAACACAGTGGGAAAGGAAATTCGGGCAGAATCTATATTAATACATCAAAAAGTATATGGCATGGCATAGTTAGAAACAGCAGTAGATTCATATGGATGGATGACCATAAACTAGTATGAAGATAAACTTAGCTGTATTAGGGGGAGCCAAATCACAGATCACTGTACATAAGGAGGAAGAATTGGGACTTCATCCCATAGGACAGTAGTTTCAAAATCCTTTCACTGATGTACACTTAATATTGAGAATGTAGGCATACCTTCTCTGTGTGTGTTGTAGGTCAAGAACAGAGCAGTTAATGTTAGATTTTTGGGGGCGCCCTTATACAAGAATCATATTTGTGAATTCACATTTTGTAAGTCATATGGAAATGCGTGTAAACAAGATAATTTAAAAATATTTATTTTGCAAAACTAAAACAAAACATTGTCTTAAGAATAACAAATATGCTTTCTAAATTTTCAATTGTGATGTTTTTATTTTTATTTTCCAGTGTGAGATTTCTATCTCTAAAATATTAGCTGACTTTCCTACTCCTGTATTTTATGATATTTATCTTGAATATACTGATAAAAATCAACACCAAAATATTTGGGCTGTGCCTGTATTAAACCTAAATCTTCAACACAATAAACTGTTTGTGAACCAAGGTAAGACATCCATACATATCATTCTTTCTCTGAGCTGAAATAATTAAATAAGTTACCCAACATGGTAATTTAATAAACCACTGATTTTAAGAAAGGTTATGGATTCTTTTTTTTTCATAGCTAGATTTTTTTTCTTATTTTTTATTAATGGACTTCTATATATTATGGCAAAATGTAAAACAATAAGATCACTTATATATTTACTAATCCTGTTTTCAGGCATATTTTTAAAAAATTTATTCTATTGCTGAGAATGTACACTGAGAAAAATTAGTAGAACGATAAATTGATTTTTCCTTAAACTGCCCTTGATCTGCTTTTTTAGACAAATTAATTCTCTTGTTGTTACCTATGCTATAAAATCTGACTTTTTCAGGTAATTTCCATCCATATTAATGAAACATTCAATCAGATGACATCGATTGAGCTGAGAAAAACAGTAACTAGACATTTCTTATAGCAGTAGCTCTTTACGGCCACCTTGTCTAAAACAAAATAGTAATTTTGTATTTTAAATTTGTTTAGTAAACATTTTGAGAATCATTTTGAACAACTTGATTTTTTTTTAATGTTATCTTGTTTTTGTTTTTCTTTTTATAATAAAAGACAGTGACCCTAGCAAGTGGATTCTGACTCGTCGCATTTTCTTAGTAGATGCAATAAGTGGACAAGAAAATGACTTAGGAAGTCAGCCAAGAGTAATTAGAATTGCTACCCAAATATCACTGAGGTAAACAAATATCTAATGACTAAATTAGACTTGGAGTATATGAGAAAATGAAAGTATGTACCAGTTAATTATCCAGTAAAGAAAACTGAACTGGAATAATACATAGGTTTTCTCAGGTAGCTGGGTAGATTAACACAGACCAATAAAGCTGAAGAGCCAAGGAGAGGATTATGTTAGGGGAGCCTGAGGAGTTTGGTCAAAACTCATAGTCTAGGCCCCACTCTAGACCTGAATTAAAATGTGTTCAAAGAGTAAGGGAAGGTAAATACTGAGCTGAAATGGGTATTTTAAAAAGAGCCTGAATGATTGTTAGTTCAGCGACACCCATCCTCATACTTAATGGCTATGGTTCTAGGTCAACCCATACTAATTAGCAACACCAGAATTGTACATGTAGCTCACATTTTTTGTCTTCAATGTGAAATTCCTGTCTCTAAGATCTTAACTGAAACCCACTTTAATATTTTATGATATGTGCATTGTACATATGGATGCATTTTATGTTAGTACTTTAAAACATTTTAATATACACTATTTTTTCACTCTTATTTTACTTTGATTCTGTTAGTGATTATATGAGGTGGCAATATGGAAGCTTTGTCATATATCTTGCTGAAATCCAAATGTACTAGGTTTTTTTTTGTTTATTTTTTTAAAGAAAGAGTGAGAGAGAGTGAGAGAGAGAGAGAGAATTTTTTAATATTTATTTTTTTTAGTTTTCGGTGAACACAATATCTTTGTTTGTACGTGGTACTGAGGATCGAACCCAGGCCACATGCATGCCAGGCGAACGCGCTACCGCTTGAGCCACATTCCCAGCCCCAAATGTACTGTTTTTAACCTTTCTTTAATCTGCTAGTATAGCATCCCTAGTAAAAATGAAATCAGACCAAGTCAGTCTTGACTTGTTCTTGATGAAACCATGCTGGCACTTTCCTTTTTGTATTCACAAGCTATACAGTACTAATGCATAATGTATCCTATTTGAGCAAAATGTAGCCTACTTTGTGCCTTAAACAGTACTTGATTTTTTAAAAATATTTTTTTAGTAGTTGATAGACCTTTATTTTATTTATTTATTTATATATGATGCTGAGAATCGAACCTAGTGCCTCACACATGCCAGGCAAGTGCACTACCACTGAGCCACAGATACAGCAATGTGACACATATTTTGTTAAGAATTATTTTTTCGATAATCAGAATATTATCTGACTTTCTATAGTCATCATGTAGCACTGCTCTTTTGATAATTCCTTAAAGATGGTTTTAAAATGCTTTCAGTGATTTCATTTGTAAACTTCATAGGACCTGGATCATAAGAGTTTCTAATTTTTTCTGAGCAAATACTCTTAACACTAAATTTTCAACCACTTAAGATTAGCTTGTTGTTACTGTTAGTTTATGTTTAATCTTCCTTAGAACTTATTAACAGTTTGGTTCTGAGATCATCATGATAACCTATTTTAAATTCAAATATAATAATAAGTGTATGTTTAAGTCCCTATGTGTATTCATAACTACAAATGCATTTTCTTTTAAATAGCATCAGCCTTGTGCCAAACACAAAAAATGGAAACATATATCCTCCCTTAATCACTATTGCCTACAATGATATTGATATCAAAGACCCCAAGAGCCAGTCTGTTAAGGCAAGTACTTTACTAATCAGTGCCCTTATATGTATAAACGTATAACTGATGTAGTTTACTTAATGGTCAAAGACAAGACAAACTTTTTTTTTCAAGTTTTTAGATAAGTTTTTCTCTTTATATAATCAAGTCTTAATTTGTTTTAACTAATAATGGTAGGAGTTGAATTTTTATGGATCCTGAGTATAAAAAAAAAAAAAAAAAAGAATGGATAAAATTCTTTAGTGGAAGAGTCATTGGCAGTCAGATATCAGACATCACTGTGGGGATCTGGGGTAGGCTGAGATAGGAAGCATCTAATTGCTCCTGTCCTTTTTGGCCACTTTGCTTCTCGTTTCCTTGCCTGATTAAACCAGGAACTCAGAAGTCATAGTGGGCATATACATGCTCACCACTCTATGATCCCCTGAATAGACATACTTTAGTAGGCAAAAAGAGATTAAAATAATCAGCTTTATAACTAGTAATGCTAAAGTGAACTGGATTTTTTTCATGAAAACCTCTCATAAAGGTCAGCAGTGAATTCTACTTGACATTTATGCATCTAACACTGACTTCTTGGCCCCTTCTTTCTTGAAATGCCCCATTCTGTGACTGTGGTAAGACTTAAGTAGTTGACTCTCACCATCTTCTTCTCTTATTCTTTACTAGTTTTGTTTTTCCTCTTGCCTCTTCATATAGTGGCATCCCTATGATTCTTGTTCAGACTATTGAGTAACCTTGATATACAAGTTCATTCACATTTCTTAATTACAGAAACCTACCAGAAAATGAAAATGCTTAGTTTGACTTGAGCTGCTGTTAATAAACCTAACTAAACTCCTAATGAACCCCTCTTTCTTTCATGTGTCTAAGAAAGAAATATTTAAAGCAGCAGAAATAATTCTCAAAAATTATGAATTCTCATAATTCTATTTATGTGTAAGGAAGGGTCAACTCTAGTAATATGGACAGTTAAAAAATATGGTATTTATGGTGAAATCCAACTGCAAATGTATTTTTATAATAAAAGTAGGTTTATGTTATAGAATTTAGTATGACTCATTTGTTTTCTTTTAAATATCAGGTTTCTTTCTCAGTCAAATATGAAATGAATCAAGGGGAAGCATTTGTCCAGACAAATGTGAGTATATTTTAACCTGTTAAAATATTTATTACATCTTTGGGGCTGGGGTTATTGCTCAGTGGTAGAGCACTTGCCTAGCATGTGTGAGGCATTACGTTCGATTCTTAGCACTGCATATAAAATAAATAAAATAAAGGTCCATCACAAATATTTATTATATTTTTTAAATCTAAATAATTAATTTCAGATATACAAGAAAGGTGTCAAAATAGACTTACCACAAACTCTTATCTGACTTCCATTAATATTAACATCTTAAATAACCATAATACAGTGATCATAATCAGGAAAAGAATATTAATGTAATCCTGGTAACTAACTGCTTTCATGGATTGTTTTTTTTTGTTTTTTTTTTCCACCACCCTTCTCTGTTTTAAGACCCAGTTCATATCCCAGATTGCTTATAGCTGTCATGTCTTCTTATTGTCCTCCAGTCTGTGACACTTAGTATTTCTTTGTCTTTCATGACCATAATACTTTAAAAGAATACATTTTAATTATTTTGGCCCTCAATTTTTTGTTTGTCTGGTATCTTTGTATGATTAATTGATTTCATTTAGTTTTATCAAAGATGCCATGGAAATGATGTGTTCTCAATTCATGATATCAGAAGGCACATGATGTTAGTATAGTATGTCTTGTTACTGGTGATATTAATTTTGTTCATGTGGCAAAGATTGTTTCTGCAGTGTTCTCATCTATATTTTTCCATTTGTAATTAGTAAGTATTTCATGAAGAGATTCTTTAAAACCATTCACATATTCTGCTTCTCTTCATTCTTTTGCCCTCCAATTTTAGCATCCATTGATGATCCTTGCTGGCAGAAAGTATTATTAAGATATTTACCTGATGGTGATATTTTTTTCTATTCCCTTCATTCCTTTTGTATTTACAAATTGGAATTTTATTACAAGGAGAAGTTTTCCCTTTGTTAGTAACTCAATTATAATCCATTATTATTTATTTTGTAGTTCAAATTCTTCCAGATTTGGCCATTGGAACCTCCTTCAGTTTGGTTTCAGTGTCATTTAACCATGTCGGCCCCCAGCCCTGCGCCATTTTTTGAGTACTTTTCCCTTTCTAGTTATAGTGTATTTGAATATTGATGAAAGGAATCATATGAATTCTAAAATTTTTCTTGTTTTTTTTTTTTTTTTTTAGATTGCTTTGGGTGTTTTGGGTGGACTAGCCATTTTATCATCTCTCTTGAAGACAGCAGGGTGGAAGAGACGCATTGGAAGTCCCATGATTGATTTACAGGTATAATCGAAGTGTACTTTTTCTCTTTTAACTGTTCTGGATCCTTCTCATAAGACAAACTATAGGATGAGTAAGGAAGTTGCCTTGAACTTTTCTGGAGTATAAATTAGGATAGGTAACATACAAAATAAATCAAAATGAAACTGGAAGAAAAGATTAGGATAAGTATTGCTGGGTCATAGGGCATATTTACCTCATTTTCCTCCCACAATGCTTTTATATCAGTCTGTATTCCCATCAGCAGTGCCACTCTTGTTTCTTCCCATTCTCACTAACATTTGATACTTTTTCCAAGCTTTCCATTTTTTATCAGTATGATGGTATATATTAGTATGTCATTATTGATTTTATTTTCACTTTTGATTCTGTATTTCTTTTTTTTTTTGCTACTGGGGATTGAACTTAGGGGCACCTGACCACTGAGCCACATCTCCAGCCTCATTTTGTATTTTATTTAGAGACAGGTCTCACTGAGTTGCTTAACTCCTTGCTTTTGTTGAGGCTCACTTTGAACTTGCAATCCTCCTGTCTCAGCCTCCAGAGCTGCTGGGATTACAGGCATGCCACTGATCCTGGCCCTGCATATTTTTTTTTTAATCATTTGGATTTCCCTTTCTGTAAATTGCCTATTTACAATCCTTGCCCATTTTTCTATTAGATTTCCCACTTGAAATCTTTTGTATTTTCCCAAATATTAACCCCTTTTTGGTTTTTGATGCTGAAATATTTTCTCTGAATATATAAGCTATTTGTTATTCTTATCAATGAGTTTGCTTAAAAAATTTAATTTTGATATTATTACATCTGAATAGTTTTGATGTCACAGTTTGCATTGGAAAACCTTCCCATCTCAACATCAAAAAGATGACCACCCTCATTTAATTTTGTTAACATAGTTTTACTCCGCATTTAATCTTTTTAAATTTGTTTTTTAATTTAGTAAATATTTTCTGTGTGCCAGGCACTTTTTCAAGCTTTATGTATATAATTCTTTTAAACTTCACAATATAGAGATATTAGTTAGGTATTATTATTATTCTACCCATTTTATACATGATGAAACTGAGATAGAAGTTTTCTACTCAATTTTTACAGCATTTTAGCAAAAGCTATTGTTGATTTTGCTGATGAAGATTCTGAGAAAGGCTACATGGCAACTTGTTTAACCAGTATGTCTTAACTCCAAAGCCAGTATGCTAAGGAATAAGAGCAGGAAGACATGATTTACTAATAGTCAAGAAATAGTCACTTCCTACAGAAGTGGATATTAAGCTGGACTGTCTGAGGCTTAATGTCTGAGTTTCTGGCACTGTATCAGGCACTGGGACACAAGGTAGTGATATGTTTATACCCTAGAACTAAGAAAAGTATTCTAGAGAGAGAAAGGGAAGAATATTTGATAAAACATCTCATTCCACAAAGTATTTGAGATGGAAGTGTAGAGTGGATAGTCATTTAGTACATGATTGGAATTGGCAGAAGAAGATAAATAAAAAATTAACTTTGATTCATGTTGGAAGGGAAATTGTGGGTTAACGATTTAAGTTTCAGTGAGCACTCATGTATGTTTTTAAGAAAGGGAGTAACACATCCAATTTACATTTTAGAAAAGTAACTCTGGTGAAAGTGTACAAGGTACATTGGAATAGAGGTTCCTAACTAAGAGAAAATTTGGAATTACTCCCCTTTCTTAGTGGAACATGGGAGAGTTGAAAGGAGACAGAGCTTCCAGGAGTGAATGAAGAGTAAGGATCCAAAAGGTATATGTAGGAGGGGGCTCAGTTGGTCTAAGTAGACATGAATACATGAAACAAGACCTTGGGGCTTGAGAAAATGCATAAATGATATGTTATTATAAATAGTGTGTCACTTGAAGGGCTAAATAGATGGAGTCTTTAACATTTTTAATTCTTTTTAAATTACAGACAGTTATGAAATTCTTGTTGTACTATGCTGGTGATCTGGCCAATGTTTTTTTTATCATCACAGTGGGAACTGGTCTTTACTGGATTATTTTCTTCAAAGTGAGTGAGTTTCTGAATTTAACCTAAATGATAGTATCTGAATAACTAGTAAGCTCTCTTACAAAGAAACTATTTTTATCTGGGGGTGTTTCTAATCAAGAGTATTGAGGCAAACGCTAAACTCATCATTCCCTTAGTATGCCATTCAGTAAGTGCATCACTATCTCCTTCTTTCACAGTTTCTTTGGTTTATACCTGGTGTGATTTTTTTGACCAAATAATTTTTATTATAGGCACAGAAGTCTGTCTCTGTTTTGCTACCAATGCCAGTTCAGGAAGAACGTTTTGTTACTTATGTAGGATGTGCTTTTGCCCTAAAGGTGAGTTTCAAAGGACCGATAATAAACTAGTAAAAGTCTTCAAAATTAAAATGTTTTCAAAATCTTTGATGTAAAACTTAAAATTTAGTTTTGAAAGAAAGAATGAATTGTTTTATATAGGAAATTTGCTTTTATTTATAATAGCTCATTCCATAGTTTACCTTAAATAAAATATGTTTGGATTATCAAGAGTTATGGATAACTTGATAAAATGATATTTTAGTATCTATCTTTCATCTTTAAAATCTGATGATACATTCACAATGATATAAAATGTTTCAGGCATGAAGTTTTCCTCTTTGTTAATCCAGGATGAAAGGTAACACTCTGGATAAAGTACTGAAATCTTAGAGGTTGTTTTCTCTAGTTCTTATTTCTTTCTCTTCTCTTCCCATGGAAACCCCTCCCCAACTTCAGTGTTTTCCATCTATGTCGGTGAAGCTCTTAACATGATTCTTTGGTAGATTCCATTCCATTGTACTGTGATGGTTAGGTGTCTACTTTTCCCATTGAAATAGGAGCTTCCTGAGGGGGAAAAAAAAGTCATACTTAAATTTTTATTCTTTACCAGTATTGCAGCCCCTAAAAAGAATATTCATTTTAAACATATTGATCATAAATGAAAAAGATGTTTCAACAAGTTTTTTTAAATCAATAATCTCAATACTAGAGATAAAGAGACAGAGCATCCTAACATATTAATTAGGATTAGCAAATTACAGTTAAATTTCTTTTCTTATAAAGAAGTCAGATGATTCACAAAATTTTGGGAAACTCAATTATAATTATGCAAGACACCTATGGAAAGAAGAGATAGGATGTCTTCCTTTTTTTTTGTTTGTTGGTTTTAAGGAAAGAATTAATAGATGTATGACAATTCTGTGAATTTGGTAATTCTAGGTTATGTGATGAGCTTCTAGTGACTCCCTAATGATATTAGAACTTCATATGAAGTCACTTGCAAAAATTCTATACTCTTTATCATTTCAGTTTGTTTCTTTTAAAAAAATCAATATTGATTTCATACACAGGCTTAATGCTGATACTTTTCACATGTTTTATTGTATGTCATTTTCAGGCTCTGCAATTTTTGCATAAGATCATATCCCAGATTACCATAGATATATTCTTTATTGATTGGGAGCGACCAAAAGGAAAGGTTCTTAAAGCCGTTGAAGGTAACTGAAATAAACATTTGTACCAAATTTTTTGCTACTCTTGCAGAGCAAAGAAGATGAATTGCCTTTATTCATTTTATCTTTCCAACCAGGTGAGGGTGGTGTACGGAGTGCCACTGTTCCTGTAAGCATATGGAGGACATATTTTGTAGCAAATGAATGGAATGAGATTCAGACTGTAAGAAAAATCAATCCACTTTTTCAAGTACTTACTGTGCTCTTCTTTTTGGAGGTATAAACTGTTTGATGTAATTCTATGCAACTTACTGGTATCCCACAAATGTTAATATAATTCCAACTAAGTTTTCATGATAGTGGAGGAGATTTTTATAAGTTGAAATATTATTATAAACACATTAAAAAGCAGTTGTTTTGAAACAAATTTGGGGACCTCTGCTTTCATCTTTTCTTCTTACTGTAAAATAGACCAAAAGAAAAAAGTTGTGGTGAAATACTTATAAGAAAGTTTATCCTCTTGCCCATTTTTAAGTGTATATAATTCAGTGGTGTTAAGTATATTCACATTGTTATACAAAACCCTCACCTCCCTCCATCTCCAGAAGTTTTCATCTTAAAAAACCTGAAACTCTATACCCATTAAACAACTCAATACCATTACCTTGTCCCAGTGCCCCAAACCCATTCTTCTTTCCACCTCCATGAATTTGAGAACTCTAGGTATAATTTAAGCCATTGGTTTATGTCAGAATCCCTGGGGGAAGTTGTGTAAAATATCTATGCTCCTTACCTTAGAGATTATATTTCATTAATAGCTCTGAGATAAGCACAGTTATCTATATTTTGAAAAACTCCTCTCTACCATACCATATTGTTACCCCTGCATTAGAATCATTATTATAAGGTTGATATTTTTCACCCAATTATTACTGAATATCTATTTCAGACTATGTTCTGTGCTAAACGCTGGGGCTACAACTGAACAAGATATAACACTCTTAGTGTACATTTATGCTTTTTTCATGGATCTGGTTGAGATTATCAAAAGAAGCATTTAGTGCTGGAATATAAGACTGAAACATGGAAAAAGATCTATCTTTATGAATGACTGGTTTTTCCAGGAATTATCTGCCTTAATGTTGGATATAAATTAATTCTTATTCTGTTTTCTTTTTTTCCATCTTTTCTTTTTTCTATTTCTTTCCTTTTTTGGTGTGGCAGGGGTAATTGGTGATTAAATCCAGGGGCACTTCACCACTGAGCTACATCCCCAGTCCTTTTTTATTTTTTATTTTGAGACAGGGTTTCATTAAGTTGCTGAGGGTTTTGCTTAAGCTGGCCTCAAACTTGGGATCCTCCTGCCTCAGCCTCCCAGGTTGCGGAGATTACAGGCATATGCCACTGTATACAACCCTTCCTTTTCATTTTTAAAAATAATAGAAGAATGCATGTGTCCCTAGAGCTTTGAAATAATATTTAAATAGTTCAAAAACTGAGTTGAAGTAGTGCTTTTATTTAATTGGCAAGGAAAATGTTATATATATTTATAAGGTACAATATGTATTAATATGAATACATTATGGAATGGCTAAATGTAGCTAATTAGCGTATTTATTACTTCACATAATTAGCTATCTTGTTTGGTAATGTAGTGGTTTTTGAGAGTGTTTGGGGGTGTTGCGTGTTCGAGGGATGTGGTGGCTCACACGTGCAATCCCAGAGAGTAGGGAGGCTGAGGCTGGTAGATCACAAGTTCAGAGGCAGCCTCAGCAACTTCTCAAGGCCCTAAGCATAGCAAGATGCTATCTCAAATAAATAAATAAAACAAGTTGGGGTGCAGCTCAGTGGTAAAGCACCTCTGGGTTCAATCCCTATATCAGAAAAAAGAACGTTGCTGGGTGTGGTGGTACATGCTTGTAATTCCAGTGGCTCAGAAAGCGGAGGCAGGAGGATCACAAGTTCAAATCCAGTCTCAACAATTTAGCGAGCCCCTGAGCAGCTTATCGAGACCCTGTCTCCAAATAAATATTAAAATAAAGTGCTGGGGGGTGTGGCTCAGTGGTTAAGTGCCCCTCTGTTTAATGCCCAGTACCAAAAAATAAATAAATAAAATCCCAAAACAAAGACTGGTGAGCTTTAAAAGGTGTTTCATGATAAAGAAATTTTATGTCAGTTAATCTTGTAAAACACTTAAATCAACAAAATGATTTAGAAATCTTACACTAAAACTTCTCAAAGCCTTTATCCCACAGGAGTGGGAAGCATGGAGGTAAATGTAATTTACAAATCAAACTTATTTGACCCTAGCCTCTTTTCATCAAAGAAGATATGTTTAGAAGACATTTTGGAATGTACTATTTTAAAGGAGAAAAAGTAGCTAATATATTGCCTGACAAATGTTAAATCCTCATGAACTGCTACTTGTTAGTTTAACTCAATGATAGTTTACTAAAGAAAGTTTATTTTAACAATTTTCTTTTTTTATTTTGCCAGTAGATAGGTCAAAGTTATATTTGACCCTTATGTGTATCAAGAAGAAAACCAAATGAGCTAACAAATATTGTGGAGTAAATACTTTACAATTTAAATACTGGATTAATAGGAATGGAGATGTGGCTCAATGGTGGAGTGCTTACCTAGCATGCTCTGAGACACTGAGTTCAATCCCTAGCATGACCAAAAAAAAATTTTTTTAATATACTGAATAATAATTACTTTTAACCTAGACTTTCTACTGTTTACAGACTTGTATATTTAATTCTTTTATGTTGGGGAATAGAAAAAAATATTCCATTTTCAGTCTGGAAGAGTTTTTTTTTTATTCATGTCTGTTTAAATTATTATTTTCCCTTTTTATTTCAGGTTGTGGGATTCAAGAACTTAGCATTAATGGACTCATCCTCTAGTCTTTCTAGAAACCCATCTAGCTACATAGCTCCTTATAGCCGCATCCTGAGATATGCAGTGACTACTGCTCTTTGGCTAGTCATTGGAATTATACAGGTAATAAGAGTTTATACTTTTAGATAACATTGTTTCTCTGTACCTCTGCTTGCATAGTAATTATCCTCAAATAGTGACCATATACTGATTTCAACAGCAGAAGAAAGGTGATAAGAACAACAATAATAGCTAACTCTGTATTGTATTATAATGCAAGCATTGTGTTAATCATTTCATTGCTTTCCATATATTAACTACTTAATCTTTACATTAACCCTCAGAGATAGGTTCTGTTGGACCCTTATTTTGCAGGTGAGGAAACGTGGAGCATGAGAAGATTAAATAGCTCAGAGTTATGTAAAAATCATGCAAATTCATAGTTTGCAGAACTAGGTTGGAATCAAGCATCTTGATTTCAGAGTTCATGTTCTTGTTACTAGTGGGCTCTGAAGGGTCTTTCAGGATCTATAGCTTTCTAGTCATAGGATGGATCCCTTGTCTAGTTTATGTGTACTACAGGACAATTATGCTACCCTAAGTATTCTCTTTTCCTTTGAAACGTAGTTTATTGTTACATTTATTTATGTGTCATATACTCAAGCTGCAAATATTTCTTTTGAAATATTTATTGAAATAACCAAAAGTAAAAATAATCCTCTCAGCCTCAGAGTCCCATGGCTTTAGTAGAGTTTTTTTTTCCCAATGCTTGCTTTCCTTATCCTCTTAAAGTAAAAAGAAAAAGCAGCAACTAAAATACTTAACTCTAATAATCTGTACTTCTCTCTTTTGCTTCCAGCTGCTTCCATGAATAGAAGAGAGTTTTTCTGTTTAATTAAAATGTTCTTTTATAAACAGCAAATGAAGATGAGACCTCTAGAGTGAATAGGTTTAACTTCCTATACTCTGGTTAATAAGTGTATACCTAAAGCAGCCTATTTTTAAGGATATTTTGGGATTAAAGTCGCTTTAATAGAGCATATTCCTACGGAATTGGATCCAGGTGGCATTGTATAACCTGAGAATTGACTTTTTAAATTGATATTTATGGCTGGGCACTGTGGCGCAGGCCTATAATCCCAGCAACTCAGGAGGTTGAGGCAGGAGCATCTCAAGTTCAAAGCCAGCCTCAGCAAAAGTGAGGGGCTAAGCAACTCAGTGAGACCCTGTCTCTAATAAAATACAAAAAGAGCTGGGGATGTGGCTCAGTGGTTGAGTGCCCTGGAGTTCAATTTCTGGTACCCAAAAATAAAAAAATACAAATAAATTGACACTTATTATGAATTTTTTAAAAATTTTTAAAATTATAAATTGATGAGATTTGGTCAAACTTAAAGCTATAGAGATTTAGCTAATAAGGGAAAGTTAATAACCAAAAAGGAAAACAAACAAATTAGAATTTGAAATAAGGTGGATTAAGAGTATGGAGTTTAATGTTTATCATCAATATAATAGTAAGGAAATATTTTGTACATGTACCAGTATTTTTGTGAATATATCAGATGTCATCTGATATAGAAAATTTAAAGGAATATTATCTGAAACTTTCCATATTAGGTTGAATGTAACAGAAACAAAACAAAATAGGAGTGACTGAAATGAAAGAACTTTGTTTTTCCCATGAAAAGGAAGAGCAAAGATGAGCAGTGCAGGACTAGAATTGTGGCTTACTACTGCCATCGGGATACAGAAAGCTGTTCAGCTCTGTCACCTGGGTCTTCCATCTCTAAGGTCATACGATGGTCCATAATGACTGGGTTGCAGAAAGGAGCTAGGGGAGATTAATTCACCTTCCCATTTTTAAGAGCCTTTCAGAAGTGCCATCCAGCTTCTCGTTGGCTAGAACTTGGTCATTTTACTATACCTGGCTACACTGGAGTCTTTTGGCTGGGCATTTGTGTGGGTCCTGCTCAAAGGATTAGTCTGTTATTAAGGAGAAAGAGTAAAGAATTGTTGGGACAGCCACATGCCACTACCTAACCTCATTCTTTGCTTCTCATTTCACTGTCAGACTGATGTCTCCCCTTGGCAATATTCTAATATTTCAGTGTTTATTCCTCAAATATCCTTGTGAGTTTCTTAATAACTTGTTATGGCCTCATAAATGTGTATAAATATTTCTGAATTGTAATAATCTGTTAGGCTGTTTTATTGTTCAGTCCTTTTATTTCTCTTAACCTAGCTTCTTCAGCTTTTAAGTGGTATTCTTTAATTTTTAAATTTCGAATGTTAGTGTTTTTCATGTTCTTCAGAGGAGCTTAAAAATATGTATGTGGAGTGTTTCAGAACATGTTCTTAATAATCAGCTGCTGTAGATTCACTTATTTATTCATTTGCATATTTGAATACATCTTATATAATAGATACTGTGCTGATTCATGGATATGCTATAACAAGAACTAGTTATGGGTTATAACACTATAGAGATTTGGCAGGAAATAGTGAACAGAGGTGAGGGGAATGGGGATCAGGAATGGGGGACAGTAGTGACAGCTTTAAATAGGATAGTTAGGAAATGTTATCTTTCTCCAAAACCTATATCTAAAAAGGTCTACAATGTAAAATTTTTTAATTTGTAAAATTTCCCTTTCTAGTGTTGTTAAATCTAAGAAAACACTGAAAATCAATCCATTTGCATAGTTAACACATCTATTGTCAAAATAGAATACTAAGATATATACATTTTATGTGGTATTCTATCAGAGAAAATTAATTTGAAAAGCACAAATTTCGAATGACTTTTGGAATCCAGGAGATGAATAAAATTACAGAACCAAAGATAAATCTGGCCATTAGAACATGGATCCATCCTAAATTTTTTAAATTTTTTTTCTCTCTTCATTCAATTTGTCTTGTTTAGACACAGAAAAGTTTTTAAAATTTAAAATGGGGTCCCTCAAAGACCCTTAACACAAAATCTTTGTTCCTTTGACATACAGTCAGAAACGCCAAGTAGGATCTTATCCCACAGGAAGCATTAGAGACCACTGTGTTCCTGGTTGGAACTTCTTTTTTTTCTTAAAATACTATGGTATGACTATAAAAGAAGATTGAAATCCTAAAAGCTAATAAGCATGAACTTGGCTTAATGTTTCAGATTGTGTTCTTTGCTGCTTTTTATGAGAGATTTGTGGAGGATAAAATTCGACAATTTGTTGATTTATGCTCTATGAGTAATGTAAGTACTTTTTGACTTTATCTTGCAACTGTCATTTTTCTCTTTTAAAAGGTTATGAATAAGCCAGGCACACACCTGTAATCCCAGTGACTCTGGAGACTGAGGCAGGAGGATCACAAGTTCAAATCCAGCCTCAGCAACTTAGTGAGGCCCTAAACAATTCAGCGAGATCCTGTCTCTAATAAGACATAAAAAGGCTGGGAATGGCTCAGTGGTTAAGTGCCCATGGGTTCAATCCCTAGTACCAAAAAAACAAACAACAACAACAAAATACAAAAGCTATGAATACATTAAGAGAGGCTTTAAAAGTGATTTGGTATGATTGGATTTTTAGTCTGATTTTCACTGGCTTTTAATTTCAGAGATAGTTATAATGAGCTACAAATTAATACTCATTGTCTTAGTTTGTTTCTTCTTTATTTGCAGTTCCTAATTATGAATTTATTTTGCTGCCAAATATTTTATTTATCCTCTTGCCTCTGAAAATTTTTATGTTTCGAAAAGTCTTCCTTTCTTAGAAAATATCTTCAAGTCTTCTTTCCATCTACTTTTTAAAAATAACCTCATTATCCTTTATTACTTTGTTATCCCTTTTATATATTTCCTAAGAATTCAATTTTTATTATTTTGGGAGAAAGGAAGTAATTTTAAGAAAAATTAATTTTTAGTGTTTTGCTGGTGAATTGCTAATTGTTCATTTTCTTCTCTTTTTATAGATATCGGTGTTTCTGTTATCCCACAAATGTTTTGGATATTACATTCATGGTAGATCAGTTCATGGGCATGCAGATACTAATATGGAAGAAATGAATATGAATCTTAAAAGAGAAGCGGTATGAAAGTATTTTACATTTTTTGTTTGTAAGTTGAGAGATGGATTCTCTTTTCTTAATCTAGGATTTATAATAATAGTTTTTAAAAATCCTCATTAGTCAGTTTTGAAAGTTGCTAGGCTACCAGTTTATTACCATGAACATTAGTCAAGGAAAAGAACCTAATTTTATCCAGCAGTTCATATAGAATTCTGTGTAATTCCACATCTGAATAATACACAATATAAAAGTTCTTCCTTATAAATTAGACAGTAACCATTTTTTAATGACTAGTGAATTAATGAGAGTAGGCAGCAGTCATCAGTGGGTGTCAAAACAATTAAGTGAATATTGATGGGAACTTTATAATGAGGGATCAGGTTGTCATAATCTGGACATACTTAGTCAGTTTTTTAGTAATTAAAATGAAGGAAATGGACATTATACACTTCCTAATATGCTATGGGAGGAAGTTCATAACAATACCTGTGAAGTATTCTTGCCTGAGAAAATTGGACCTGAATATAATCAAGCCTTACTGTTTTACAGGAAATACAAGGAATATAATTACAATTTAAATACATTTTAAATAGCATCATAGGAAGTAATTAGCCAGATCCAGAGTATAGATGCCTCATAGGACAAATGACTCAATGTCTCCAAACAAACTAGTGACATGTAAAGAAAATGGGGGTGACTGTGGTGTTGAAGGTCTGTTATATACTAAGAGAGGTTTAAGAATCGAAACAATCAAAAACAGTGTATGGGCTTTATTTTGAATTCTTATTCAGGCGAACCACTATAACAAAAATCTTTGGAAAAAACCTGAGATTTATCTGTTAGTTTATTTTTATTTCTTTTTAGAGATATGTTTTTAGTAGAGCAAAGAAGACAATATAAAGAGCTATAGGGAAGTATGAACTAGAATAAACTAGAAATCAGTAAACTTGAATAATGTTAGAATCTCTTTTCTTCAAATTCTTCAGTAAACTTTACAAGGCTTCTAAATCTTGGAGTATGTGATACCAACTAAAAGTAAAATATGTGTTTTCTTTTTGAGATAGGCAGATTTTTATAATTTCCATCTTAATTTTAATTCTTTTAACTTTTCAGGAAAATTTGTGTAGCCAGAGAGGTTTGGTGCCCAACACAGATAATCAGACTTTTCAGATTGCAGTTTCTGGCCAGATGAGACAACACTATGACAGAATTCATGAGACTTTGACAAGGGTTTGTATAAAGTACTGTTCAGATACATTTTGCCAATAGTTAATGTTACTTCAATACCAAGAACATAAAACATGTTGTATTTATTTATTTCTCTTTTTTATGTTAGAAAAATGGCCCTGCTAGACTATTGAGTTCATCAGCAAGTACTTTTGAGCAGAGTATAAAAGCATATCATGCGATGAATAAATTTCTTGGCTCTTTCATTGATCATGTATGTATATCAACATTTATATTTAAGCTAGGATCAAATGCAATTTTTATAAAGCTAAGAGCAAATGTCAGTTATAATTTGAGTCAACCAAATGAGTGAATTTTCCTCTTTTGTCTGTCAAATTTAATATGTAGGAATGATTTTTAAAAAGATATTTGTAGCTACTCAATTGCGATTTAACAATGTTAGGTTATATAAAAGAAAAGTATGAGTTTATGTGTTTATTAACAAGTGAAGAGTCCTATAAAATAATCTATACTAGAATTTTTTTAGCAGGTTACCAAAATATTACTATATTACTGATCATACTGAGTTATGTTTATGTTATGCTATAATTGCATTCCAAAAATTCTGTAAATTGATTTTCAGTATATCTAGCCATAAATGCTACTTGTAGTAGTATTTAAAACTTAAATACAGCATTTAAAATTTAAAACATTCATAAAGAGAATTTTGTTCTAGAATCCAGTATAGTACATTCATTTTGAAGAACAGATTTTCTTTGTGTACTATTCATTTTCCCTATTTCTTATTTTGCATTAATTGGAAATCATTTATTTCACTACTATTTTTTATATGACTGTTTTATGTTAGGTTCATAAGGAAATGGATTACTTCATAAAAGACAAGTTGCTTCTTGAAAGAGTTCTTGGAATGGAATTCATGGAGCCAATGGAAAAAAGCATCTTTTACAATGGTATACTTCAAATACCTTTGCTGAACTTGTTTATTATTTTCAAAGTTTAAGGGGAAAAGACTTGTGGTTATTTTTCCTGTGATTTTTATGATTTTATATGAAAACAGGGAGACATCATGAACTCAATTTCATGAAACTATGATAATTTTCTGTGTTACGTAGCAGGAAGCAGATAGATAAAAGATTCTACAAGAAAGCAAAAGAGATGAATTTCAGAATCAACAGTACACACTTAAGAGAAAGTAAAACAAATACATAAGATTTACTTTTTATTAGAATGTTCATTCAATAGCAGACTTTTAGAAACATTTAAAGAAAGAGTAACATTTGTGTTTAATCTTCAATATCTGATTCTTTATTTTGTCCAGGTTCTTCAAAAATCACTGATGTTTGTAATGGGAATAGTGATTAAACCTGGTTTTTAATTTATAGAAAAATGGTATATATCTTACTTATAATGTGACTAATAACCTGTTATTATAGATTTGTAAGAATGAAAATAGTATAACTAGCATCCTGGTCTAGATATCCATGTGTATTTCATGCCACATGTTTTCCAGTCCTGGGATATATAGACTCATTAATGATCTGTGGAAGATGGGCATGTGAATGAGTAAGTAGAGTTTCTGGGATAAAAGTCTGTGCAGGCACAAGTTACATCAGGGACAGAAAAGCAATAAAAAAAAATTTAACCAGATAGGGTGAATTCAGAAAAGGCAACATGGAGAAGTTTGAACTGGATGCTAAAGTGTAAATAACTGTTTGTCAAACAAGAGTGTTATGGTCTCCCTTAACAGAGAGAGACACACAAATACATTCATGCAGAAGAGAAAGGAGATTTTTTTTTTTAAGAGAGAGAGAGAGAGAGAGAGAGAGAATTTTTTAATATTTATTTTTCAGTTTTTGGTGGACACAGCATCTTTATTTTCTTTTTATGTGGTGCTGAGGATCGAACCCAGCGCCCCACACATGCCAGGCGAGCGCGCTACCACTTGAGCCACATCTCCAGCCCAAGGAGATTTATTTTTAAAGTCTATAAAATGCATTCTGTACTTTAGACTTTTAGTAGTCTAGTATGAAGTAGGCCACAGTGTAGAAGAGTCTAAAATTTTTGCCCCACCTTCTATAAGTAAGTTGATCCACATATGTGTGAGAAGAAAATGTTAAAATGACTATTCATGTATTTGTAATTTCATCATTCTTAATTTATATTTTTAAAAAATCATCATATAAAATAATTAATAAAATATATCTACTATGGTAGCATGCTCAGAATTTTATTCTGATAGGGATATATGACCAAAATAATTTGAAAGCCTCTGCTAATGAACATGGATATCATTGAGGCCTCCTACTCAGATCTGATTTGTGAATTGGATGAATTACTTTGGCATATGGTACAGGTTGAGATAGAGATGAGCTTAGTCATTAAGAATTTAGCTTTCACAGTCTTCTGGTCTTGATTCAAAATCTGAGGCTATCATTCACTAGCTTTGTGAACTTGAGAAACTTGCTTAACCTTTCTGAATTTTAATGCCCTCTCTATAAAATCAGGTCTGACCCCTCTCAAGGTTTTATGGGATTACCATGTAGAAAGAACCTAGAACAATACCTGTTATGGGTAGACACCTAGGAAAGGGATGTTGTTACCATTTCTAATAACACAGTCATCATTTTTGTACATTCTTCTTTCTTTTTCTTCTTCCTTTTTTTCCTTTCCCCTTTGTTGTTCTTTGTCCTTCTCCTTCTCTCTTCTTCTATGTGTCTTCCATCTTCAGCAGGAGATTATGAAGACATGGGCTAAGGCAGTAGAAATGGGAACTGAGAAAAGGAAACATTGCCAGAGATGTTAAGGGGGAAAAAACTGTAGAAGCAAAAGTGTAGACGAAAGTTATCCATACTTCCAGCTTATGTGACTAAGTAGATGTTAGTGTTGCCTTTCTCAAAGTCAGGGAATGTAGATGGAAGGACCAGGTTTTGAGTGAAAGCGTTTGAATTTAGTTTTGACTATGTTATATCTTGAAGTACTTTGAGACATCAAGGAACAGGTATCCAGTAAGACATTAAATACAAGGGACCAGATCTTAAGAGAAAGTTAAGGGCAATAATAAGCTGAGGAACTGCCGTTGTATGATGTCATTGATGGAGTGATGTGGATCACCAGGGAAAATGTGTAAGACAGATTTTTTACTTAGATATACACAAACATAATATGCATAGAGAAGTACATGTTTTGTAAGGCTGTAGCTGATAGGTCATTGAATTTTCCCAAACTGAATATACTCCCATAACCTAGCACCCAGATCATGACAGAACATTTCCTGTACCCTAATGTCCCTCATATGACTGAGGTTCCTCACTGTGTATCCAGAGTGGCATTGGTAGTTCTCTGAACCTCCCAAAAATTGTATGCAGAATTTGTATATTTGTACTTTCTTCCTTTTTCTGTTTCCTATTGAAAAGGTCTATAGTGTTCATTAAATCTTTTTAAAAGGGTGTTCATATTCCAGAAAGGACAAAATCCACTTGTTGAGTTAGAGATTTTTCTTTTCTTAACTCACTCTACCTTAGAAGATCTTTCTAAGATTAATGTATCCTTTAGTTAGATAAAGAAATACAAAAAGGGATATTCATTTACTGGTCTTTGCAAGGTATTGATTATATACTTATACTACTAGCAATTGCCAATCTTTGTTAAAACTGCTTCTTTGGAGTTTTTATGAGTTCTTTGACTAACCTTTTAAATTAGCAAATCTTAATACCTTTTGCTTATTTTTGTGTAAACTATATTATAATGTAATACTTGCTTCTAATATGCTGTTTTTAAATTTCCAAATTGTATCACCATAAATTTATCACGGATTTATTTTTTAAATTTCTCACATACCTTATAAATTGTTTTTTAATAGATGAAAGTTATTCCTTCAGCAGTATGCTATATTATGGAAATGAAGCCACTCTTCTTATTTTTGATCTGTTGTTCTTCTGTGTTGTGGATTTGGCTTGCCAAAATTTCATTTTAGCAGCCTTCCTTACATACCTACAACAAGAGGTAAATTTTACAATTTTTTTCTGGATTTCTTTTAAAAGAAATAAATTGGAAGTAGGTATTTATTTGCATTGCAGAGAGTAAGACATCTATAAAGAATATAATTCTTACCAATTCTTTAGAATATGATTAACCTTACCAAAAGAAGGGCTACAGCTGACCACATTCTGCACCATGTCCTTAGGATCAGTGAACTACTAGGGTCTAGTGGAAGGCATAAGTTGCTTCAGAAGGTGTGAAAGAAATCTGGTAGAAAGATACTTAATTGCCGGACTCCTAGATACCAAAAGTTAACAGTAATTTAAAAGAGAGTCCCATTCATAACAAAAAGAAAAGCAAGCAATGGATATCTAGCTCAGGAACTCCCTACTGAAAAGCTCCTTTACCTTGTTGTGGATAATAAATAACTATGTAGGTAAAATCTCTGAAATCGAGATTTTAAGAAATGGTAAATCTGTGCTTCTGGAAATATTGTTAGTAAAATCACTCAAGTATTTTCCACTGTATGAAGGATGTTTATGAGTGATAAGATATAATTTATTAGTCCTTGTTAGAGATCTAAAATTCTGAAAAAAATTCTGTTCATACTAAATAGATTATTTTGATATTTCTATGGCTATTAGAGTTAGAAAAAAGTTGACTCTCCAAAATTTAACAGTATATTCCCGTGAACATGAGAGATTTACATTAATTCATAAACATATCATCTAAATAGGAACATGAACAGCTTCAGTATTATGAAGGATGATAATAGCTTTGAAATAATTTTGTGTATCACCATACAACTCAGAAGTCTAATATATGAAATTAATTGAAAGAATTAGCTAATCCAATTCAGATGTTTTATTTGATGTGCATATTTAATTTTCTTGATAAATATTTCATTCTCAATTGTTTTAATGTTGCAGATTTTTAGATTTATTCGTAATACAGTAGGACAGAAGAATTTGGCAACCAAAACATTGGTGGATCAAAGATTTCTGATTTAACTTATTGATCATATAAGGACTCAATATAATCATGGCAAAGAAGTCATGATATCAGGTTAGTCTGGCATATTTTTTAAAATCTATATTACATATTATTCTGGTTTTAATTATTTTTTATCTATAGATTTATTTTTATAACTTGTCTATGATCAATATAATGGAAAGTATTATTTCCCATTATGTGTGGTATTTAATTCACTAAATAACACTGAAAGGCTAAAAATCTAAATGTTGCTTTCAGAAAAACAATTCTTAACAGTAATCAAAATAATTCATATCATTTGTACTAAAGATCATTTTATAAATTGCTTTACCTACATTTTCTTACATTGACAAAATTATTTGACTCCAAGTTCAAGACTAATTTTCAGTTTAATATTTATGTTTTATTTGCACTTATGGTTAAATAAATGTTGAAAGATATTTTCAAGTTCATTTAGAAATTGCAAATTGTATTATTTTTGATTCACTTTGCCTCATTCTAATTGTTCACCTATGCCTGTGTACAATACTCTTTTCATGAATTGTGTTGATATCTCTAATGTGGTTTACATTTATTGTTATAATATCTGGCATATTTCCCAATATAGTTTTTTATACATTTTTAATTAGTTTTTAAGAATACTTCTGCATTTTGTCTTTTTAATTTTGTTAAAGATAATAAATAACAGACTGTAAGTTGATCATATTATGTTGCCAAAGAGATTTATTAAAAGCAAATTTATGCTTCATAAGTCAGTAAACTTTTAAGAAGAAAAAATAAACTAGGATTCAAAATATAAATAAAATAAGTTCTGAAACATATAGCTGATAATTTTCCATATTTTCCCTCAACATACCCTTTAATAATTCTTCTCATGGTATACCCATGTACTTGAAAGGTCTTCATGGTCAAGTATAATAGTCATTAACCCCTAAACCAACATTTTTTACTGCTAAATATGATGCTATGTAAATATGTAAATATAATTCTATGTAAATATTATTAATGTTTCTGAATTGAAATATGTAATAAAGCATTTTGTGTTACTGTTGGATTAATTTATGTTCTGTGAATTAGCATTCAGGAATATAGCACTATTGGGGCAGGATTCCCAGCCACTGCCAAAGGTGAATCTTTCACTTTTCCCTGAATCTCAAGGATCACTGAGAAAAAGAAGGAGAGCTAGTAAATTGAGTCTTTGAAATTCAAGTCTAACAGTACAGGAATGTCTTTATAAAAGCTTCAGAGATAAATAAATGTACCAGCATAAATTTCCACTCAGAAGGATGTGAAAGAAATTCAGCCTTCATTCCACATATGAAATGTTATTATTAATATGAATGTTTTTAAATAGTAAATTTCAAAATACCAGATTGGGTGACTCCCTTGCTAATAAATTAAAACAGAAAACATTTTAAAATCATTCTAAATTAGTTTTGTACAATATTTTTATTTTGGTTGGATACCTGACAATTTGTTTAGCTTTTCATGCACTGTTGAGTTCTTTGTTCACATTGCCACAGTTTTGCACAATAGACATTATTTTTCCAGTAGGTCAATTACCTTTGTCTCTTTTTATAGCACCTAGAAACATTTACTACATCTCTTCATTGTTTCATAATGAAACAAACCATAGAGAGGTTATTTAAAGGATATTTTGTATTCTCCTTAAAATACATAGGCACTCAAAATAAGTGCCTCTGCTGTGAGAGATGTATGTGCTTGCAGTCATTGCTGTCCATACAACTTCCTTTTGAGAAGGCCTAGTTAGTCTCATGGAGGAGAGGAGCATTCATAATGATCGTTAACTCAGTGTTTGCAAGCATGAAGCATATATCTTGGCTAAAAGTACTGATTGATATAAGCTGAGGGTTAATAAATATGTCAGTAGGACACTGACCAATATGGCGTAATGGAAAAACTTCAGATTTATTAACAGAAGCCCTGAATTCAAATTAGGGTTTTGCCCCTATCAGGAGCTTTGGCACCATGAACAAATTTATTTGGCATTATTGGCATTATTAACTTCATTCTGCATCTCTACAATGGAAATAATACCCTTTGCTTACCACTAGGGTGTTTTAAGGATTAGTATATTAAAATATATCTACAATATGAGACTGGAGATGTAGCTCAGTAGTAGAGTGCTTACCTTGCATGCAGAAGGCACTGCGTTCTGTCCACAGCACTGCAAATAATAAATGTATTAATGAACTGGGTGCACACCTATTATCCCAGTGGCTTGGGAGTCTGAAGCAGGAGGATTGCAAGTTTAAAGCCAACCTCAGCAACTCGACAAGGCTCTAAGCAACTTAGCAAGACTCTCTCAAAAAATAAAAAATGAAAGGGATGGGAATGTGGCTCAGGGGTAAAGCACCCCTGAGTTCAATCCTCTGTACTAAATAACAAAAACAGAGAATAGACTATGAGCACAATTATGGAATTCTTATAATTATTAGCCTAAAATATCTGCCTTGAAGCATATTTTCTTTCTTCCTAGCAAATTAATTTCATAATATTAAAATTCAGATTACTCATCTCAGTAATAGATCAATGCAGGCAAATGCTGAGCCATCCTCCTTCTTCAGCCACTCCGGTCTCGCTAGGAAGAGGGCCTGGTGATGTGACAGCCATAAAGGTGAAGGAAGGGTGGCAAGGAAGATGCTATCATCACCCCATATTGGAGACATGGTGGGAAAAAAAGGGGGGAAGAGTGGAATATTGTTTCTGGAAGAGAGGTTTTCTTTTATTTATTCATTCCTTCATTCAAACAATGTTTCTTATCTCTTCCCAGCTCCTTGGAAGTGTCTTAAAATTAGCAGAGGAAACAGGAATTTTAACCAGTAATTACAGTGATAAGGGCTGCAATCATGAGGATGTGATAATGAAGAAAGCTCTTAACCGTGCATCTGGGTCATCAGGGCTTTGGCCTGAGAGAAGTGGTATTTAAGATTTAAAGATAAAACAAAAAACCAGTGCATCCAAAGCAAGAAATAGTGTGAGCTCTGAGATCAGGAAACACATGGCAGTTTAGAATACTATAAGGTAGTCTGAATATAGAGTACACATATTGTTTGCATTTTATAATTTTCTATACATTGTGATGTTTTGACTTTTTTTAAAAAAATAGTAGGGGTTGAATCCAGGGGATGTAGCTTATTTCCAGCCCTTTTTTATTTTTATAATGAGAGAGGGGCTCTCACTAATTTGCTTAAGGCCTAAGTTGCTGAGGCTAGCCTAGAACTTGTGATCCTCCTGCCTCAGAGTTCTGAGTCACTGGGATTACAGGCATGCCACCACACCAGGCATGTTTTGATATCTTTAAAAAACTTTCTGCCTTGGGAGAGACTGCCTCTTCTGGGGCTAGCCAGTTCTTAGAAGTTAGCAAAGGCTTTTGTATTTGCTTTTGATATACAGACGAATCAGTCTTGGCCCACACTCCAGGAAAAATATATTTCTCTGCCTCAATCATCCCAGGGCCAGGAAACAAGCAACCAGGAACTACCCCTGGTTTAGAGCTGCTGAAATTATTAAAACTAGCCAGTCCTAAACTTTTGACCACCCCACCCTTCGCCTTTTCCCTGCCTTTTCCTTAAATTTCTAATAAAGGCCTAAGCTTCCCTGGTTCCTGCCCCTTGTGTCTCCTGACTGGTGCTTTCCCATGTGGCTCTGCCCTGGGTGCTGTGTTCCTATTTCTAGAATCTGTGAGTATGATTTGTGAATATATTGTTTACCTGTGTTCTCCCCCGTTATAGCCACACCTGACTGATCATTACATGAAAGAACACAAAATAGTACCCCTGGGAGTTAGGGAAGAAAATGAGATTGGAAAGAGAAACAGGAGTCACATCATTACTAAGCTGCATTATCACATGTATGAAGAGTTCAACCAAGCTAAGTATGCTAGCCTATCTTCAGATGAGTGCAGTTGGTCCTCTGTATTTGTAGGTTCCACATAGATGGCTTCAACCAAATGCACATTAGAAATACTTGAAAAAAAATCTCATCTGTGCTGAACATACACAGACCTTTCGTTGTCATTATTCCCGAAACAATACATTATAACAACTATTTACATAGCATTTGCAGTACATTGGGTATCATAAGTAATCTAGAGATGATTTAATGTATGTGTGAAGATATGTGTAGGTTATATGAAGTACTATGCCATTTAAATAAAGGATTTGAGCATCCACAGATTTTTATTTCCTTGGGTGTCCTGGAATTGTCTGACACATATAGATACCAGTGAGTGAATGAACAGATAGGCAAGAGGGAATCTTCTCTACTCTAATTGCTCTGGAATAATTAATGGTTCATCAGGTAGGAGACTGGTGCTCCCTTTCCCTGTTGTCTGGCTGAATGTTGTGGTTTGCAGGAAAATACATTGCCTAGGTGAGGCACCAGGAGTAGAGGTTAAGAGCACAGATTCTGGAGTTAACACCTGTGTTCCAGATTTGGCTGTACCACTTACTAGTTGGATGATTTAGGCAAGTCATGATTTAATTTTCTCATCTTTAAAAGGAATTAAAAAGTACCTATCATAGAGTTACTTAAAGCATTAAATGAGTTAATGTGTGTGTACTTTTCATAGAAGAGTGGCTAGTACATAGTAAATACTATAGAAGTATTAGCTTTATAGGTGTAGTAAATCCTATTCATATTTAACTTTGAAAGACACCCAGATTCATCCCACTAGAACCACATTAAGACACTGTCTTGAGCTAGGTATAGTTGCCGCAGTCTGGCTGGGCACAATTCAGGAGCCACTTGTCAAAAGAAACGAACTTTATTTTTAGAACACACGCCAAACCACACAGCTCTTCAGGAAAACCCTCAGAGCCCAACTGCCACCACCCGGCTTCCCACAAGCCTCTCAACCTCCCCCACTCCTCCTGCTCTTGAGGCCCATTGGCTGGGTCGTGTGGGCGGAGCCAAAAAAAGTCCCCCAATGAGCAGCTCCGTGGTCTGAAAGGGCGGGGAAACAACCCAATGAGCATCACCCCAGAGGAGCCAATCAGTTGGCAGCTAGAAGTTTGCTGGGGCCGCTGTAAGCCAATCATCAGCTGGCAGCTGGAAGTTTGCTGGGGCCCCTTCGGCTGTGGCTCTCAACATATAGTGGTGCACACCTGTAGTCCCAGTTACTCAGGAGGCTGAGGCAGGAGGAGCATGAGATTGAGGCCACCTTGGACATAGCAAAACTTCTAAAAAAAAAAAAAAAAAATCACATTGCTGTGTGAGTTAGATGTAGTAGTAGACAAACTGCCTACTGCAAGGCAATCCATGAACTTTAAAATTTAGTTTGTTTTTATTATGGTTATCACAATTTTAAATATCATTTCTTCTGTTATTATTATTACAAAGAAATACAAGGCTATGGTCCAAGAATAAATAAATGACCAGTACAATGAAGTCTAAAAACAGATCCACAGGTGTATAGTTACTTATGACAAGAGCAGCATGCAGTGCCGTGAGAAAGAGGGGTTTTTTGAATGGTCAATTGAATATCCCAATGGGGAAAAAAAGGGAACTTTACCTTTATATCATACTTATCCTTTGGTATAGGCTTTTTCAAACAAGATCAAAAAAATAAATCATAAAGGAAAAGATTGATAATAAATTGGACGTTACCATTTATATTAAATGTAAATTTTAACTTTATAATAAACTTATGAGCACTATTACATCAAAACCCGCTTATTTTTCTCTTGTTACTTCTCAATATGAGAAAAACATATCTGCAAAACAATCTGACAAAGCATTCCTATTCAGAATAAAGAAGTCTTCAAATCACAGTGGAAAGACAGACAACCCCGCAGAAAAATGAACAAAAAGAAATGTTGTAGCCGTCCCTCAAAAGAGGGTTTCCAAATGACCAATAAGCACCTATGAAAAGTGCTCAATCTTAGCCATGAAAATGCAAAATCATAACACTAGAGAACCACCAAAATAGCTAAAATTTAAAAACTTAAAATACCCAGTGTTGTCAGGGATGTGTGGAACACATGAACTTTTATGTCATGTTTACTATGTAAAGCGAGGTGAGTAGTCTTAATTTGTAGCTTACAATTGAATCATTCTGAATCTTAAGAGACACAAAAACTAGTCCTTGCAGTTTGTGTTTGATCAAAACCACAGATGACAGCAGGTGGCACTAGAGCGCATATTAAGTTTTTCAGGACTGGGCTGGGGTTCTGACCTGTGTTTGCAGAGCCAAGAGAAACTCCATCCTCCTCCAGAGTCCACGACCCCATCACCCCTTCTCACTTCTGTTGTCTCTCCCTTTGCTGCCTAGGAGCATTGTGCAGCTTAAATAGCTAGTGTATTCTAAATCTAGTGCTGAGGATTTTAAACCCAGGTTTAGAAGTTGCATACTAAAATTAGAAAAATATGCTTCCATCTCCTAGGAAGAAGGTCATAAAACAGGTCCGGTGGGGCAAAGAGAAAATTATCTAATGATTATGAAATTCTCCCCTCATTTTAATGAAATACATATTTACATTAAAATCCTTTTGAAAATTAAGCAATTATTCAGAATAAATAATAACCCTTTTACACATATGGTCTCCCCAAATAAGACTCTATGTAACATTTTCCTTATATACAGGATATATATTATAATGTAATGTAAATACTATGCTGTATGTTAGTATTATGTGTTACATATATAAGTGTTGCAACTTTAAACCTCACCAAAAGGCAATAAAATTTGAATGACTATAAAACCTACCTTCTCTTAGATTGTCTTAGTCTATTTAGTTATAAGAGTGAATCTTCTCTATTAAGCAAGATTACAAGAGATAAATCCTTCCACATGTAAAAGCATGTACATGTGTGTGTTCTCATTTTTTGTTTAACAGTATTTGTACTTTTTATTAAGATTATGCTGTTTTTTCTAGTTTATATCTTGTATTGATTCTTTTACTTGATAGAAACAAAAAGAAAAAAAATAATCCTATAAAATATTTTTGTCTGACTCAGAGAGCAATGGACAAGCCTGTTATCAAGTCTGGTTTCTACTGGTCAGATATCCCTAATTTGTACCTGTTTCTTTTCCTTTGGGAGACAGTGGAATTTACATGTAATGGTCAAAACTATTGTGGACTGCTGCTTATCCAAGCAACTTCCTAATAACTATTAAAGATATAAACAACTTTCTTAGATATTCCTATTATAAATCTTTTATTTGTTTGTTTGCTTTTTACAGATGACATAGCAAACACAAATATGAATTCTAACCAAAGATTTGCACGCTCAATAATTTTGGACACTTTGGCATAACCATATAACAGAAAAGGATTCTCCTAGGTAGCAGCTGATGGTACCATTTATAAATACTCATTACTGAGAGAAGGGCCAGGGCTCATTTTTTTTTTTTTTCAGTGCTGGGATTGTGAACCCAGAACACATGTTAGGCAAGTCTTCTAGCACTGAGTTACATCCTCCTCAGGAAATATTTGAAGGAAAGAATGATTGAATTTGGAATGGATATTTTTGTTGAATTATTGTCTATCTTAAAGAAGAGCCCCAGGGTGGTATCTCGTAATGCGGTTATTTTTTGCTCTTCCAGAGCATAAACAGTTTACAAATATATACCCAGTGCTGACTAATGCCAGCTACAGTGATAAGTGCTAAGGATAGAGAGTTGAATAAGACATGGCCTCTATACTTATAGAGCTTATAGTTGAACAGAGAACAAATAAACACAGTAGAATAAGCACTGTGTTAGTTTGCCGTGCTTCTGCAACAACTTACCACAATTTTGTGGCTTAAATCACCATCACATTATCTTAGAATGCTGGATATCAGCATTCCACTATTGTCATGTATTAAATAAATAAATAAAGAGATAGATTTAAAAAAAAAAAAAGAATGCTGGATATCAAAAGTCTGAAATGGTTTTTAGTGGATTAAAATCAAGTTATCAGCAGGGCTGCATTTCTTATAGAAAACTCAGTAAAGACTACTTTTTCTTGTCTTTTCCAGCTTCTAGAGACTGCCTGCATTCCTTGGCTCTTGTCCCATCCTCCATCTGAAAGTTGGCAGCATAGCATCTTCAAATCTCTAACACTCTTGCCTTCCTCTTTCTCTTATAAGATTTCCGTGATTACAGTGGACCGGCTGGATAATTTGAGATAAATTTTCCTATCTCAAGATCCTTAGCTTAATCACATTTGCAGAGTCCCTTTTGCCACATAAGGTAACATATTCACCAACTCAAGGATTAGGATATGAGTCTTTTGGGGAGGGAGCAGCATTTTTCTGCCTACCAGAAATAATCTACCAGGTACAAGAAGAACATAAAACCAGCATTCCTGTAATAGATTGGGTAGTCCAGAAAGGTCTGTGAGATACTCTGAGATATAGTGGATGAGCAGAAGCCAGCCAAGACTATAGGATGTGAATGGGTTTGAAGGTTTCCAATTAGAAGAACCAACATGTGCAAAGTCCCTGAGGTAGGAGCATCCTCATCTGCAAAGGCTCTGGATTGACCATGAGACAGAACTAACCAACAGCAAGATTTTGTTTTAGCTTGTTCTTTGGGGTTTTGTTTTGTTTTGTTTTTTTTGTTTGTTTGTTTGTTGTCTGTGTTTTTTTAACCTAGCTAAATGTAATTCAGTGCACTAAGTAGTTCTCCATTTCTGGAACCTCTCTCAAAGCCAACATTACACACAGTTTCAAGGGATTGTTATCTGGAAGGGGGAGAGACCACATTCAGAACAAAACCAAAGGCAATGATCTAATCCTCTTTAGGAAAGGTCTGCTCCTTGCTGTGGTCAGCAATTATTCCTATCGTGTTTTCATGTTGGCCGATTTCTTTTGCAGCCACTCGTTGTAAGGATCTGAGGGACAGAACTTACACAGCAGGAAGAAACAGCTGGAGGCAGGCAAGGGCATTTTTTTAAAATACTTGCAAAATGAATCATAGAGCTTTGTTTCCTCTAATGTCACTTACTGAGAGCTTTAAAACTCAAGCCAGCCCTGATTGAAAATCCTTGTAGTGAGTTGTTTGCTTGGCACTTTGATTCCCAACATTTTAATAAATATTTGGGTACCTTTCCATGAACCCTTTTTAGCTATCTTATGTCATCTGAGTAAAGCAGTGCCAGCTGCCAGGAAATTCATTAAGTTGACTTTTTTACCCTGTCGGCCCAGGGATCAAACCCAGGGCTTTGTGCATGGTAAGTATAACTTTCCACTGAATGGTACCCCCAGCCCTAAATTGTCATTTTAAATATTTTTGCAGTTACTAAGCCACTTCAGCTCTAACCACAAAATCTCTAATGAGATTTTATATGTATGACATTTTTTTTAGTCCTAGACATCAAAACAACTCTAATCCTATTCCTCTTAATTCTGTCTGTTCACCTTAGTTATTATAAAGCCACAGGAAGAATTCTCATTTAATTAGTTTTTTTGTTTTCTTATTTTTTTTCTGTATACTTAGAGCAAAGGCAGATAGAATTGTAGCTAAGAGTAAAAACTTCAAGTTATGACAGACCCTGCTCTGAATTCTCCACCACCCTATTTCCTTGTGTGTGAACCTCAGCAAACCCTTCTGCCTTGTGCACTTGTTCCTCATCTGTAAAACTGGATAACATCTGCCATAAGAAAGTGGTCATGAGGATTGATGAAGATAACAGCACAGTGCCTGGAATAGGTTAGTGCACACTGAATGTAGTATGTCACTGTGACTGAATTATGTTGACAACCACAAAACAAATTAATATGACCTTCTTGAATGTTTTTGTGGTATACCCGAGGTAAGTGTAGATATGGCACCCTAGGGGAAGTAAATAGGCCCAACAACCCACTCCAGAAAAACAGTAATAGCTTCAATTGACCAACAAGCTTGACAGAACAACACAGGATGAGGTTGTTGGCATAATTGAAAGCTACATTAAGAGAGTATACAAAGTAAAGGAGGTGATGGTCCTATTTTTTGCTGTTTACACTTTGTCCATTGTAGTGTGTCTAGTTGTAACTGTGCCTGATTCTAAAGGGCCTTGATATGTTAGATTTTTTTTTTTCAGTTTGGGGATTTTTTTTCTATATATTGATAAGAAAATATTTCTGAGATGTCCTAACTTAGTTACAGGCCAAAGAATGGAGGGAGGAAAGAGATAAGAGAAGTTCATTTTAACTCACAGCTTCAAGCTGTGATCAGGATAGTGAAGAATTCAGAGATACCCCCATGAGAAACAATAGAAGGAACCAGAAAAAAGATTAATCAGGACCATGATGACTTCCTCAAATATTTGTTCAGTGTAAAGGGAAGTTAACATCCATATAGCTCCTAAGTACAGAATGAAGATCAATAAGCAGGAGCTATAAAATAGGGGATTATAGCTCAGAAGAGAAGAACTTTCAGATGATTTAGAGCTGCCCAAATAATAATGGCTCCCTGTGTTTAGGTCTTCCTGCAGATGCCTATGGGAACACATCTGGGGTACTGAGAAGGATTATCTACCCCTGGGCAAAGGAGGGACCACATGAGTTCTGCTACCCTTTACCAGTTAGCTTTTTGGGTGTGCCCACCAAGGTTTCCCAAACAAATCACAACATCAAGGGAGGTTGTCTCTTTGGCCTCCTAGGATGTGAGCCCTGAGAACTGAAGTGCTGAAGAAAGTTCCCTTGCAGACAGAACAAACTCAAGGATCAGAGACTAACTGACTCATAACAGGCTCCTATTTATATAATTCTCCTATTTGGGAAAATACAATTTATTCCATAATATGTATGTCCACATCCATAAAGTAACAAGCCTATTATTAAAATTGTCATGGCAGACCCTGTAAATAAGAATTAGGTTAGGAAAGAATCTGAAATGGCTGGAAATAAGTAAAAGCTGTGACTGATTGCTTCTTTCTCCCCAAAGAAAGGTTAGACACATTTATAGACAAAGTTGAGTAGTGGGACTAGAATTCAAAGGTTTGGAACTTTATCCTGTCTCAGTTGATAACTAGAACTTGGCTAAATCAGTTATACTTTCTGGGCTTCTGTTGTATCATGTATGGTCCCAATGACCTCTAAGACTTCCTCTGTCTCTAATTCCATGGTCCATGATGGATAATCTTATACATGTAAAATGTTGGATGAAGATAATGTCCATTTGAGCCTATTTGTTCTTCTACAAGTCATTTAACCTTAAACTTGGTTTCATATATACTTTAAAAGATAATAAATAATCATGAATGAGTGGTGGCAGTGCAGGATTACACATTAGGTAATGTACATGAAAAAAAATTTAATAATCTGGCCATTTGAACATGATTTAAAATATGGAGTATACCACTGCAAAGCCCTTCATTGCCAGCCAAAAATTTCAACAGGTAGAAGACTATTGCTAGATACCTATGAAATACCTGTTAGCCCTTCTTTTTTACACTGGCTTCATTTGGGATGAAATGTAATCAAACTTTCATTGTGGCTAGAGGACCATGTTTCCCAGTGGCCATTGAGAAATAAGCAGAAATCTGTTAAATGGAGCTTCTGAAAACACTTTATATCCTCGTTTAAAAAAAAAAAAAAAAAAAAAAAAGGCTGGTGTGCACTTTTTGCCCTTCCCTATATTTTTGCCCATAATGTGCTTATGAAGCCTTGAGATGCAGAAGCAGGCAGACACAGAGCCAGGGGATAAGGAAACAGTGTCCTTGATGACTCTGAAACAGCTATGCTGGCTCTGGCTGCTTCCACTTCTTATAACTGGGAGCCATAAACTCCTAATTGTAGACAGAAATCTATTACAAGCAGCCTAATGCAATCTTGACTGATGAAATATCCCCAAACAACTGCTTCCCAGTTGTCTCACATTAGGTACACCATAGCATGAACTAATTTAACTTGATAACCACACAGAAGTTCCCGCCTCTTAAGAGAAAATACACTGATCAGCAGCCCAACCCAGTATTCAATGACAATGGAGAATCCCCCCCTTGACCTTCTCGCTTTGCATTTTTTTCTTCCAGATATTGATAAGAAAATATTTCTGAGATGTCCTAACCTAGTTACAGGCCAAAGAATGGAGGGAGGAAAGAGATAAGAGAAGTTCATTTTAACTCACAGCTTCAAGCTAAATCAAAAAAGAAAAAAAAAAAACTGTCCCACATTCCTTTCCTGTGTGCTGAAGATTAGCCATCAAGGTCACATTGCATTCTGCTTTTGAAACCAACAAACTAAGAAGTTGCAAAAACTTCCCTTTATGGACTGACTTCCTATCCCAGGACTTTGCCCACTTCGCATTATCTGTAGCCAATGTAAGTTCAATGTAAATGATTTATGTTTCTTTTTCCAAAATTTTTATTATAAAATATCCTGGCCCCTTAGGTCCATGGACATTTTCTCACCTGCTCTCTGGCCATGCTGCTGGTTGGCTTAGGGGAGTTAATTGATGAAAGACCAATCCTTTCATCTTTGGGTATCATCTCTAACAGTTCAGCAGGCCCTTTCTGTCAGAGACCTGTTAGTATCTGGAACTTTGATTTAACAACATGCCATTTAGTGTTTTCAGAAAAGAGCTCATCATGGTAACCTCTGTGGTAATAAGAATAATAAACATAGTAACTACTATGTTCCTTAAGGGACTTTTGATTGATCAACATCAAATAGCACTGCTTAATTCAGAAACATCCAGAAAGAGGAGACAGTATTAACTTGACTACATTGAATAGCCCTTGTAATAGTTATACTTACTGTTCCATAAAATTATATTTAAGTGCTAAGAAGGTAAATGAAATTATTGTCTAATTCATTTTATCATGCATACTATTTCATATTAAGTTTATGTTACAATAGTTATTTTTATAGCTGCTTGCTTTATTGCATATGGAGTCTCTTGTAATATTATGCATATATTAAATTTATGCCTGTTTATAAAAGTTAAGAATAATTTTACAGTTTTAGGTGATTGTGTAAGTTCATCATTTTCTTAGCTTTTATGACATAAAATTGGTTGTATTTATGTGATGCTGAAGTCTTGGTCAGTATGAAACTCTGTTATATTATTTTTCTAGGAGGAATACAGGTTCTATTTTGTAGCAATATACTTCATGATGCAGTTTACAGAAGTGCCTGTACTCCATTTAAGAAGAGACAGTAGTCATCTTTTTTTTTTTCATCCTATAAGGATTTGTCTCCTTAAGTTCCTGCTAAACAGTGCAGATTGCTCTCAACCAAGTCTTCCCTCCAAATCATGGGAGTTCCTTTGTCACTTCTCTCTGTGTATCTTCCACTAACCAATCCACTTCACTTCTCAAATACTCAGCTTCCTTTAGTACCTCAATTCCTGATCACTAGGTCTATTATACTGCCTCCCTCTGAGCATGGCCATGTTCTTCAAATACAGCCAGGGGTTTCTGCTTGCCTGGGCTATAGCTGGTTACTCCTCTACAGGTTCCAGGGAAAAAAAATCTGTGATTTATTTTTAAGCTTTCTGCATATTCAGAGGGCCCCAGTGGCTCCCACCCAACATCTCCCTTCTCACTTTCTCTCTTTCTTTCTCTTTCTCTCACTTTCTCTCTCACCTCCTCCCTCCCAGATTTACCCTGTAGTGTCACAAACCAAAACCAGCCTCTGTAGCCCAGGTTTACCCCAGGTAGGAATGGCTTTTCCTAAAAGGCTAGCTCTCCCAAGAAGGACTCTTAGAACAGTGGCTAACAGAAATTCAAATTCCCCCATCTTGTTATAATCATACCCAAAAGTCATTTGTTTACATATTCCCATGAATAACCAAAGAAAGCTCTACATTCACACACTCACTTCATAATGTCATTTTTTAAACTTTGATTTTAGAAATGACAGCCTATAAAGAGTACAAAAGGTCTGGACCTTTCTTCAGCTTGTAAAGATCATGGAAGAGTAAATCAGGATGAAATCAGATCCCTAGGACCCAAACCACATCTGGTATATTTACTTCTGTTACAGTCACAGGGTCAGTGTTTCCATTTTCACACAGTCTAAAGGGAGAGTATATGAGGCATCTAATACTAAAACTCCAACATTTAAATGAAAAAATTTCCCTAACAAGTAAAGGGAGATATCCCATGTGAAAGGACCAGGCAATTCTTTGGGCTCCCTTAAGTGAAAATATTTCAGAAAGGACTCAAGAAAGACAGAGGTCCTTGCAGCTGAAGGCCAAGTTAATGAGCACACATAAGTACAAGGTGTGAATTTAGCTGAACAAGAAGTTAAAATAGAAACACAACTCAATGAAAATTTTGCCAACAATAGAAGTGACTTCTATACAAGGGAAATTTCCACTCTGTTTTAGAGAACAATTCAGCTGACTGAGGTTTAATTTTGCTAACATAACAGAAATGTTGTTCTGTCAAGAACCATATATTTCAATGAAAGCCATTTACCAATGTCCCAACCTCTGGGAACACCCTGTCCCATAACATCTGGAGAAGATGGTCGCGTTCCAGCTCCCAACCCATATGTTCTGAGAAGTTCTGCCTCCTACTATTTCTGAGGATTCCTGATAGGATGTGCATGGCGTGTGTGTATGTATTTGTATGTGTGTGTTAATATGCTCACACATGTGGTCCTTGCCACAACAGCAGAGCAAAGGTTAAGGAGGTTGTTGGCTTATGTTCCTCAAGTCACCGCTCACTCCGAGTAATTCTCCTGAGCACTTGTTTCTCATCTTAACACTGCAAATATAGTTATTGCTCCTATCACTTCACACCTATGGGGACCCCCCACTTAAATTCTTCAAACCATTAACCTTAGACAGTTGCATGTTTTAAGCTTTTGCTGTGACTCTGGGATAACAGAAGAGGACAGTAGCATAGCATAGATTGGAAAAGTTGAATACCATACCTTTCTGTTCTCAAAATCCTTTGGCCAACTCTCTACTATGGGAGATTGGCGATTTGTCTTTTAGTTTAGGCCCTGGCCTGCTGCTATGCTTCTAGGAGCTGCTTTCTTCTCTGCCCTGATCCTTCCACCATTTTATCATCTTCTCAGAGTCTTTAGGGTTCCTATACCTTCCTTATTCTGTGAGCAGTGCATTCAAACTCTCTTTACAGAAGAGGCTGAATGAGAACAGTCTGATTAGAAGTTAAGGCTAAAGGACTTATCTCAAAGTCTTCTGTGCTTAGAAGCATACTGCTTTTTACTTAGACTGTATGTTACCCATGTTTTGGGTTGGGGTCTAGATTGAAAAGAACTAATGACACTTTCACTGATATAGCCACCCCTCCATTTATCAGGAAACTCCTGCAGAATAATTTAATTTTCTTCAAAACTTCCTCCTTTCAGAATATACCTTACAGAGCTCACCTTGTATCATTAAAAGCCCTCTCTGAGTATGTCCCAAACGAAAGAATAGCTTTGTCTCTTTCACTTTCCAGAATGTGAAAGCAATTTCAAGCATTCCTTCTTAACAGAGTGTTCCTTTTCTATAAAGCTTATAATATAAAAATTATTAGTATTCAAAGATAAGATGTTCTCAAGTTTACCATGGGGGAACAATACCCCCAAAACATTGAATTTAATATACCTTATCATTGGTAGCTCACCTCCCTTATTTGTGGTTCAGAAACTTGACCTGAAGCAGTTCTATGGCAGGTCAGAGTTTAAGCCCCTCAGTAGAAAGCTGGAACTGAAGTCCCCTCAGGACATAGCTGGTCTGATAATAGCTTAGTGGAAAGATTATATAATTTAGCTTGTTCACCTTCTTTGTCAAGTGCAACCAGTGTGGCTCAGAATTCTTATAAACATTACATGGGGTGGGGGTAAGGATTAAATCATATGCAAATGATGTGATTAGACATGGAAAAACATGTGCATATTTATTGAACTATAAAACTTATTTGCCAATAAGGAAACTTATGTTGTATTGTCAAAAGATGGAGTTTCCCATAGTGATCTTTAAATTACAATTCAAATTGTTATAGAAAAACTCAAGGGAAGTCTCATGGGCTCTGAAATCCCATCCAGATCTCAGTGTTGTTTTTCCCCCATTAAAGAGTTGCCTACAATGCATATCATTAAGACACTTGGCAACTTTTAGCCCTTAGGACACTGGTCTCTGTCTGGAAGGCATAGTTCTTATGTATTCAAACATTTTCTTATAATTATAAAATAGTATATATTTATTGTAGAATTTTTTTTAAATACAGATAAGTATAGAGCAAAGAAGAAAAAACTACATGTACTATCATCAGAGATAGACATGGATTACATTTTGGTTTAGCATATTTCTCTAAGACATTTTTCTTTGCATTATATTTAATACATAAATTTCTGGTTTTTTCTATAGTGGGATTATATTTTATATTTGTTGCTTGGTAGCCTGATTTTTTAAACACCACAACAAAAGCATAACCCCATATGATTGCATATTCTTCAGAAATTGGCTTTGAAAGTGTTATTATTTTTAAAAAATGGTTTCTAAGCTGGATGCAGTGGAATACACATCTATTACTAGCTGCTTGAGAGGCTGGATCACTTGATTCAGTAGAATTCTTGAACCCAGGAATGTAAACCAGCCTGGCCAACAGAGCCAGACCCCAAGTCTCAGTCACTCAATCAATCTACTCATCAATCAATAGAAAATGGTTTCTTCCTGAAAAGTACACACTAGAGCTAAACCCATTTATTGAACTTTTGAACCATTCATAGTGACCTTTGAGAGGTTACTTAAGGACAAGCCTAAACCCCACTTAATGTGGTTTCAGGATTGGTCCTTGCTTATTTCTTTACCTTCTCCTCTTCTCGTTGTTCCATCTACACTCGAACTCTTAAGTATCACAGACACCAAAACAAATTCCTGGAATGAATCAGCTGGTCAACCAGACAGTTTGTCAGCTCTCTCTGCTTCACTCCCTTCTTAAGGCTTTCAAATTTGTAAGGGCTCTTTCTAGAGAGCTCCCTTGTTTCAGCTGCCTAACGTCTAACTCATCTTTTAGATGCCAGTTTGAACTTTCCTCCTGGGGATGCCTTCCCTGCTCCTCCATGACCAAGTCAGGAGTCACTTTTCTACATTCCCATAATGTTCCCACTCCACTGTTCATAGTATTTATTATCTTAACAGCCTTAGCCTGTTTTCTTATCTGCCTTCCCAGAGGGACCATCTCTATTTATCTCAGTCTTAAAATTGTATCCCTAGCACCAATAACAGTATTTGGCACATATTTTATATTTATTTATGTCATTTTTTATGTATATTCCCATGAGAATGAAGTTTCTATGAGAAGGGACCTTAACTGTGTTATTTGCTACTGTATCTAATCCCAGTACCTAGAATTCTGTTAATGAATTCTCTTAAAGGGTAACATTCCATATTTTGTTTGTGACTTTGTATCTAAGTATGTATTGTTTTTTATAGAAATGAGATGACCATACATTTTTTTTTCACAACCTGCTTTTTTTCACTCAACTATGTGTGTGTGTTGTATGTGTGAATATCATTTCATGTGGGCAAATATCTTCTGTAAAAAATTTTCTCAGTCCATCTTCCACCCTTGAATCTTTTAATTATTTCCTATTCTAAACCCTTAACCATATGCTAACTATTTAGAAGAACTTCAGATACATTCTATGAACAGAAGCAAACATCTTCCTATCTGGTGCACTAGCACAATGAGATCAGAAGGTGGCAAAAGAGAGCACCTTCCTCAGTCTCCTTGGAGTCCTAGAACCTGTCCATTCAGATGGGTGCTGGAAGTAGCTCTGCCGTGGCCTTCTGTTTTTCCAGTCCTCTGCATCTCCCTGCTTTTCTCCTTATCCAGGTTTTTCCTCACATCTTAGATAATGAGATGTTCAATTTCCTCTGTTTCATAATGGAGCTGGGGAAGGCATAAAGGAAAGTGGCCTTTCTGGGCATAACCTTCCTCTCTCTGGGATGTTTCAGCCACAAGACCTGAGCCTCATCAAGGAGTAATAAAGTGTTTCTTCCCTATTATGTGCCCAGGCACACAGTATTTAGAGAGCAGTAGCCCTGAATATCTGTCATCATTTGTGTGAGCAATGGTCTTCAATGAATCCACAAACACTTAATAAGGTTTTTTTTTTGTCTTTTCTAATTCAAATGCTGAAAAGAATGACCATTTAGCTATAACTTTATATTTGTCCTCAATTATATCTTTAAGAGAATGTTCTAAGAGTTCAAAGATTATATGCATTTTTTAAAGCTGCATTTTTAAGTCTGATGATACATATAAGTCAAATTGCCTGCTCTAAAGTTGTACCAAATAACATTCATGCCCATGGTATTCAATTATGGCTCTCAGCAGCAAGAATAATCACTTACTTTGCTAGACAAAAAAATTGTAGTATCCCCTTGTTGCAATAATGTACATTTCCCTAAAATACGTATTTCTAGGTAATGGGTAGGCAAAAACTGATATCCCATTAATGCATTAATTTACACTTATGTAAAGCATACATTTTCAAAATTAATAATTTCAAAGTATTTCATAATACTGAAAAGAAATTAAGTAATAGATTTTTAGGATTTTTGTCTATTTGTTTTAAGATCATTGGAGACAAGGAGATACTAGTATTTTTAATTCTATCTCAGAACCATACACTACAGATGGTTGGAGTTAAAAATAAATAGTGGGGCTGGGGATGTGGCTCAAGCAGTAGCGCGCTTGCCTGGAAGCCCGGGTTCAGTCCTCAGTACCACATACAAACAAAGATGTTGTGTCTGCCGAAAACTAAAAAATAAATATTAAAAATTTTCTCTTTCTCTCTCTCTTAAAAAATTTAATAAATAAATAAATAAATAAATAGTGATCATCTAGGCGTCTCTGTTGTTTTACAGATTAAAAAAAAAAAATTAAGACCCAGTGGTTGAAGGGAACTGTATCCAACAAGAGCATTGTTGAATCAAAAACAAAATGAGATTCATTTATAGTCATGAAAATTTCTGTGTATTTCAATTTAAGCAGTATCTTGTAGAATATACATTGCAAAAGGTTGTTTAAAAGGTGACATAGTAAAACATGGATAAGACTTTCTTCAAGGAATACAAAATGATAATTAGTATTAACAGATTGCTTTGTAAAAAAGTGAAGCGTTAACCTTGAAAATGTCTACAAAGAAGTTAAATAAAGACTAATAAAAAGTACTTTATAGGTGAAATGTTGTTACACTCTGGTAAAAAAAAAAATTTAAACCCACATATGACCATATTTATATGTACTTCCTGTGGATCTGAATCTGATTATATAACAGAAGTTTCCGAAGTTTGTATTAACTATCAGATAACTCTACATGGTGTTAAGAATTTACAGAGTGGGAGTGCCCACTGCCACTAGCTTGGGAAAGAACTATGTATTCAATCAATAAGAAAACTCATTAGCGATTTATTCTAAACCTAGTGCTATGGAGGAGCTACAAAGATCAAAGACAGGTCTCTGCCCTGGAGAGTTCAATCTAATGGTGAAAATAACTAAGAAATAAGACAGAAGAGTATAAAAGAGCTATGATCGTCCCATCAGAACCAGTGTTGGTCAGTCCCTGAGAGATGTCAGTTCCAGGGAAGCTACAAATAGGACAGACTGGAGTTAAATGCCAGAGAGATCATCGACAAGATGCCAAAGTCTTGTCCAGGGACAAGAGACTGGCCTGGAGCTGAGGTCAGGTGGTTGTCACCATGCTGGAGTTGGACAGCAGAACTGGCAAGATGAATCAAGGACAACCCTTGAGGACAAATCTGAAAGCAGTGACGGGGGTGGAGGGAAAAGCAGGAAAAGAGAATAAGAAACCTAAGGCAGGAGACCCGGGAGAATTGGCAGGAAAATCACTCTGTTGTGGGTGGGGACATTTTTAAGGAGCTATTCCTTAGGAGAATTCCACTGCTGACCTTAAGGGATCCACTATCTGACCAAATATCTAACTATACAGGCATGTATAAAGTCGTGGTGGTAGAGGTCATCACCTGGGAATTTTGAGGCTTTGTAAAGGATGTAACAGAGTTTGGGCTGGCCTGCTTGCAAGATGGAAGATGGAAAGAATATGGTGTGGGATGAGGCTTATAAATTGGTACCAACAACCCACATTCATTGAGCACTTCCTTTGGGACAAATCAAATGTAAAGGGCTTCACATGCCCAATCTTGTTTAAGCCCCACAACAGCTTTGGGGCATAAACTCTATTGTTAACTTTCACAGATTAAGCAAATGAGGTTTAGATAGCTTACGTAACTAATCCAGCATTTCACATGACAATTTGAGTTCCAACTATTCTATTCTGTTCTATGAACTAATAAATAATCTCCAGGGGCATCATTATAAAAAGGCTTTCATACTATAAATTCTGGCCATTCTCTCATAGGCAGTGATGATGCATGTTTGATAGGATGGCTTAATGTCATCAGTACAAACTTTAGTCTTTGATTTGGGTTCAAATCTCATATCTATGATTTCTAAGATTCTTTGGTCAAGCTAATTTTCTTAGGCCTCAGTTTCTTGTTCTAAATTAAGAATAATAACAATGTCTTCTTACTGTAGTATAAGATTTAAATACAATGATGTACATTAAAGCAATTTGTTAACTACAAAGCTAAAACAAAATGTTAACTATTAGGATTTTTACCATATTTTAGAAAAATCAAGGCAGTCATTGGGCAGAGTGATAATGAAAGCTATTTGGAGACTGTTCATTGTCCAGATGAAGAATGCTGACATGGTAGTAGTAGTGAGGTTGGAGAGAAAGAACATATTTAAGGGATAAATTAGGACATTTTACAATCAGGACCAAATGACTAAGTGAATATAGGGAAGTTAAAAAAAGGGGGTCAGGATGATTCAAAGTTTCACATTGAATAATCAGGTGGATGGTGATGTCATTGATTAAGGAGGAAGAGTAGGAAGGATAATATGTTTTATTTCAGGAATATTGCGAGGAGGAGTCTATGAGACATCCAGCAAGTAGAGGTGGAATATGAGTGGGACTGTAAGTTGGGGCTCAGAAAAGTAGCATGCTGTAGATTCATATTTGGACATCCATGGGTGTTTGTGAAACTAAAACTCAAAAGAGTAGATGTGATGGCCAAGTAAAATATAAAGCAGTGCTTTGTAACCCTTTAAAGCCAAGGGACCTCCCCCATCCCTACACAAATATAAATGTGTATGCCAAAATTCAATTGAAGAACAGATCAAAATGAAACTTTGCTAGTAAAATCCAGAATGAGTTGTCTGGAGCCTACCTCTTGAGATGGCCTCTGAATGGGTTTCACTTAGCCCAGTTTGAGAACCACTAACATTGAGCAAGAAGTAAAGAAGAGGGAAGGCTAATTGCCCTACTGAGTCTGAGAGAAAGCAACTTACACAAAATCAGAATGAAATTTAGTTTGAGAGATTTTTTTTAAAATATGTTTTAAAACTAATTCTTTTGGAAGATTTGCCCAGTTAAAGTAATGACTGATACTTTTCCTGGCCTGCTCCCATTGTCTGACACTGTGCTACAAAGTCCATGCGTGCCCACCAGAAGCCACAGGGCCATTCAAATAAAGAGCTGACCGAGTGCTTATGCTAATATTGATTTTTCATGTTGATGCACATTGTTTTTCCTCCTTATCAGAAGAGGGTTATCATGTACACATCTTCTGGGTCATTAGTGCTGAGATAACCATGTTTGTCACAATTCCCATAAGACTCTGAAGGGGTGTCTAAACTACATAAATGTTGTCCACCCACTCAAATAGTTACTTAATAAAAATTATCCTAAATATTTAACTTGTAAGTTTCTTAAACATTTAATTGGTTAAGCTTATTCTTCTAATTAAGAGAGTCTGCTTATTATTTCCAACACTGTGGAGGTCTTAATCCCAAATCCACTGAGTGCAGTTTGATTTGGTTACTAAATCCGAAGACCTAAGAGAGACAATGAGAACAAGAAAGAGAGGAGACAAGAGGGTGGCCAAAAGAGAAAAGATAGAACAATAGGTGGTACATTAAGAGCTACTGTTAAAAAAAAAAACTAAAAACTAAAAAACCTAATAATATCTTTGTGATGTGACACAATGAATATTTCTCACTTCCTCAAAGTTCAAGGTCATAGATGTATGTGATTGGCATGTGGCTGTTTATTTTGTGACTTGGGCACCTTTTACAAGGTTTTGTGTCCTTGGGTCGAGTCTTTGCTACCTAGTAGGTGGACTGGGATGAGAGAACACCACACAGAAGATTTCCTGGGCCAGGTTGAAGATGAGCACATCACTTATGTACATATTCCATTGGCTAGAACAAGTAACGGACCACACTAATCTGCAAAGGGGTTGGAAAATACAGTCTCGCTGTGTGCCCAAAAGAAGGTGAAAGTAGATACTGGAAGCAGCTAGTCAGTTTTTGCTACAGAGGAAATAAAAAGTGCCTATGCACAGTTTTGTAAAAATTGGGAAAAAATAAAACCCTTATGGCATATGTATGTGTGTATACATATATGTATATGTATATGTATATATATATATATATATATGTGTGTGTGTGTGTGTGTGTGTATATATAAAATTTTTATCCTGATTTCTCTTATCTGTAAGCCTTAATCCAAAAGCCTGAAAGGTGAATACCCATTATCTTCATCGCTGCCACAGTTAATCAGTGAATTAATTCCTAGGCAGGAGTAAATTACTATGTTTTCAGATGTACCAAAGAAAATGTTCTTTCCCATTATAGGTAAGACTCAATTCTTAAAATATTGTTTTTAAAACATTTCAAATAATTAAATAAAATTTATATGTATTTGATACAGCTCCACCTTGTTATATAAACTTTTCCTTACAAACTTCTTATAAAAACTTCTTCACATTCTTAGCCAAAAAAAGATTTTTTAAAAAAACTAGACATACCCACTGAGTCATAGAATAATTGGAATTTTGACAGGAAGATAACTGTAAAGCACTTCTTTTAGAAAGAACACCACTCTGCTTTATTTAAACTCCACAAAGTAGGTAAGCGTTTTATGGGTCGTGGATTTTCTAACAGGGTATTATGTAATATGTAGTTCAGCTTTGAATGGTTTTCTCCTTTGTTCTTCTTGCGCACCACACATATGCCATTTAGTGACATCCTGAGGTCTGAGAGGCTATTGGATTAGATCTTCTGAAAAGAAAAGGTTATTCTGCTGCATGTATAGAAAAAAGCTTTGATATGATTCACAAAATTAAAGCTTCTTAGTTCCTGGCAGGGGAGATTCTCTAGCCAATGCTTTGAAAGGAAAATGGCTGTATTATAACTTGCACCCTAATAGAACCAAAGAGCTCAGCTGACATTTTTTTTTTTTTCAGGAAGGACAGAGCAGTTGGCTAATGTTGATTAGACAACTCTTAAACAGCACAAAATAGACAAAGACATTTTCAGCCTTAAAAAAAAAATGTGTCAATAAATCTGCATTTTACTATAAGTTTAAGGATCGTTCCAGTAATTCTTTTCTCACTGTGGATAAATAATGATTGCAGAAACTTCAATCATGCCCTTCATAATTTGTCCTGTGCCACTGAGTTATACCATTGCAGTATGTCTGATAAGTAAAATTGTCTTAGAAAGTGTAGTCTAATCATATTTGACATAAATTGAGAATCAGAGTAGGATCATCCATTCCCTTTTTTTGGTTTTCATTCCACCCAGTGTTTTTGCTCTTTCTGACTGAAGAGAGCACTTACATCAGTTTGTAATTGGCACCAGAACTGATTGCTTAATAATTTGGAAGAGTTTTGAGTTCAATAAAAGAAGTTCTTGCTGGATTTTTCCTTTTTTGTTGTACCAAAGAATGTTGTCTCTTTTCTTTTCTTCCTCATTATATTCTGATCTTTCTAGGCCAGATTCTATCCTTCATATATTTTAATCTTTAACCTTTCTGATTATGGTCATTGCAAAGTGAAATGTGTGCCTGCAGTTATGTGTTCAACCTAGCATTATGTGGAATACATGATTTGGACCACCCTGGCACCTGAGGTAATTTCAGTTGCTGTGTGAACACAGAATTTGTTAATTAATAAAAAACTAATTAGTTCCTCCAGAATTTATTTATGACTCATGAATAGTGAAAAAAATCACTCAGTTTCAGTTCTCTTTCAATCCTTCCTTCCTTCTTTCTTTCTTTTTTTTTTTAACTGGGAATTGAACACAGTGGTACTTTAACATTGATCTATGTTCCCAGCCTTTTTTATATTTTATTTTGAGACAGGGTCTCACTCAGTTGCTTAGGTCCTCAATCTTGGTATTCTCCTGCCTCAGCCTCCTGAGTTGCATGTTTCTTCATGCCCAACTCTTTCAATCCTTTCATCAAAGAGAAAGTCTGTCTCAATGATAGTTACAAATTTATTCCTATTGCTTGTCATTCTATTGAAGAAAGAACAAATTTCAAGTCAAGAGTCTTCAATAGAGAACATTAACTGGAACTTAATATTTTATTTTTCTTATTTTTTAGTTTTCATCTATGTACAACAAGTGAAATGCATTTAGTAGTTACCAAATAAAATAAGATTTTCTTTAAAAATAAACATGCTTAATGCTGAAAAGGGATTCCATTTGAAGGAAAATGTGAAATGGTAAGAGTAAGTAGTTTACAGGATTGAGCAACAAAGGCATCAAGTCCTGGGATTTTCTTTTAAGTGAAACTTCTTATTACTGATTAAATTTCCTTATTCATTACTATTCTGTTCAGAGTTGCTGTGTGTGTGTGTGTGTGTGTGTGTGTGACAGAGAGAGAGAGAGAGAGAGAGAGAGATTCTCTCATTGTATGTGACCATGAATTTATCTGTTTCTTCTAGGCTATCCAATTTTTAGTGTATAATTGTTCAAAGTAGTCTCTTATCATCCTTTGTATCTCCAATATCAGTTGTAATCTCTCTTCTTTCATTTCTGATTTTGAGTTTTCTCCTATTTTTGTAATTAGTCTAGCTAAAGGTTTGTTTTATCTTTTCAAAAAAAACTCTTAGTTTCTTTTAAAGAAATACTTCTTTTTAAAAAAAAAACTAATACCAATTTTTCTCAAACTCTTGCAAAAAATTGAAAAAGGAATACTTTTAAGTATTTTACAAGGCCAACATTTCCCCAATACCAAAGCCAAACAAGGATACTACAAGAAATAAAGTTAAAGGCCAATATCACTGATGAATATAGATATAAAAATCTTCAAGAAAGCTCTAGCAAATCCAGTTCTACAATACATTAAAAGGATCATTCAAGGATAAAGTAGAATCTATTCCTGCATTGAAAAAAGTTTCAACAGACACAAATCTATGAATTTGGTATGCCATCTTAACAAAATGACATGATCATCTCACTAGATACAGAAAAAGCATTTGACAAAACTTAACATCCTTTCATGATAAAAACTTCCAACAAAGTAGGTATAGTAGGAAATTACTTCAACACATTAAAGTCCATTTATGAAAAACTCACAGATAACATTATACTTAATGGTTCAAAGTTGAAAACTTTGTCTAATATTGTGAGCAAGACAAGAATATCTACCCTTATCACTTCTATTCAGCATAGCTCTGGAATTCCTAGCCACAGCAATTTAGGCAAGAGAAAGAAATAGAAGGCATCCAAATTGGAAAGGAAGTTGAATTATACCTGTTTGCAGACACATGCTCTTATATATAGAAAATTCTAAAGACTCCACCAAAAAACTGTTAGAACTAATAAATGAATTCAGTAGAGTTGCAGGATATAAAATCAAGAAGCAAAAATCAGTATCATTTCTATGTAACAATAAACTATTTGAAATACAAATCAAGAAAACAATCTCATTTTTAATAGTAAAAAAACAGAAAAGCAACAAATTCTCTGAATAAATTCACAAAAGACTCGAAATGAAAACAATACAATACTGATGAAAGAAACTGAAGAAACAAGGAGAAAGATATCCTATGTTCATGGATTGGAAGAATTAGTATTGATAAAATGTCTATACTACCCAAAGCAATCTATAGATTCAGTGCAATCTCTGTATCAAATAAATCACATTTTTTAATAGAAAGAGAAAAAATCCTAAATTCCTATATAACACAGACAACCCCAAATAACCAAAACTATCTTTTTGGTTTTTGTTTTATATTTTTAGTTGGACACAATACATTTATTTATTTATCTTTATTTATTTTTATGTGGTCTGAGGATTAAACCCAGTACCTCACATGTACCAGGCAAATGCTTTACCCTTAGCCACAGACCCAGCCCAACCAGAACTATCTTGAACAAAAAGAATAAAGCAGAAGGCATTGAACTATCTGACTTCAAAATCTACTCTAAAGCTACTGTAGTAAAAATGGCATGGTACTGACCTAAAAACAAACACATTGACTGATGAAACTCAATAGAAATGCCAAAAATAGATCTGTGCTTTCACAAATGATTTTTAAAAAAATTGCCACAAATATACAATGAGAAAAGGATAGTGTCTTCACTAAATGGTGTTGGGACAACTGGATATCCATGTGCTGATGAATGAAATTAGACCCTTATGTCACATCATATATAAAAATCAACTCAAAATGAGTTAAAGACGTTTAAGACCTGGAACTGTTAAGACTATGAAAAGAAAATAGGGGAAACTCCACCGTATTTGGATAATGATTTTTTGGGGGTATGAATGCAAAAGCACGATAAGAAAAGCAAAAATGGACAGATTATCGATTATAGTAAGCTAAAAAGATTATGCACAGTCAAGGAAACAGCAGAGTCAAGACACAATATATGGAATGGGAGAAAATATTTGCAAACCATACATCCAATAAGTGGTAATATTCCAAATAAAAGAACACAAAAAAGTCGATAGGCAAAATAGGCAAAGGATCTGAGTAGACATTTCTCAAAAGAAGAGCATGCTGATCATCAATCATCAGAAAAATGCAAATTAAAACTACAATGGGTCTCACCTAGAATTCTAACCTCTAGAATGGCTATTATGAAAAAGAGGAAAGATGAAAAGTGTTGGTGAGGATGTGGGGAAAAAAGAGACACATGCACACTATTGGTGGTAATATAAATACATGTAGCCATTATGGAAAATAATATAGTAGTACTCAAAAAACTAAGAAAGAACTACATATGATGCAGCCATTCCATTACTGAGTATATATTCAAAGCAAAAAAAAAAATCAATATGTCAAAGAAATCTGCATCCCCATGTTCAATGCAGCATTATTCACATTAGCTAAGATATGGAATCCACTTAAGTGTCCCATCAATGGATGAGTGGATTAAGAAAATGTGGTATGTATACACAATGGAATAGTATTCGGTCTTAAGAAAGAAAGGCATCCTGTCATTTGTGACAACTTAAATGAACCGGGAGGACATGTTAAGTGAAATAAGCCAGAAACAGAAAGATAACTACCACATGATCCCACTTGCACGCAGACTCTAAAAAAGCCAAATTCATAGAAATAGAATGGTGGTTACTAGGGGCTGGGGAGGAGGACTTGGATTAAGGACATAATGGTCAAACTGCAAAATTTCAGACAGGAGGAGTAAGTTCAAGAGACATATTGTACAACATGGTGACTATAGGTAATAACAATGTATTGTAATGTATTGTATTCTTTAAAAATGCTGAGAGAGTAGCTTTTTAGTCATCTCAGCAGAAAAAAAATTATATGTGAGGTAATGCATATATTAAGTCATTCCACAATGTACACATATTTTAGAGCAAAATGTTATACATGATAAATACATACTAAAAAAAATGCACAGTGGTTTGTGAATGAGTCAAAATCGAGAAAGAAAGAACACTAGTTTGAGAACCAGAGCACCTGGGTTTTGTTGTTTGCTGCTAACTAGCTTTTACAGACAAGTTACTTAACCTCAGTGGGTCTCAACTTCCTTATCTGGGAAAGGAGAAGGTTGTAATATATCAATGCATGTCAACTTTGGCTGCTCATTATATGCATGTCAACTTTGGCTGCTCATTATAATCACCTGGAGAAATTTTAAGACTTCCACTGTTGGGGTCACATCCCAGAACAATTGTATCAAGATCTCTGTGGTTGGAAACCAGGCATCAATAGTTTGCATAGCTTCCAGGTGATTCCAGTGTGCATCTAAAGTTGAAAACCACTGCATTCAATGACTTAAAAGACCTTTTATCTCTGTTTGTATTAATCTAGTAGGTCATGTAAAAGATTATATTGACATAATCAAGAAATATAGCTGAACATTCCTTATAACTTGTCAAATGAATCCGCTTCTTGTCATCATTTGTTGATTTAGGTATTCAAATATACATATAAACAAATCTATATATACGCATATTACAATTTGACACAGCAGCTATACTGCAGATCCAATGGCAAACAAGGCAGTTGTGATCTCTTCCTTGTAGAACTGACAGTTTAATGAAAAAATAGCTAACCAGTGTCTCTGCACTGGAGACTATTAGGTCAAATGGGAAAACATAGGAGGGGCATCACCAATAAATCTTAAATTTTATTATTTAAATTCTATAAATAAAAATTGAAACATCTCTTTCCCAAACTTGGTATTCTATTTCACCTGGGCTACAGCTCAGGATAATGCGACACATGCCAAACAAAAAAGCAGTAATGTGAACGTTTAAGGTTTGAGTTTGCACACAGCAAAACTGGTACTGGGCATCTAGGTAGCCCTGAAAGAAAAGCAAGAAGAAATTCTCCCCCTCCCGCCCACTCCTTTCTACCTGGAAGGCACTTTTAGAGACATTGCTTTGTTTGTAGAAAACTTTAAAAACTTCCATTTACAATCTGCTTGAACTCAGAATAGTAAGAAGACGGAACCCACATTAAGGATTCAACTAGTGATGCATGTCATTTCACTCAAATAATAAAGGGACCTCATTCTGATGTTCCAGTTCCTTAGAGAAATGATCTACACTGTGATTTACATAGAAATAATCAGACATGATTCAAAAATCAAAAGAAAATTTTCACTTCAGAAAACTATCGTGTCAGGTAATTTTTGCTAAAATGGGGTTTGTTCTAAAAAAAAAAAAAAGCTAAGAAGATAAAACCATGTGACCACTGCTTAAATCAAATGAATTCCATTTTAAATTTAAAAAATAATGGTCACAGTTGAAGTATTGGAGGATCCACAAGAACATTTTCGAGAAATATGTACCCAAGTAGTCCTGAGGAGTATCCTAGCAACCAAGAAATGTTCTGGGAAATTTCCAGTGGAGTATTTGTTGAATGCCAGCATCCTAGCATGAGAATCAGTGCTGATGTATTAACTTCATATTATATTAACTGGCATATGGGGACTATGTAGACAAAAAAAAAAATCAAGAGTTCCCCAGCAGGTAGACTTTCAGTAGTACTGCCTTCCGTCCCTCAGCCATAAGCTCAGGCCCCCTGGCACTTTGTGGTAGGGAGCAATTCTGTGGGCTAGGTAAATGAAGGACAGCCAGGCAGGATCTTGTGGTGCCCAGATCTCTGTGGCTTCCTCCTGCCCTGTTTTTCTGCCACTAGCTTCAGATAATGAGAGTTCTACACTTACTGTTATCTATCTCTGAGGCACTCTAAATTGGTTCCATTTTCTCTGATCTCAGTTCCAACTCACCGCATGTATGGAAATATAATGCTTATTTCTTTTTAATGTCTTATCATCTCAAATTCAATATATCCCAACTGACTAAAACAGCCTCCCTGCCATGTCTCCACTCCACAGACAAGCAGTTCCCCTTCCTAATTTTTAGTCCCTGACCCCAGGGGACACCATCTTCTTCCTTCTCATTCTTACTAGAAAACATAGGAGTCATTTGGAGCATTTTCCTCTCCTTAATACTTTACTTCCAAGTCCTGGCTAGCTCTCCCACCTCTTTCCTCTGCATTCCAGCTCCTCGCACATGCTCTAGCCCCTCTTAACAATTCCACCTCCTAGTAACCTTAAAGACCTCTTACCTCCCCTTTACCTCCACAGTAGCCCTCTGCCATTCAGACTGCATTTTGTTGCTCACAGGCCTCGCTCAAATTGCACCCTGGGTCAGCCACTCCTGTGTTCAGAAACTGCCATGCTTCCCTGTTGGCTCATGTGTTCCTCAGGGTAATGATGGTGACAACAGCAACAACCACCACTTATGGGATTGAGCACTTAGGTTCCTAGCTGGGGACAAACAGTGTATTCATACATTATCATGGATTCCTACAATAGCTGTGCAGAGTAGGTATTATCATTCCTATTTATGGGTGAAGAAACAAAGGACTGACATGTTTAAATGACTTGTCCAAGATTTCACTTTAGACCAAAGCAAAGAATCGAGTCCAAGTCTAACCCCCTTGTGGTGAGCCGTTCTAATTAGACCGTGGCCGCCATTAGAAGATGGCGCCAGCTTCCACTGTGGCCTGTGATAAACAACTCCTAATATGGAGAATTGGCACGCAATCCCTTACCACCCTATGAGAAAGGTCCACGTGGCAGCTTAAGATTGGTATGCTGGAGGCTTTATTAGGCTGTGCTTGGGCGCTCGGCGACGGGTCACTAGAAGATGATACATGAATCAAGGCCTGAATAAACTGCTGAAAGAAGAATCCTGTGTCGTGTTTTCCCTTGCCGGCGAGGGGTCGCGGCAATTGGTGGCCCGGACGTGGAATTATATTCCTTGAACCCAGGATCCAGAACTTTCAGCAGTCAGGGTGGTGCACCAGTAAGTTCCCAGGTAAGTGGGAATCCGCAAG
>NW_026000093.1:40674418-40723098 GCF_001458135.2 Marmota marmota marmota
GCAGATGGGTTTCAGGACTGGTCTTTCTTCTCGGCTATAGACTTTTTACCTTCCTCTGGGGTTTAGGGATTGTGTTGCCAACTCAAATCTTGTCATTACTATCAGGCTACCTGTGTTATCCTACTTCTTGCCGTCATCACGATGCAGGATGCGAGGCAAGGCACTGCACTTGAGTGATCCCTCAACGGACCTCAAGGAAAGCATGTCCTATTGCATGCGGGTTTGACGTCCACGCCCCGCCCTACGAAAAAAGGCGTCGGCTGATATGGGATCAGGTCTGGGGAAGGCGCCTCCTTGGGACTGAACCATACATTGCAGCCACTTCTGCACAGTGGGATAGGACCTCTACTTTCGCCTGCATTGTTTTATAAAATAGAAGGGGGAACTGTGGTGAGCCGTTCTAATTAGACCGTGGCCGCCATTAGAAGATGGCGCCGGCTTCCACTGTGGCCTGTGATAAACAACTCCTAATATGGAGAATTGGCACGCAATCCCTTACCACCCTATGAGAAAGGTCCACGTGGCAGCTTAAGATTGGTATGCTGGAGGCTTTATTAGGCTGTGCTTGGGCGCTCGGCGACGGGTCACTAGAAGATGATACATGAATCAAGGCCTGAATAAACTGCTGAAAGAAGAATCCTGTGTCGTGTTTTCCCTTGCCGGCGAGGGGTCGCGGCACCCCCTGCTGGGCGTTTTATGCCAACGCTGCTTTCAAAAAGCCTTGAACTTACAGTTTTGTTCTAATGTGCACAGGACATTCTGATCTGAATTGATCATTTAGTGCCCTCCAACACGTACCCTCTACTTATGCAAGTAGGTCTAGTTTCTCTCCCTCTCCTAGTCCAAATTCACTTCCTCCTCCCGATTTTCATCCTAATTAGTTCTCGCCCCTAAGAAAGTTCTTTCTTCTATCTTGCTTATGTAAATGTCACTCATTCTTCAAGATTTCAATCCAGATCAATCTTCAACATAGACTACTCTCCAACCAGTGTTGTACACTGGTATTCCCTCTTCTGAGATTTATGGTTAATACCCTGTTATTTACTATTCACAGTTTTGTCTCTCCAGTTAGACAGGAAACTGGAACAGAAGGAAAAGATAATGGAATTCCTCGACAGACTCAGAGAACTGTGTTTGGATTCCACACAAATACCACCAGTTTTTGAAGCTGTTTCCTCATCTGTAAAAGAAAATGAAGAGTCCTCCTTTGGTAAGGTCATTATACAAATTTAATGAGATGAAATCCGTAATATCCTTTCCAGTGCCCAGCACTTGGTAGTCTCTGAATGCATGTCCGTTTTCCTTCTTCTTTGAGGGTAGGGCTATGACTCACACTTAAAGAACTTCCTCAAGTGAGTAGCAGCAGTTTGTATGTTTACAGTTGTATAACAAACAGGGCATGGAGTTACTTCAACAGGCTTTCAAATGCTAGAGAAAATATTCTAAACATATAGAATTAATTTCAGCATTCTAAAACTTCTCACCCCACAGAAAGAGAGTGGAGAGTGAGAGAGGATTTATGAAGTGTATTTGGGATAACAATTTCCTTGAAGAGAGAGCAGGGACACAAGCAGATACTTGAACATCATGTTTATAAGAACATTGTTCACAATAGCCAAGAGGTGGGAGAACCCAAGTATCCATGGAGGAATGAATGGATACATAAGATGTTAAATATACATAATGTGGAAAATACATAATGCAAATATACATAATGTGGAATATATATAATGTGAGATATTATTCAGCCTTAAAAAGAAAGGAAGTCCTAACACATGATGCAGTATGAATGAACCTCATGACTTTATGCCCCATGAAAGAAGTCACTCATAAAAGAACAAATGCTGCATTCCACTTAAGTGGGTACCTAGAGTAGTCAAATTCACTGAGAGAGAAAGTGAAATGATGGTTACCAGAAACTAGGGAGAGGGGGATGTGGAGTCATTGTTTAGTGGGTGCAGAGTTCACATGAGGAGTGATGCAACATTTCTGGGGATAGATGGTGGTGAGATTGCACAACATGGTGAATGTATTCAGTACTATTAGCATATGCTCAAAGATGTTAACACAATAAATCTTATGTATATTTCACCATAATACCTAACATTTTAAAAAGAAGAAGAAAAGAAGGAATGGAAAAGTTATGGGGCCTGCCCAAATTTTTAGCCAGAGGCAAAAGCAGAGCCCACACTGAGAAGATTCACAGGGGCATAAGTGAAGTTCCATTTGTCTTTACACTGAGTACTACTAGTTCAAAGTGTAGGTGACACAAGGACCAGAAAATGCAACTCAAACTGACTTAAACTATAAAGTGGATTTATTGGCTGAGGTTACTACACTAGGCCTGAGGCTCTCAAACTTCAGCCACCATCAGAATCACTTGCTGGGCTTGTTAAAAGCAGATCGCTGGACCCCGCCCCCATGGTTTCTAATTCAGCAGGGCTGGCATGGGACCTGAGAATTTGCATTTCTAGCCATCACCAGGTGGTGCTGGGGCTGCTCTGAAAACCATATGTTCCAAATGCTCATACGTCACTCATGTCATTGGGGCTGTGGCTCTCTCTAGACTCCCGTACTCTCCATCTTCCAGCTTATCTTCAGGTAGATTTTCCCTATGAGCACTGCACTGAAATGTCCATCCTAGGACCATCTCACATCTGCATACCACATGGCCCAAAGTAGGAAAAATACCCTGTGTTCCAGGCATCCCAGGCGTAATCCTAGCTGGCTCACTTTAGATCTGATGCCCCCACAGTCGGTTACTCTGGCCAGGGTGTGGGTTGTGAGGATTGGCTTCTATATGGTGCTGGGGTAGCTCCCACTCCCTGGAATCACCTGGCTCCTAAAGGAAGTGTGAAGGCGGAAACAGATGGTGGAGAGGCAGTCAGTGGGCACTCCCAATCCCAGAAGAAGGGAAGCTCGAAGTGGGCAGAGGATAGACACAGGTGCATGCTAAAGGGTTTAGAGCTGAACCCTAAACCAGCAGACAACTACCAAATGATTCTAATCAGAGGAAGGATGTGATTTTTTTCAGAAAGATCACGGGAGCCAAAGTTTGGAAGATAGACTTGAGAGGAATCATTTGGAGAGTTAAGGAGAGAACAGCTCTGAGTTGTCCCTCCACCACCAACCCACTTGCTTTCCTGTGCTTTAGAAGTATTAAGTTACCCTGGATATTCCTCATATCTCCACACTGCTCTACCTTTTCTCCCTTTCCTTTTTTTAAACATACTTTTCTCCTTCTAACATGCTGCATTCTTATTTGTTCAATGTTTGTTGTTTGTCTGCCCTGCTAGAATATCAGCTCCATGAAGATAGAACTCTTTGTTGGATTTGCTATGGTTTCCCTAGCACCTGACATAATAGATGCTCAATAAGTGTTTGTTGAATGCATGAATTGCACGTGAGAACTCCCTGTATTTGCCTCTGTATCTTTGCCTATAGTGGTCCTTTTGTCTGGATTCTCTTCTGTCCCATCTCTCACACTTTCCAGATTTAAGCAAGGCTTTGGCTTTGTTGGTTCATTGTATGTTACTACTAGCACCATACAATAGACTGGGTAAGTTTTAAAGAAGTGTATTGTGGTTTATAGTTCTGGAGGGGCAGCATGTGGTCAAGACCTTCTTCCTGGCAGAGTCCCCAGGCAAGGTGGGGCATCATATAGCAAGAGACAGGAAGTGTATGCAAGTGTCCTTGTCTCTTTCCCTCTTTCTATAAAGTCCCCAGTTTTCAATCATGGGGAATGATTAGACCAATGACCTTGTCTATCACTTCCCAAAGGCTTTACCTCTACACACCACAGTCACATTAAGTTTTCAACTTAGTACCTCACAATGAGAATTAAACTTCAACCTGAGTTTCAGAAGGGATGAACCATATTCAACGCACAGATAGTGAACTCCCTAGAATTCTTCCCTGATTTCCAACCATGACCTGCCACTCTTCAGCTGACTCTCCTCATGAGTTCTGAAATCAACCCTAGGAGCAGTCTCATCTCTGCATACAACATGGTCCAGAGCAGAGAAATGCCCTGTGTCCCAGTCGTTCGGTGGTTGTTCCCTGGTTCTCTCTGTCCCCTGGGCATCCACTTGTCACAGTGCATTGTAATTGCTGTGTTCTCTCCTGTCTTTCTAGCAGGCAGAACAGGTTGTTGTGGGCCTCTATATGGCAAATATATAGCACAGTGATATATTGGAGCATTGATTTTTTTGTCAAATTCATGAAGTTAGAGAAATGAATGGATATTGCTCAGTTAGTGCTTGTTAACTGAAAGAAGAAAGAACAAAACCCAAACATCTCCTATAGTTGGTTTCCTACATAACCATCTTCATCCCTAAAAAGAATAGAAAAGCAATACAGCTTGTCTGTATTCTACTTGTCCTAGTCTGCTGTGCTTGTGGTAACTTGCTCTACTGTTTCATTAATGGAAAAGCCTTTCTCCGTGACTCTAAAATGACAGTAAGAGCTGGGCTCATGTGCTTAGCAGCAGAGATGAATCTGATCAAAGGACAAAACCAAATGGATTCTTCTTATGGCTGCAGCACTGCAGAGCCAAATGACAACGAGGCCTGTAAGCCCCGGACAAGCTTACCAACTGGCATCAGCAGAGCCACCCATCCTGGAGACATCTGTAGCATGGCTAAAACAGTGGGGACACACCAGGGCCACTTGGCAGCTCAGGTTGTCACGAAGACCAAGCTTAGAGCTTTGCAGTTTCCTTATCCGGTTGTGTTCTCCTCTTTGTAGATTCTTTTTGCAGACTGTACCTAAACAGACCATCTGGCAAGTCAAATTCCTTGGATCTGTCCCTCTCAGAAATTATATTTTCTCATGAAATTTCATATTTTTGTAGCTAGCTGCAAGGAATCTTTGACATCATCCCAACTGCAAGATGACACATTTATAGATAAAAGCATTGGGTTTGGGGCTTTGTGTAGCAGCAGACAAAGGCTAATGTTAGTAATTCTAATGAAAAAGAAGCTTTCTGATTTGTGGCCCAGATCTGACTGAGAATCCTTACAACAAATGTCAGGGATGGATCACAAAGAGGACCGGTTCCTCCCCTGGGATGCCATTCCCACCAGCCAACAAAGAAATTATTGCCTTCAAAGGCCACTCAAAGCCTTCTCTCCCAATCACTCTGACCCCCAAGGACCCTTCTGTCCCTGGACTCCTAGAGCATTCAGTTGGAACCAATTTTTAATGTTGTAATATTCTGTATTTCAGCATTGTGTGCTTCCTGGGCACTCCTCCTCTGTCTCCTGAATTGAACTCTGGGCTCTTTGAGAACAGAAAACACATTAATATTTATTGTATAATCCTCACAGTGCACAACACAGCTCTTGACACAGGATAACTGCTCAATAAATACATGTGGATTGATTATCACTGGGAGAGGAAAACTCCACACAGCATTACTTTATTTGTGACGAGGCAGTCCTCATATCCTTGTACAAGGACAAAATTTTAGTAATGGCATACTGAAAATGATCTGCATTCAGTGTCAAACAATCTGAAAAGGTAGCCTATCAACAACTTCCTGCACTCATTCCTTCAGCATTTGACATATCATTTTGTTTTCCAAGCAGTCAAGCAATATTCTTTGTTATATTAAAAATAATAACATTTCAAAATTTAGATTAGTAATCATTTATTGAGTGTCTCCTATATGTAAAGCAAAGTTTCAGATAATTTGAAGATACAACAAAGATACAAAATAACCCCTACCCTTAGAGAATTTACCAGAAGAAACAAACACATACATAAGTTGGTCTGATCAGAGGCAGATTGCGACAAGTTCTGTGAGAGGAATTGACTGAACTACATTGGAATCACAGAAGAATCATGGAAATAGAGAACTTGGGGTTGAAGAAAGGTCTTTAAAAGTGATCCAGTCTAATTCTCCAAAGGTTACTTAAATCTGTCCTACAATGTAATCAAATAGCTATCTAGTTCCTGTTCAGTGATAAAAATTCACTGTCTCTAAGACTTCTAGTTCAATGGGTTCTTTTCTCCCATCAATAGATACATGTGAGATCACATGTCTGATCACTGGAGCATCCACTGCCCTGTTCAGTGTAGCACAGGACACTTTTTTCTTGTTAATATGTTAATATGCAGGTATATTTATATAATATAAAGTCTACAGTTCTATGTAGGTACTATTAAAACACGTACTAGACAATAAGATAAAGATGAAAGACAATGAGATAAAGATGAAATCCATATTACTTTTGAAATGATCTTACATTTTATTTTACTAACCTTATCTACCCCTTTGATCTCATTATAATTATGCAATTATTAATAATGCTCCAAATGCTTAGTTTTCAATACCTTTATAATCATGATGACTTCATATACTGTCATGATATATCTGATATCATATATGATATTATAATACATTTATCTCAAGGCATACTATTCTCTTATAGCTTTATTTATTGTTAAGAACAACAGGAATAAATTTGTGTTTCAGATTGTCTTCTTGATAATTTCAACCGTGTTTGGCCAACTTCTAGGCAGATTTAATTTTTTACCCCATACTGTTGAGGTTCATAGAGAGCTCATCCTGACGCTGGAGAAGTCCAGCTCTGCCTTCTCCGTGGTGTTCTCATGGGCTTCCATGTGCTGTTTGTAATAATCATTTGAAGCCCTTTATCCATTTTGTTGGGACTAGTTTAGTTAAACCAGGAAAATATCCTCACTGCTACATTTAATCTTCTACACATTGTAATAACTCTGAAAGGCCACCAAGGAGGGAGGTTATCTTGCCAGCCCTGAAGGTGATGGAGCTCTTACCTTTCCTGAGGACACCTTGCGTATGTCAAGGCAGGTATTCAGCCCACCTATTTGCTTCCCTCACCCCAGTGAGTCCTCATATGTGCCCTGGCTCCTGGTTTTCCAAAGGCTCTGAGGGTTAGAAAATTCTTCCTTCTATTGAATTATAACCCAACTGTGGGATAGACAGCCAGTCTGCTTGCTCTCACATGACCTTCGGGGCCTCAGGTTCTCTCTGCCTTACCTGACTTACCCAGATATTTTCTTGTGGGTCTGGCCCAGGGTGTCAGCCTCTTGCCTTTAGCTGTCTCTACTCCTTAGCATCTTTTTCTGCCAGACATACATGTCTTACATGATCTCTGTCAGTCCTGATGCCACTGATACTAATATCCCAGCCTGTCTAAAGAGAAAGATCTAGATAGATAAACAGACACCAGATGATAAATATAATTCTTGTTACCATGGAGAAAATATGAAACATGGAGAACAACAAAACAAACATTAGAATCACCCACAATTCCACATCTCAGAACATTGACGCACTTTGATATATAGTGTCTGCCTTTCTGTATTTTTTTCTTTGCAAATAAATTCAGATACATGTAGATTTCAGTCTAGCCTTTTTTTTTTTTCAACCACCAGGCTTTTCAAATGCAGCAAGCATGTCTACCTAACAGTGTATAAAACTGGAAACTAAAAGTGGCTTTGTTAATACCAAGAAGCTGAAATGACAAGGTGATAGAGAATTTTCTAACCTAGACATTCCTCTTTTCCATGGAGTAGTTTTTGAGTCTTTGAGTCTGTATGCACATGTGTTAAATCTTAATGGAAACACTATCTTTGCTTTGAAAAAATGTCTCAAGTCATATCATACCACTCCACTTAAATTAAAATCCCCTTGTCCCCAGTCTTCTCCTGGCAGGTATTCAGCCCTCTTGAAATCCTTCAGCCAGGGAAGCTCACAGCTTCCCAAGGCAGCCCATTCCATTTTCCACCACCCTTGCATTAGGTGATATGAACTTAAAATGAAAGGCCCCACTGCACCTGAGGCCCAGTGAAGACAATGAGGATCAGGGAAAGCCAAAACAAGAAAGTAGAATTTAAAATGGACTATGAGCTGGGTGCAGTGGTGCACACTTGTAATCCCAACAGCTCAGAGGCTGAGGCAGAGGATCATGAATTCAAAGCCAGCTTCAGCAATTTAGTGAGGCCTAAGCAATTCAGTGAGACTCTGTTTCTAAATAAAATACAAAATAGGGCTGGGGATGTGGCTCAGTGGCTGAGTGCCCCTGAGTTCAATCCCCAGTACCAAAAAATAAAAAATAAAAAGGGGAACGCTTCAAAGCCAAATAAAAGTTAATTTTCAGAAAGTAAGGCTGAACTCCTGGAAGATCTAGCTATATTTCGGGAAGCCAAGATATGAGGTAGGACAAAGGACCTGTGCCACTGGGTTTCAAGTAAATTGCAAGACACTAAATGGCATTTCAGTGAATGGTCTGCCAAGCTTTAATATTGTTTATTCCTCTGTATTTTTGAGTATTGCCTGAATGTTTTCCTAATCACATCAGGCATGGCTCATAAACTTTCCTATGTATGTCATTACGGCTTCAGTAACCAAAAGTTGAATTTTTAAAAAATGCAGTTCATTTAAGGTGAATAAAGAGTACACAAATTTCATTGTTTCAAAGAATGCAGTTCAAAGTGGAGCCTTGGCTAAGACCACTTTTTTAGTATAAACCCAGACGGATATTCTTATCTAGGTTGGGGCTTGCATGGAGAAAGGACTTTAGACCCGGAGATTTCAGAGGAATTTAGAGGCCATTTCATTCAATGCTTTCAGTTTGCTTCAGTGATCACCATTTGACTCAGCATTTCCCTCAAGAATATGGACTGGTTATGGGCCTTGGCAGTGGACATTTCAGATCACAGGAGTTATAGCCACCAAGTAGTTTGGTACTTCTGCTCTGGTAATGTAGCACAGAATCCTAACCCAAGGATTGACTCATTTTGAAAAAGAAAGGAAGGATAGAAAGGAAAGATGGAAGGAAGTAAAAATAAGGGAAAACTAGGAAAGAAGGATCAGTTTGCTTATAGTTCAACATGAACATTTTGGTATGAAAGAAAGAAACAATTAAAAAATGGAATTTAAAAAGGCCAAATATAAAAATACTATTTACTAAATATATAACAAAGGAATGATGACCACAATATATTTTAAAAGTTCAAAAAGTGATTTAAAATGAACAACTCACAATAGAGGACTTAGGAAAATATATGTAATGGGTCATATCTACTTGACTATAAAAGGGATGAGATTCCCTTCTGTATTTGCAATCTCCCCAGCAGTTTGCCTGTGTTGTGCATTGAATTCTGCTTTAATTCTTACTCAGTAATAAACAATTTACTTTCTCTTCCACTAGTGGGGAGATTTTTCTGGGTTACAAGAGGTTTTGTTCTAATTTTGTTTCACCAACACAAGGCATCCACCACCAGGGAGAAGGGCCTCCATTGCCTGGCACCCACATTCCCTCCATGTAGGAGAATTTTCAGGGAAGTCAAATTATCTCTAGAAGATTCCCTGGCAAATGTTACATGTTGAGTTGTGTCCCCAGCCCCCCCTAAAAAAACAAGAACAAAACACACTAGAGTCCCAACCCCAGCACCTCGAATAGAAACTTATTTGAAGATAGTCTATAGGGTGATTGGATTAAATGAGGTCTTCAGGGTGGTCCCTATTCCGATATGACTGTTATCCTTATAAAAAGGGGAAATTTGGTCATAGAGAGGGAAGATGTCATAAGGAGACATAAAGAAAAGGCAGTCATCCACAAGATAAGGAGAAAGACCTAGAACAGATTCTTCCTCCACAGCCCTCAGAAGGGGCCAATCCTGACAAGTGGTACCTGAATTTGGGCTTCTAACCCCTTCTAGAACTTTGACACTTTAACTTTCTGCAATTTAATCTACTCATTTTGGGGTGATTTATTATGACAGCTCTAGAAAACTGATACAGTGAGTATAAAGTCAGAGCAAAAAAATGTTATTGCATGGGTCAAATATAAACTCATATTGTCTGTGCCATCTGAGGCCCTTGCTTCTATAGGAGGAATCCCCTTACTCTAAGAATAAGACAGGTAACAGCCACCACCTACCACACCACCATCATTTCCATCCCTAAAGTGCTGGAGACACAGTGACCCATCCTGGCCTTATGGGGTCCTTTTCCAGCTCCAGGCACACCATCCTCAAGTTACTGCTCAATTACATGCAGGCCTAAATTTTATTAAAGCTTCATAACTACCCAAGGAAATATACATTGACAAAGAGTCTGGATATGTGCTTAGAGATAGCAAGAAATTTTATTCTAAGATTTCTCTGTTCCCAAACAAGATAACTTGGATGGATGGTCTTCAAATAAGTTAAAAATTTATAAAAATAAAAAAATTATAAAACATTTGAGTGCATTTGGCAAATATACTTTTAAATTCAGTTTAAAATGTTTTATAAATGAGATGGAATCAATCTTTTGGAACCTGCAGCATGCCAGGACAGGGCCAGGACTCCCACCTGTAGTACTGTGACTTGGTGAGGGGAGCAGCCCTGCAGGTACCTCTGAACAGTGAACCTCATCTTCTCTCTGGGCAGGTGTAGACTCACACCTGGCAAGGTCTGGTGATACTGGTGTGGACTGTATTTCAGATATCCTGTTCCCCCCTTTCTCTGGGATCCATTTGTGTGGTACATAAACCATATGACCTATGTTCCGCTCACACAGATTGAAAGCCGCTGGTATCTGCAGTGTTCTACTATGGCAGCAAGTTCTGTTTACAGTAATAGAGTTGAGTCAAGGTAGGTCATCTTTTATTTTAAGGTTGTGCTCCTTGGCTGGGTGGCTGACTTTTTAAGCCAGGCCACTCCTTTATTCTCTGTAGGTCCTCAGGTGTTTGAGGGGATTCCCTGGAACAGCCTCTTCCATTACCTTCCCTAATTCTGTTCTCTACCTCCTTTAGCTTTTATGTCATTCTTCAACTCCAAACTCTTATGTGACTCCTTCACTTGTTCCTAGTGCCGGCCCCCCAAAGCTTAGTAAAGGTACATGAGCTCCATGATTTGGGGCATGAGACTTTCTCTTACAAACTATGGCTAGACCCTTAGCTGGGGCAGGACTCCACAATCCAAACTCAGCCTAGACCCACTAGCCAGAGGCCAGCCAGCCCAGCCCTTGGCAGACTTCCCTCTTTTCTTTTCCCTCCAAGGTAGAAATGGATGTAGGCCATCTCTGAGAGGACTTGAAACTATATTAAACACTTAGGAACCCTATCTGTGGATTGGAATGCCATGAATATATGTGCTCTGGGAAGATTGAGATTTAAACAAGACATGAGGCCCTTCTATTTAAAAATCTCTCTTTAGCACAATTAAGATTATATTATTATCTTTTATAGAAATTAATTTGATATCTGATTGCTGCCACAAAGCCTTATAACAGTCGTACAATTAGAAAATTGAAAGCTCTTCTACACATATTTCACGTAATCTTCCTTCAACCTCTGGGAAGAAGGTATTCTTTTTGCAATTTACACATAAGAAACTGATACTGGAGATTGGGGGTAATAATTCCCACCCAACCTGAGTTTACCAGCTTAACAACTCTATCACATGCTGCCTCATTATTTTGGATTGAAATTCTGATCTAATATTACTAATAAAACATAAAAATGAAAAAACACACCTCCCTGGTAATATAACTCCAGGCATTATCTCTTAGGGGAAGATGTGTGGCAAGTTTTGTCTTTAGAATGAGAAAACCCACCTTTATGGAGAACATACCTCAGCTTCAGGAAGATGCAATGTTCTAAGTCACTTTCAAATGTTGCTTCTTAATTATGATTCATTCTAGAGGAGCAAACACAGAGCACATCATCTCATATGAAAGCTATTGTTTTGGTGAACTAGCTCTACAAAAGGCATTGGGTATCCGACATTGTGCAGTAGCTAATATCTGCCTACATAAGCAAGTTTCAGGCAGTTTGTAAACTGACTGGAGCAGAGGCTGCTAATTGTCTGCCTCAAGTCCATTTCCTATCTTATTCTTTTGAAATGAATACTTACTATTCTGGTACTTAATTTTCTAGCCATTCCTGAAAAAAGACTACATTTTCTAGTTGCCGTTATGGTCATGTGACTAAGTTCTAGCCAATGAAATGCAAATGGAAATGTTATGGGCAACTTCCAAAAGCATCAGGTGGTAAGCCTGTGTGTCTTGCTTTGGGTCTTCTTCCATAATGCATGGTAAGATATTGATGGCATAACCACGTTGGATTAGGAAAAAAAGCAAGATAAAAAAGACACGGGTCTTTGAATGGTTTGTATGTAATTATCCTCCAGATTCCTCTATATGAGTAAAAGTTTAACCTACACCTTTCTCAATCTCTATTATCTGGGGAGTATTTATTTATTCATTTGCTTACTTACTTTTTTAACATCCAAACCAATTCCTGACAAATATATCTTAGAAATCCAAATGTACTGTGCTCCTGCTTAATAATGGAATTATCTGTGCATTGGGTCCCCTTAAAATATTTATTTAAAAATGAATGATAGTTGTATGACTTATTAATTAATTTTGCAAGTGACATCTTGATAGAATTTATATTCTCAAAGATATATCTTTATTTATTCATACTTATTGAGTATCTGGCCTGAGAGAGTCTCTACTAGATGCAAAGAAAAAAATTAAAGAAGAAGAGATCCCTGATTTAGGGGCACCTACAATCTAGCTTTGGAAGCAAATATAAATGTTAAACTGTACACTATGGTAAAAACCACAGTAATTGTGTAGAAGTCTTATCAGAACTGTTGTAAGAGCAATTAATTCTGCATGAAGGAATCCAAAAAGTTCAGGGAAGTTATACTATTTCTTCTGAATCTGGATGGATATGTAGAATTTCCAGAGGGGACTAAGTAAAATCACAAAGCAAAGTAAGAATCCAGCAAAGACTCCTCATGGCTACAACACAAGGTAAATGCAGGCAAGTGACCTTCAGTCAGCCTGGAAAGTGGATAGGAGCCAGGTCTTGTCGCTACTGAAGACAGGTCACCATTGGAAGCCTGAAATTAGTAGAGGCACAAGTCCGAAGGTGTGTTTTAAAAATAATAATGCTCTTAAAATCCTAGAAACACAGAGTAGAATGGTGGTTATTAAGACTGGGGAATGGGCAGATTGGGGAGATGTTGGCCAAAGGACACAAAATTTCAATTAGGAAGAATAAATTCAAGGAGCCTACTGTATATCATGGTGACTGTAGTTAATAACAACAATATATTTTAGTTGAAAATTGTTAAAAGAGATTTTAGGTGTTCTCGCCACCCCCCATTATTGTTATTTTGAAGGAATACACACATTCATTGGCTTGCCATTCCACAGTGTACACATATATCAAAACATCATGTCATATTACATAAATTTATACAATTTGCAGTTGTCAATTTGAAAATAAAATAAAAATGCTAATGATATAAGATAAAACAAAAATGCTAATGATGATCCTTGAATCAGACTTCAGAATTGTCTTGTTCATTTTCATTCTCCTTTGGACATCTTAAGCATCATTAGATAATCACTCATCCAGAGGAGAATTTTCTTAAATGTTTATGAAAATGAACATATGAATGAAGATAATAGTTTGCTAGGGCTGCCATAACAAAATACCTCAGACTGATGGCTTAAATAACATACAATTATTGTTCATAATTCTGGAGGCTGGAAATCCAAAATCAAGGTGTTCGCAAAGTAGGATCCATGCTGAGGCCTCTTTTCTTGACTTGTAAGTGGCTGCAATCATTCTGTGTGCTTACATGGCCTCTTCTGTATGCATAGGGGAGGGCAGATTTCTGGTGCTCCCTACCAACAGTCCTGTCAGACTAGGGCCCCACTCTTATGACCTAATTTAGCCTTAATTACCTAATTAAAGGCTTTATCTCCATATATAGTTACATTGAGGTTTAGAGTTTCAAAATGTGAATTTGGGGAGAATGAAGAAATAATTCAGTCCATAACACTATCATAATGCATAATGTGAAAACAATTAAGATAGCATAGGATCTTTCAGAGCTTACATTTAAAAATGGAAGATAATGCTAGGTGTAGTGATGCATCCCAATAATCCCAGCAATTCAGGAGGCTGGGGCAGGAGGATTCCAAGTTCCAGGCCAGTCTCAGCAATTTAGGGAGGCCCTAAACAACTTAAGGGAGACCCTGTCTCACAATAAAGAGAATAAAAAATAAAAAGGGCTGGGGATGTGGCAGCTAAACACCCCTGGGTTCAATCCCTGGTTAAAAAACAAACAAACAAACAAACATAAAATGATCAAATAATGCCAAACTGATGAGCTATTACAGACAATAGAAATTAGCTCTCAAGGATGCCACCTCACATTTCTTCTCAAGGTGGGCCAGAACCAGAGTGAGGTGGGTGAGTAGCTTAGGGCTTCACATTTAAGGATGCAACCCCTGTCCAGGTCATGTGAATGCAGGGTAAGCACCTCCTTAAGAATGTGCCAGAGCTACCTTACTCTTCCTTTTCTAGTCCCCAACCTGTTTCCAAGTTTCCACCACAAATTTCAAAACAAAGTTCTCCTAGAAGCTGACTTCAAGATAGAGTTTGTGCACAAGTGGTTTAATTTGGAGGTGCAGGGACCAATGGAGGGGAGTGGGAAAGTGATGGGGGGAAGGAGAGGCTGCCAATGACATGTTGTTATGGGCTGACTTGAAAGTGAAGTCAGGCTGACCCCGTTCTGCTCAGACATCTCACCCTACACAAAATTGGCCTCTTTCTGCATGAGCCCACTCAAATAGAAGCTGACACTCCTACCCACTTGCACCCTGATCACAATATCTTTAAACTATGGAGCTGGTGCTAGCTTCGTTTCTGAGTAGGTATAGGAGGTGCCAATTCTGAGAACTTGGTGACACTTTATGAAATATGTCTTGTGATTGTACTTGCCTCTCTGGCCCCCCTTCTTTGTGTTTTTTTCTGTTTTTATGTGGCCCCATCACCCACATTCGGTGTCTTGGCCGCGGCACTGTCTGCTTTCTGCTCCCTTGGCCCTGGTCAGAATAAATCCTTTGTCTTTGCTTCAAAAAAGACCCAGAGTTTGATTTGGGATTTTGGAATAGAGCACCTTAACATTGTGAGTTCTTATACGAGCTCCCCCTGTAGAGACCTATACCCCTGGGGAACCCAGTGAGTGAAAGCGACCCCTCAGATTCATACTATCTGAGGGGAAAAAAAAGAGCTGAAGTTTTTACACACCACTTCTGAACCATCTGTTGAGAGCTGTGGCACATTTGTGCAAAAGCCCTCAGGCATAAAGATGCAGATACTGAAACTTTAAGGTCTGTGGGATCCTGGGTGTGGTATGGGGTGAGGGCAATGACATGGGCTATTATACAAGCAAAGCTTAGATATTATTGGAAACTTCTCTCCCTCCCCTGAAGGCTGGCTCTCAACATGACCTAGGTTATTGGGTTATCCCCAAGAACAGAACTTGAGTTGCCCTTGGCTGTTCAGTGTGGGGCCAAAAGGGCAGATTCAAAGATACTGTACTGGGAAGTAGTTAAAAGCCAGAAGGAAAGAAGAATGGGAGTAATATCAACAAGATTGAGGCTGAGATGTTCCAGACAAGAGAGGGTTTGAAACAAAGGGAGGGTAGGAAATGAAACCCGGAGCAAGTCCTGTACCAAAACAGGGGACTTACAGACTTGCAATAGTGGTTGCTGCAAGTCTCTGAGGACTCCTGGTCCCTGGACAGGGGCAGGGAGGGAGCATAACGAGGACAATGATCCAAAGAGCACCTGTGGGGGCAGAAGAAAGCACTGGGAATTCTTAGACCAGGCAACCTTAGGGCCCAAAGGATTTGAGAAAATCAATGCCCACATCTGCAAAGTTACCGAAGCCCTCACTTTTGCTCCAGCTTACAGGTGAGCAAGTTCACTGTGCCCTTCCATAGCCCTTCTCAGGCCCCTCCCATGGCATTTTTCAGGAGGCCCTAGAATGTATTTGGGGAAGCACTGGCGCTGGCCCTCCTCTAGGCCCTGAGTCTGGGTCTTAAGGATGTAGATACTAAATCTAATCAGCAAATTCATTCCTATTGCAGTTCCCAGAAAGAACATAGAAACTTTTCTATTTCAAGTTGCATCAACTATATCTATGACTGTTAAACTCATTTTTAAGTCAATCAAAGATCCTTTTTCATGTATCTGCATGGAATGAATGGAACTGACCTGGATAATTGTTAGCTTGATGCAGGTAAATGTGTGTGCACAAATACATTTGTTTATTGGGTTGGTCCAATGTGGAATCACTCCATGGACGACCATCATTTGAGCATCTATTGTGGTCCAGATACCATGTGGGGTGCTTGACACACACTCTCTTTAATCACTGCAAGATTTTCAAGGTAATTTGATAAGCTAAGAGTTGCTCTTGGTTCTACCTGACTTGATACTGGTGTGCAGTTTATTATGGCAAATAACTAAAGGTGGCTTTGGTGAATCCTGGCCTAGGAGTCTGAAGTCTCTGGGCTCAGGCACAACTTTGCTGGCCCCTCCATAGTTGTGGTCCTAGGTTGCTCTCTCGTTCTCTCTCAGCTCCACTTTCCTCCTTGCACTATGAGGGCTTCAGGCCATCTCTTCTCTAGTTCTCTCGATGTTCTCATGTTCTGTGGCCAGCATAGTCTCATGACTTCGCATATTTCAGATGTGAAGCAGCTGCAAACGAGAACCAAACAAGCTGATTAGGTTAATGCAATTTTACTTTGTTAACTTATGAAACCATCAACAGATATTGATTACACAAATTCTAAATGGTATGCTCAGGGAGATACATCCTTTGAGAAATGTTACAAAGTGAAGGTTTGAATTTAGAATGTACATAAGATCTTCAAGAGCTGGCTTCCATTATCCAAGCTCCATGCTGGATCCTGTCTCCTTTGGTGATCCCTTACTTTCTAGGTCTTCACTCTTTTCATCTTCATTTCTTCATTGACTCCTTTAATTCAGTATAGAAATGTGATTAAGACCTCCCCATCTACACACACACACACACACACACACACACACACACACACACACACTATTACTTCAATTTTGTCTCTTTCTCCAGCTTTTGCCATATTGATTTTTTTTTCTTTCTTCCTCTCTTCCTGGCCAAGATTTATGGAGTACTCTGCCCTCATTCCACCCACTTTCTCTTCTCCCTTCGACTCCTTGCCTCTACTACTCACTCATTAATTTGCATTTATTCAACAATCTTTTTTCCCCCTATAGGTCAGGCATAGTGCTAGGTGCTTTGGATACAAAGATGAGGAACATTCTATTCTGACAATGCACATAATCTGGGGGGGGAAAGAAACTCAAAATTGTATAGCACAGGGGTTAAGAGCACAGGTATAGGACTCCAATTGCCTGGCTGTGAATCCTAGCTCTCTACTTTCTAATTGTAGCCTTGAGCAAGTTATGTTACCTCTCCTCTCTGAACTACAGATTTCTTGTGGTATTATGGGGTTCCCCAGAGTGCCTGCCATTGTTACAAGGATTATAGGAGATCATGCATATTAAGCATTTGGTACAGTGCTTGGCTGATAATGCTGAACAGTATGGTTAATACTACAACACAGAGAGACAAAGCCAAATATGGAGGTGCACGAGGATTCTTTGAAACACATGAGCATGGTTCTTAACCTAGATCTGAGAGGAAAATGATGTCGTGATATTCTAGAACAGAAGAAAGGCCTTAAATGAGTCTTAGAGAGTAACCAGGAGTTCACCGGAAGAGAGCAAAGAGAGAGGAAGGCAAGGCTAGCACTGTTCTAGTACAGACTGCTGTAAATGGAAAGGGACAGAGAGGAGAAAGCCAGCAGCACCTTCCAGAGCTGACCATGCAGGGTGGGGTGGAAATGCACCTGCTGAAGCCAGAAGAGCAGGATCCTCAGCAGTAAGTGTGTGCACCTGCCAAAAGGTCGCCCTTATGTCCCCAAAGCAGCAGGACCTCATGCAAGGAGTCCCAGACCCAGTTTTCATTGGTTTCTGGAGAACATCTCTCTGGAAGCAGATAGAGGAAACCAGTGAGTGCCGGTGTCGGAGACTGGGGAGTACTAATTTTACGTGTCATCTAGCCTGGGTCATGGGTTGCTCAGATATTTGGTTAGACACTATTCTGGTATGTCTGTGAGAGTGTTCCTGGACAAGATTAACATTTGAGTTGGTAGATTAAGTAAAGTGGCTGCCTTTCCCAATGTGGGTGGGCATCCTCCAATCAGCTGAAGACCTGAATAGAAGAGAAGGACTGAGTAAGAAAGCATTCTTTCTCTCTGCCTGTCTTCAAGTTGGGATATAAGTCTTCTCCTGCCTTTAGACTCACCTCAGGCTGGAACTTTACCATCAGTTCTCCTGGTTCTCAGGCCTTTGGCTCCCCTGGGTCTGGATCAGGACTTCTCAGACTTCATAATTATATAAGCCAACTCTCTTTTGCATGTTCTCTCTCTCTGAGTGTGGTGTGTGTGTGTGTGTGTGTGTGTGTGTACATACACATCCTATGGATTCCATTTTTCTGGAAACCCCTGATATATTGGGACAACCTCTATGATTCCCATTAATCTCTGCTTCCAACTTTCCCTACTTTCCACTTGCCCTTAATATTCCTAGTTGAGTTATCTTTCCAACATGTATCTCAGCAGGCCAGGCCCTCCCTTCATAACTTTCCTGGTTACCAGTTCCCTATAGTCCCTAATTCCTACTCTAGAGTCCAAGGTCCTTAAAAATCTGGCCTCAGTCTATGGTTCAGCCTTCCTTTTTCTCTTTCCTCTGCACCAATACCACCATCCTAGACTCATCTGACCTTTCATACCTTTGTGACTTTTGTTGTCTCCATTGTTTGGCATGTCCCTTTCCCTTTTTTCCCTGGTTGGCTAGCTGCTGGTCAGCCTTTAAAGTCTAGCTAAGGCCAATGTGCAGTAGCACACACCTCTAATTCCAGCAGCTAGGGAGGCTGAGGCAGGAGGATCACAAGTTCAAAGCCAGCCTTCGCAACTCAGCGAGGCCCTAAGCAACTCAGTGTGACCCTGTCTCTAAATAGAATATGAAAAAGGGAAAAGAGATGTTGCTCAGTGGCTAAGCACCCCTGGGTTCAATAACCTGTACCAAAAAATCAGTGAATAAATAAAAAGTCCAACTTAGGAGTCAGCAAATCCATCCCCAAGTCCCTAAACTCATACAACCTGAGCTGCACTTCATTCTCCATTATGGCAAGAATTACATCTTATCATTGTGACCCAAGAGGTCTATTTTCACTAATAGACAGAGGGCTCCTCATAGGAACCATTGCAGTTTCAGTTTTGCATCCCAAGGGCCTAGCATGGGATAGGCATTCAAGTCCTAATTTCCAAAATGCTAAGCATGGATGGATACAAGAACACTTAGACAGAAAAGTGGGAGAGATGAAGCAAGCAGGAGAGAGGGTATAGAAAACACTTGCCACAGCCCATTCTCCTTTTAAAATGTCCCATTGAATGAACATCATGATTCTCTTTCTGAGGAATTCTATATACCGCATGCCACTAACAACCAATAATCAAATATGAACTTGTGTTCATAAGATTTGTTTTGTTTTATTCTTACCCATTCATCAAATTTCCATTTGGGCTTGAGGAATCTCGGCTCATTTCAGAGACTGCAGTCCTCTCTCTTATTTTGCACTGGGGAAATTTCAGGAAATTATTCTGGTGCTTTTGGGACATTTGTTCATGGCATGTTTAATGTAAAATTAACATTTTAGGGATGTTAGAATTTAGAATTTCTGGAAAATGTTCTTTGATCTTTTGAATCCTAATTAAATGCATGTTCAGAGTTTGAAAATTCATGCTCTATAACTTGTTCAGAGTGTGGAAAGACTTTATAGAGGAGTTATGCTTTTCAATAAAAGTTGGCAAAATATGATGCAGAGATTAAAGAGTAGGCAAGTTTATTTTGGCAGCTGACGATCCTAGGCTTAGTGAGTTTCTCATCCTAACTCCCGCTAAGCAAGAGGAGCAAAGGCCTGAGTGTAGAATATTTAGAATGAAACTCCAACAGGGCAGCAAAGGTTAGTTTCATTATGTTAAAAGCAACACTAAGACCAAAAAAACACTTTTAACATTCATACTACATAAAAGTAGTCTGTCTCAATGTTGTGCTGCTGAGCAGTTGGGGAAATGAGTATTTCTACTGTGGCCAAAAGCCTGCAGATTTCTCTTATGACTCATGTCGAATTCTGAAAGCTTGGTATGCGGAAGGGTGTAGGAGCCTCACTTCCTCATTCCAGTTAACTGTCTCAACACTAAGTCAGGCAACCGCTCAATTCAGAGTGTATTTTCTAAGACCCTTTGATATTTGGAATAAAGAGTGATCTTTCATCTCTGAATTAAAAACAAAAAATGCAGAAACAGTTTTGTATGTAAGCAATAGCAATGGCAGCAATACACACACTCCTTCATGTTCTCTATTTTGGGGGCTGATATAAAATGAGTACCCTGACCATGAGAAGCAATTAAAATATCTGGGCTTCATTGTCCTCATCTCTGAAATGGGAATAACTTCTGCCTGCATGGTTTATGCAGAAATTAAATGAGTGAATCTAGGTGAAGAGAACAACACTGACACAGACCCATTGTTCAATAAACAATAGCTATTGCTGGCAACGTGGGAGTTGTTAGTGTTAATAATAATGTAATGGGAAGAAAATTGGGCAAGAAATCAGAAAGGCTCAGTTTGCAAAAATCCTACTTAACCCATGAACCAATGCTGTTTACTTACCTTTTTTTTTTTTTTTTTTCTTGGTACTGGTTATTGAACCCAGGGGCGCTTAACCACTGAGCCACATCTCAGCCCTTTTTTATATTTTTATTTAGAAACAAGGTCTGGCTGAGTTGCTTAGGGCCTCCTTAAATTGCTGAGGCTGGCTTTGAACTCTTAATCCTTCTGCCTCAGCCTCCTTAGATACTGGGATTACAGGTATGTGCCACCATGCCCTCCTACTTACCTATTTTGAAGCCATGATTTTTCATCTTACCATGAGGGGTTTGGCTTACATAACTTTCTAACTTCAATATACTGGTCAATATGGCAAAGTCTCTAAGCTCCATTCCCTCAAACCTCTGCAACTTTCCTAAAATCTTCTTCAACCACAAGCAAGTTTTATGTCTGGCTTCCTGCAAGATCTTGAACTCCACCTTGACTTGCTCCATGTAGATGCAGAATAGCTCTGAAGAAATGTTCAGAGAAAAAGATGTTTGGGGGCAATCATTTCCAAATCCAAGGACACAATATCTAGAAATGTTTTTTCGTACTGGTGAGTACAGAGAGAAATTTCAGATTTGTCTCCAAGAGATATCCTTTTGAGAAATTGATAGTTCCATAGCCCTTGACACAATTTGACCATTTTAACTTGGTAAAAGAGATATTTTTCAACTGGGGAAATTAAATCCTCCAGACTAGCTTCATTTAAGGACAGGCAGTCATAACAGCCTAATCACCTCCTGCATCTCTGTGGCTTGTAGCCTCTACAAAACCCTTTGTCAGACATGATGTAATTTCAACCCCACAACAGCTGTGTAAGATAGGATGGGCAGTTGTGAACATCCCCACTGCCCAAAGAAGGAAGCTGATCTCCAGAGAGATTATGTAACTCACCTAGGTCACAAAGCTTCTTAGGTTATGTGCTACTCTGGGGATGCCAGGCTTATGGGCAATATGGTGTACCCACACGCCTCCTAACACTAAGCCTAAGCAGTAGCAATTTTGCCTTATCTGGTAGTCTCCTTGGAAACTGGCAAAATATTTAGTATCTCCACCAGATAAAATTAAGCCAAGAAGTTTTCAAAGAAGGGGATATGAGAACAGCTTCTTAAGCAGGCTGATGGGTGAAAGCAAGGGTTAAGGAGAGGGGAGACCACCCCCATTCTTTATCAAGAGGTTCCATTGTAATTCTTATCGATAAACACTTTTAAAGGGGCTGTTACACTGTCGACATTCCAATATGCATGAAAGTCATTTATAAAGGGTTGCACTCAACTCAAAAGTAACAGTCCTTTAGAATAGTTTATGGAGAAATTTATCTGCTTACAAAGGAAAAACACAGCATGTAAGCATTTTATTGATTAAATGAAATGCTGCAAGAATAGATTTCAGGTTCATGAATCAGGAGAAAGATTCTTCTTGGCATGCTTGTAATTTTGCTTAGTCAGTTCTGCAGCTAGAAGATAATAGCATATAACTTTCTCTTTCTGATGTTCCCTGCTTGGATTCAGAAAGAAAGGATCCTCTATGGCTTCTCCCTCACTCACTCTTGGAGGCAGCCTGTTCACCTAGGGCTGTGTACTGGGAGGGCTCTGACTGAGGGATCTTGGGATGTGAGCTAGGGTCACCTCTGATAAACACACAGCGATGTTAGTTCTTAAACCTTCCAGATGCTGCACTAGATGATCCAGAGGGCTTACAGCTGGGGTATAAGAAATGTCCTTTCCTTCTCCCAGAAAGCAGTTGCTGAGAATGCCCAGAACCACCCTGTTTCCAGAAGGCTATTATGGTTCAGATTTGATATGTTCCCCAAAAGATGTGTGAGGAAAATACAAGAAAGCTTAGAGGTGAAATGGTTGAGTTATGAGAGGCTTAACCTAATCAGTGCATTAATCCACTTGCATGGATTAACTGGGTGGTAATCCAGGTGTGGTTGGAGAGATAGTTCACTGGGGGCATGCCTTTGGGGTTTATATTTTATTCCTAGTGAGGTTCTCTCTCTGCTTCCTGGTGCCATGTCCTGAGCTGCTTTTCTCTGCCACACCCTTCTGTCAAGATGTCCTGCCTCACCTTGGGCCCAGAGCTCTGGAGTCTGATATCTATGGACTGAGGACTCTGATACCATAAGCCAAAATAAACTTTACCTCCTGTAATGTAGGAAAAAAGGTACATTCATACATTGCTGCTGGGACTGCAAATTGGTGCAACCACTAGGGAAAGCAGTATGGAGATTCCTTAGAAAACTTGGAATGGAACCACCATTTGACCCAGTTATCCCACTCTTCGGCATATACCCAAAGGACTGAAAATCAGCATATTATAGTGACATGGCTACATCAATGTTTATAGCAGCTCAATTCACAATATCTAAGCTTTGGAACCAACCTAAGTGCCCTTCAACAGATGAATGGATAAAAAAAAAATGTGGTACATATACACAATGGAATATTACTCAGCCATAAAGAAGCATTTTTCTTATGGCATTTGCCAGTAAATGGATGGAACTGGAGACTACCATGTTAAATAAACTAAGTCAATCCCAGAAAAACCAAAGGCCAAATGTTTTCTCTGATATGCAGATACTAACTCTCACTGGGAGGGAGTGGAGGTTCACTGGATTGGAAGAGGGGGCAGGGGGGATGGGAATGGGAAAGACAGAGGAATGAGTCAGACATAACTTTCTAATGTTCATATATGAATACACTACCTGTGTAACTCCACATCATGTACCTCCACAAAAATGGGAAATTATACTCCACGTGTGTATGATATGTCTAAATATATTCTACTGTCATGTATAGCTAAAAAAGAATAAATAAAAAAATTGCTATGTTAAAAGTGTTCTTGTCAGTTCTTCTGGTCACAGTGACAACAACAATGACCAAAAAAAAAAAAAAAAGTTTATGCGAAAGTCCTCACAAAAAAGGTGAAGAAAGACAAACCCCACCGAGGCCCTCACCCAATTTTCTCCTTACTTTGTCTGTGTGCTGGAAGAGAGAGCTACATAATATTTGAATGGTGCTACCAAGCCTTAGGAGGCCTGATGGGAAGTGAGGTTTGGTGATGGCAGACTCACCACTGAGCAATGTGTGAGGACCCTCCTGATGGTGCTTTGCCCCGGGATTCACAGAATTGTGTCTCTAAAGCCTGGTACATCTCTAAACCCATTTATCTACCTTCCCAAAGATTGGGGTCACTTTGTTCTAGTTCTAGAAGAAAGGTTTCAGGCTGGCTTTTCTTTTTTTCTACTAGGATTTCAATTTGTCCGTCTATCAATCTGTACAATGTCTGGTTAATCAAAAATCAAAGGCATCTGAATAAGAAGTCCACCAACAAATTGCCGTGCCCTCCTATGAGGTCATGGACAGGTGGAAAGGAATAATGCTCTCTACTTACCAAGGACCACTCTGCCCAGGAGCAACTCTTCTGCATTTCATCTCCTCCACAACCCTTGAGGTAGTAGTGCTTTACTAGCTACACCTTGCAGTTGAGGAATAGACTCGTAGGTAGAATAATTAAGTTTATGTCAGAGAAAAAGGGTGGCCCTATATAAATCTCAGTTCCTGCCTTTAAACAATATTGCCTCCAGATGGGCTAGACGGAACAGAGATTTGGACTAAAGAGAGTTCTGGAACTTGGACCCAGCTCCAAGTACTATGTTTTATAGTTTCTTACTGCCTGCCCATCTACTCTGATCTATAAATGCAGTCTGCACACAATTTCTCTTACAGACATTAGGAAACATATAGGTAAAACTTAGAGAGGAAGAAAGTTAAAAAGATTCATGGACTTTTCATTGGGCTCAGTATCAAAGTTGGAGTATGTGTGCATGCATATATGTGCAAGCTCTCTCCCTTTCTCTCTCTCTCTCTCTCTCTCTCTCTCTCTCTCACACACACACACACACACACACACACACACTCACACACATACACCCACACGGTGCCTCTTCCATGGCCTCACCTCTGTGACCATGAAGAAGAGAGCAGGACCTCTCAGTACGTCAACAGCTCCAGCGACTGCTGCCCAGAATAGCCTTGGCTGCTCGGTGCCTCATCACATTACAGAACAGCATCTCAGTTACTGTCCATCGTCAGCCTCGCTGCTTTTTAGCCTCCTGTTCTCTTTCTTTCTCTCCTGATCTTTCTCCCTTCACGGTGTGTTAGCTCCCTGTGGCTAGCTTGGTTTGTGCTTCCCCAAACCACATTCCATTTCCTGTCTCCTGCTCTGCTCCAGCCCTGTTGGATGTCTGATTTGGTTTCCTCCTCTGGTCTTTGCAGTCCCCACTGTGCCTGAGATCTTCCAGGTTATTATGAACCAGTGTCAAATAAGGACAGCGGAGACAAGAAGAGTAGCTACCAGTGCTTTCCTGAGATGGGCATAGAAATGCCAAGGCTTAGCTTCTACGGTTTGCTCTGATATCCAGCTCTGCTATTTAGGCCAGTATCTCGTTTCCTAAGTCTTGGTTCTATTATTTGTTAGGATTAGGTTTTTTGTGGGATTTTTTTTTTAGAGTGCTGGGAATTGAACACAGGGCCTTATGGATGCTGGGAAAGCACTCCACCATGGAGCTACATCCCCAGCTCTCGGTTCTGTTATTTGTATGATAGGTACAATAATCCCTTCCTCAAGGGGGAGAAGTTAATAAGATAATGGTATAACTTAGCAGGTAACAGCTATGGAAAACAGTTCTAGTTATTTTTTACTATTATCATTATTATGTGACTTATTTCTCACATTCATGTGACACAAATCTTCCTTTATATCCTCCTTCAACCCCATTTACAGTTCTTTTCTTAAAAGTTTACTTCAATAACTTTTACAAATAGGTTTTGTTACCCCAACCTATAAGTACCGAGACAGTCACAAATGGGATATGTAACTTTCCCAAGGTCATACCATTTGGAAGAAGAGCAACTGGGATTAATGAACTCACATCTGAGTCCTTTGGGAAACAGTTGTAAAGTACTTCCAGTACTTTTTATTTTGCTGAAGGTCAAGCAGGCTGTGATGAACAGACAGAGGCTTGAAGACGGGCATAACCAAATGGAGAAACAGTGGGACAAACTACAGATAAACAGCAAGTAACTACTGAATAATGGGATAAAAGTATTCAAATAGTCCCTTAGAGTCTTGGGGGGACATCCCCAAGTGGCAGGATTCCAGAGATCATGATTTTTTTCACCACCACTGAGCTAAATATAAGCTATACCCTGCCAGCTCCCTAGAACTATGGGACACATTGGAAGAAAGGGTAGTTCTCATTTAGGGGACAGAGGGGCAATCAAGGAGAGCATGTAAGAGTAGAAAACCTTATTAAGACAAGTGTCAGAAAAAATAACATAGAAATGAGAAGCAAAAAGATATATCTAAGTGGTAGCACTAGCATGCACAAAGGCACCTGGGCTAAAGCCAAAGGATTCATGGTGGGCAAGAGCATCAGTATGTGTGGACCACATCATGAGAAGTCTGGAATGTCCTGCTAAGGAGCTTGGATTTTATTCTGAGTCAGAAGGAAGCCACGTAAGGGGTAGATCAAGATTGAAGCTATATTGGATAGTGGCATGTATGTGGAGGCTGGATAGGAGAGGCAAGATGTGGGAAAACTGAAAGGTTTATCATTAACTCTGGATCCCTGCTTGGCCACACTACATTGACAGTTCTGCTCATCTGCTGCCTCTCCCAGTGAGATGAGCTCCTCTCAGATGTCCAAACTGAAAGTGGGGCGTGAGCCCCTTGTGCTCCCCGCCACACACACTTTAATCCAATGGGATCCTGGTTCTCAACTGTCTCCACATTCTCTTCTTCCAAGAAATCCAGAACAGTCACACTGTTTCAAATCTCTTGGCTCTTGCTGCTGCTCATGTGTTTATGTATTATCTAAGTTAGAAGAGAACTACTATCCTGTTTTGCATTTTCTCAATCTTCTAGCTATGGAGAGCTACGTACATAAACCTCCAATCAATCTCTCTCTCTCTCTCTCTCTCTCTCTCTCTCTCTCTCTCTCTGTCTCTCTCTCTCTCTCTCTTAATACTGGGGGTTGAATCCAGGGGTGGTCTCCAACTGTGCTACATCCCCAGCTCTTTTTATATTTTATTTTGAGACAGGGCCTCACTAAATTGCTGAGACTGGCCTTGAACTTGTGATCTTTCTGCCTAGCATCCAGAGTCTCTGGGATAACGGGTGCGTGCCACCCTGCCCAACCAAGCTGTTCTCTTAAGGCCTCCTCCAGACTAGAAGAAATAAATAGAATCCAACACAGATGGTCTTTACTTTGGGCTTCCTCTGAGTTCAGTCTGCAAATGAGTAATCCAGCCTGATCTAGAGCTCCCAGCTACCCTCTTGTAACATTCTTTATCAGTATCACTGAATTCACTTATGTGCTGGCTGAGGATAAAATCTATGCTTTATACACCTAGATCAAGATGAGTTGATGGGCTTTGATCTCGTTGATTTGCAATTTAATTTATAATTCTGAAAAAAATGCAAATATTCCAGCTCAGGGTAGGGTTGGTGGGTTGGGGGGGGGGACCTGTCAAATAAGGAAAGCAGAATCTTTTGTTATGGTAAATAAAATATTGAGATGATAAGGACAGGAAAGATAAAAGAGAATCTATGTGGAAGATTAAAACACATTAAAACAAACAACAATTGAGAGTTCTACCTGGAGCCAAGTTAAAAAGCTAAGCATCCATAGGAAACAAATTCCTTCTCCTCAAGGAATTATAACAGCCAGAAACTAAAATGGCGTCAAGATAATGGTCATTGAAAAACATTTCTCTATAGAACTTCAGTTCCCTTGGTTTCCTCCACTTCACTCTGGGAGGCTTAGGAGATGTCTGCTGTGTACTTCAGAATGAGTCCTCTTTTAACTTGACCTTCTGAGATTGGGAGTCCTTCCTATTGTTTCATCAAAGGTCCAAATGCTTGCCCAGGCCCATTTCTTCTTCCATGTCCTGTCTGGTCCAGAAGTAGGCTCAGCTCAGCCCATGTTCCTGCTCAGTTACTCTCCCTTATGAGCTCTAAGATTACATCCAAATGAGGAATGATCCTTTCACCCTCTAAATCCCCATATCTTCCCTAAAAACTCTATGTTGCTGTCACTTCCACAGAGAAATGGAGTCTTATCCCCTCAACTCCTTGCATGTGAGCTTCACCATGTGATTTGCTTTGGCCAATGACACATTAGCAAACAGTAGTTTAGAAGAGTTCATGCATGAGGAGTTGCCCTCTTTAGCTGCTTTTGAAACCCAGTAGCCAGTGAAGCCTGAGGTAGCCTGCTGGAGCTGCAGACCCCTTCACCACAATGTGTGAATGGTGTCATTCATGATCAACCAGTTTCTGACTACACCACATGAGTGAGCCCAATGGGACCAATAGAAGACCCATTTTGTTGAGCTCAGTGCAAATTGCTGATACCCAAAATCCTTAAGCTGCTTGGTGTCTCTTTCAACAGTGAAATTCTATGATTTAATGAAAATATTCCAATGACTACAAATATAATACCTATAATTTTAATTCTTAACTCAGGACCATGTCTTCTCTTGCCCTTGTTATAGGGCAGGTCGCTCAGAAAATGCATCAAGTCCCAGTTTTGTCCAAATTGAAGAGTCTTTATTTAGCCGGCCGGCCAATGACTGCCTCCTGCAGGACCCATAACTGTTTCTGCAAGGAACAGCCCCAAGTCTGAGCATTTTAGGATATTTAAAGGCAAAAACCACATCTGGGTTGATGTAGCTGCAAGCAAGCAGGTAGAGAATCTGGATTGGCCAGATAGTGAGACAATGCAATGAGTACATGGTATTTCCCATGGGACTTTCCAGTTTGGCATAGCTGCAAGCAAGCAGAAGGGAAAAGGGTCAAAATGATCCTAGTTCAGTACTAGGATCTAGATAATCTCTGATAAGGTACATTGCCCAAGAAAAATGGAAACCAAAGAGAACAGATTTATATTTTATAAGAATTGCTATTTTGTGTTGCCAAGTATGCTATGCTAGGAAACTATTAATGGGTACGGAGGTGGGCTTTCTCATGGGAGAAGTATTTCTTACATGATATGGAGTCTCAGGGTAAAATGGAGTCTGTTTCGTCATTGCCCATATAGCCTGGCCCATAACACCTTTTCTTTCATGTTATAAATCCCAGTGACACACCACATTTGACATAAAGAACTACTGCTTATCACATGTACTCATCTCATCATTTCCTGGTCATGCTGTGCTCCATTGCCATTATCACAATCTCTTTCTTGAGTTGTGTGCTGTTTGTCAACTTTTACTTCCATGATTCCTCTCGCAATCTTGAATAAGAGCTATCTGCACTGAAGGAAGAGTTCAGGCATATGTATGAATTAATTTTTAATAAAAAGATATTGAAATCACTTGCAAAGTCACACACTACCATAAAAGAAAAAAATGCAGCTTCTCTAACACTAAAGGAAATTACCTTTCGGCGTCCATCCAGTGCAATGCAATTTTCAGTGACTAAGACGGAGGCCTTGAGAATAAGAGGCAATAATGGAAATGCTGACAAACCCATAACTCCCACTGCTGAAGGAATGGCAAAGAAAGACCATAATAATAATGACACAGTGTGAATTCCCAGTGTTTTTACCTAATGTTGCCAGCAAGTGACAGAATAGGCTTTCATAAAGAAACATTATAATCAAATTACAAATTGTTTATGAAATTTCTGAACATGGGGGGAAATAGCACTATTTAATTTTGGATAAGATTCCATTTCTGTGTTTTTTCACTTCCTGTTTCCAAGTTAGAGATTTCCAGGTGAGACACGACCCTGCCAGGGTTACACACTTGCTGTCCACCTGAGATCACATGGGAAATGCCGGAGGGGGAAGAGACATCTTTGTCCAAGTGTCACAATAGGACCTAGAGTTCTTTTCTGACTCCCCACTTCCCTTTGACAGAGTTTTCTCTTTGAAGCACAGGGACATCAGGAAAAGTGTGGACAGATCCTTATCTCCATTTATGGCCCCCCTCCTCTGCTTGCAAGTCCTGGAGGGCCTCAAAGTCTCTCCTCCTTCAGATACCCAGAGCAGACCCAGCAGGAGGGGTGGGATGGTTTGAAGGTACAACTGCCTTTATTCATTACAGAGTGTCCTCTCTTCTTATCTGGCCTTTTTTTAGCCTGAAGGACAAAGACAGAAGGAGGAGTCTTGATTTTCCTTTTTAATCTGCTCCAGCTGGCTGCCTGTCCAACATCTGAAATCATTTGTGATATAACCATTAGTTGTTGGTTTTTTTAATGTTAACTCATTTTCTATAGTTTTATGGAGTAACAAGATGGCAATTCAGCTTAGGAAATGTTTTGACTAACTATCATTCAGACAAATAAAAATGAGGACAAAGAGGATGACTATGACGAGCAAAACAAAACAGCCCCGTATGCTAAGAATTGACATAAATTATGAATTATGCTTTCCAAAGTCCATATTGCTTATGTGTTTTATAATGACCTGAAAGCCCCTCCTCACCAAGTCTCTCTTGGGTTCTAATTTTCCAAAGCTGACTAATGTGTGAAAGTGGAAGTTGGATACAAAGAATCTCAGACTCAGCTGAAGGGATTTCAGAGTTCATTTTGTTTCAGCAACTCCCTTACCTCCCCTATATGATTGGGAGTTGGAGAAACAAAGAGAATATTATGAGTTTGTGTCTCCCCACAAAGATATATTTGACCCTTGATACCCTACATGTTATGGTTTGGATCTGAATGTCCTCCAAAGGCCATGTGCTACAGGTGTGGCAGCCAGCCTATGATGCTAATAGGAGGTGCCAGGGTTTGAACTGAGGCACACTTAACCACTGAGCCACATCCCCTGCCCATTTTTTAAAATTTTATTTAGAGACAGGGTCTTGCTAAGTTGCTGAGGCTGGCTTTGAATTTGCAATCCTCCTGCCTCAGCCTCCCGAGACACTGGGATTACAGGTGTGCACCCCAGCGCCAAGCTCCAGGAGGTGGTCTTTGGATATATTTTATTTATCTCAGCCCCCCTCTTCTTTCCTGGCCACCAAGATGTAGCAGCTTTGCTCCACCATGCACTTCCTGCAATGATGTTTTGCCTTACTTCTCACCCAAATTGACTATGAACTAAAACCTCTTCATGAGCCAAAATAAATCTTTCCTCCTTTTTATTTCAGGTATTTTGTTTCAGTGACAGAAAGCTGACCAACACCATACCTGTGAATGTGACCTTATTTGGAAATAAGTTCCCTGCAAATGTGATAAAACTTAAGATGAGGTCTTTAGGGTGGACTTAGTCCCATATGACTGGCGTCCTTATAAGAAACACTGAGACAGAGAGAGACACAGATTGAAATAGTGCAATTATAAGCCAAGGAGTGCCAAGGACTGCTGGCAACCACCAAAAGCTAGCCAGAGGCAAGGAAAGATGCCTCCCTACAGGTTTCAGAGAGAGCATGGCCATTTGGCACTTTAATTTTGGACTTTTGGCCTCCATAACTGAGAAACAATAAATTTCTGCGTTAAGTCACCCAGTTTGTGGCATGTTGTTACAGCAGTACTTGGAAATGAATAGAGAGTTTAGGCAAACAGGCCATGGGCACCTAGCTGATGATGGCAGAGGAGACAGGGGACCATAACACTGTGATTCCCTTTCCAGAACTCTTGTCCTTTGTCCTGGACTTTATTCTTCTGAAGCTATGTGTAAGTTGTTCCGCTCTATTTTTCTCACATCTTTTGTCTTTGTTCCAGATTTCTATAATTTCCTTCAAATAGACTTTTGCTATCTTCTTCTACCATTGTAAAAAAAAGTGAGACCTTCAGGATAAGTTTAAGTAACAATTCCACGAGTACACATACTCCCTTCATCCTGATTCACTAGCTAACATCTTGCCACCTTGCTTATTTCCCTGTCTTCCTCTCCATTCGGGTATATACTTTCCTCCTGAGCCATTTGAAAGTTGCATTTTACATCTAAATATTTCAGCAGTTATATCCTGAGAATGAAGGTATTCATTTATCCTTTCTAACATCCAGATTCAAGGAATTCAATATGAACACAAAAGTAATATCTAATAAAAATGACTATCTTCAAATTTTTCAATTGACCCCAAAATTCCCTTCACATTTTCTTCCCTCCTCCATCCCTTCACCTCAAATGTCCTTTCCTTCATTTTTGAACCCAGCATCCAGTTATCCAACCATCATTTTTATCTATTTATTATATATTTATTTTGTTTTACTTTCACAACAATGACATTTTTGAAGAGTCCAAGCCAGTTGCTCTACATTGTAATCTGAATTTGTCTGCTTGTATCCTCACAATCAGATTTAGGTTAGACATTCTTTGGCAATAAGTTTACCTAATCTGTTCTGAACATACCCATTGCATCTCACCAGGAAAAGTGCCAGCCAATAATCACCCTTATTGATGATGTTAGGCATCAGTTATACTGACATCTGCCAGATCTTCCCATTGTAAACATACCTTTTTCCTAGCATAATTAATGAATAAACTGAGGGTGGTATGTAAGAGAATAGTTATTCCAAACTGTGTAATATAATATATCCATAGTTAAAAACAAGCTGGGCGAGATGGCACATACCTGTAATCCCAGTGGCTTGGGAAGAATTCCAAGTTCAAAGCCAGCCTCAGAAACTTAATGAGGTCCTAAGCACTTAGCAAGACGCTGTCTCCAAAATAAATAAATAAATTTTTAAAAAGGGGGCTGGGCATGTGACTCAGTGGTTAAGTGACCCTAAGTACAAAAAAAAAAAAAATGTTGACTTGATATATTATTCTACAGCTGAAATGTATACCTAACATGCTGTGCTTGATTTAACACATGTTGTTTTTTAAACAAGGGGTAAAGGTGGGGGTTAAGGTTAAAACCAACCCTCCTCCTTTATAAACCACCAGCTTACAGAAATCAGAAGGTCATTTTCATGACTTTATCAGCCAGCATGTATAATATTATCTGGGTTTTCATCTCATCCAAGCTTGCTAATCCTCATTAAAATTGGCATTGAAACTTAAGAAGGCATAGTGAAAGCTAAGTATATTAGAACAAACCCTAGGTAGGTTAAAGCACAAAACGACATTAGGCAAATCAAAAGTTTGCTTTACAGCATGTCAAAGTGGGAGTATCACAGATAACATAAAACTTATTCTATTATTGTGGCATTTTCCTTGCTGACTACCACAAAGAACATGAACTTGAGAAAGCAAGACAAAAATAGATCTCCATAGCCACAAAAATCAGTTTTGAAAGGTCAAAAATATTCTGCCTTAATGGAAAGTTAGTGTTTAGTAATCAGTGTAACAAAACTACACACACACCCCTAAGTCTCAGGGAATTTTCTTTTACTTTTTTTTTGAGGTACTGGGAATTGAATCCAGGAGTGTTTGAGCACTGAATTACACTCCACCCTTTTTAGTTTTTATTTTGAAACAGGGTCTTGCTGAATTACCAAGGCTGGCCTCAAACTTGCGCTTGTGATCCTTCTGCCTTATCCTCCCGAGTAGCTGGGATTGCAGTCATGTGTCATTGATTGCACCTGGATAATCTCAGCAAACATTAAACACAGTGTTCAGGGTCAACCCTCAGGGAGTCCCTATGCCACAAAGGGCAAGGTCACTGTAGAATTCCTACAGAATTCATTCTGTATCATTTTACCTACCAGGCAACCAGTTCCACGAGAACAAGGTCTTGCCCTGTTTTATCTCTAATGTCCTGGACAATATGGGGCACACATCGGGTGTACAATGATTATTGGTTGAATGAATAAATAACTAAAAACAATGTTCTCCCACGTTAGTCCAACTCAACTTTTCCCAACTTTTTAAAATTTGTTCTAATTAGTTATACATGACAGTAGAATGCATTTTGACAAGTACATAAATGGAGTATAATTTCTCATTCTTCTAGTTGTACATGATGAAAAATCACACTGGTTGTGTAGTCATAAATGTACGTAGGGTAATAATGTCTGATTCATTCTACTATCCTTCCTACCTCCATGCTCCCTCTCTTCCCTTTACTCCCCTCTGCCTAATCCAAAGTACCTCTATTTTTCCCTAGCACCCCCTTACTGTGAATTAGCATTCGCATATCAGAGAAAATATTTGGCCTTTGGTTTTGGGGGTTTGGCTTATTTCGCTTAGCATGATGTTCTCCAGCTCCATCCATTTACCTGCAAATGCCATAATTTTATTCTTCATTAAGAATATTCCATTGAGGAATATTCCATTGGTATAAATAACATATTTTCTTTATCCATTAATCTGTTGAAGGGCATCTAGGTTGTTTCCACAGTTTGGCTATTGTGAATTGGACTGCTATAAACATACTACAGTGGCTGCATAACTATAGTATGCCCTTTCCATAGGGTTGCACCAATTTGCAGTACCACCAGCAACATCTGAGTGTAGTTTTTTCCCCAGATCCTCACCAACAAACTTTCTAAACAAAAAGCAACAACAAAAAATGTAACCTTGGGACTCCTCCACCTATTTTTAATTTAGTTACAAAATATGCTTCTTGTGCCCTATGAAAAGAATAAAAGGAGCCTTCTTAGTCTCTCAACCCAACAGCTCAGCTGGTCATTTCAGGGCAGACAGCCTTCAACACATTCCTCAGTGTGCCATATCAGGTTATGATTGCACCCCTTGAGGCCATGTTTCTTTTACTTTTTGAAGAACATGTTTCTTTTTCTTTTACATTTTTTTTTAACTTTTTGCAAATCAGGAACTAAGTAGACTCATTCATCATCACTGGCTAGTTCACCCCCATCCAAAATTTCCATTGCTGACTTGCTAAAGGTCATGGGGAGATGGAGGTCTAAGGATTATTGATAGAATGTATAATTTGCATAAATATTTAACATTATGTATCTGCATGACTTGGAAAGAAATATAAGGTTTTGATTAATTTGCTTAAATATATGAGTTAGTCAAAATAAGTGATCTGCCCTGTAAACATTGACAGATTTTTTTGTTCTTGTACAGATGCTTTACTTGCAAAGAATCTTAAAGAAAATAGTTCACATGAATCTGGACCATCCAGATTCAAAGAAGAGAGAGGGGACAGGAGAAAGGAAACAGCAATAATAGAAATAAAAAGTATAAGAAGAGTAGTAGTTTGTGTTTATTCCATATGCTTATGTACAAGAGCCCTACAAAGTAAGAACCATTATCTCTACTGCAGACAGCAGGAATTTGAGGTTTACCAAGGCTGAGACTAGACGGTTGTAAGAGGAATAAGAGGTAGAACAAGGATTCAAATGGAGCATGTCTGACCTCAGAGCCCTCATGCTTGGCCCTACACAGTGATTGTATCCAAGTGCACAGTAGAGATGAAGCCTGTTATTTACAACTATTATCTGGCAAACTTTCAAGGAAATCTTCGATCACTTCTGAAAATGCTTATGCTGGGAGAAACTCAAGACGGATTGAGTGCCAATAAGGTCACCACCCCTGAGGTGTGGTAGAGGAATCCCTATAATCTTCTTAAAAATCCCTTCGATACTGCTCAGCCTTTTAATAGTCTCTGCATGGAACTGCAAATTGGTGTACAATTCTGGAAAACAGTATGGAGATTCCTCAGAAAACTTGGAATGGAACCACCATTTGACCCAGCTATCCCATTTCTTGGCATATACCCAAAGGACTTAAAATCAGCATATTACAGTGATGCAGCCACATCAGTGTTTGTAGCAGCTCAACTCACAATAGCTAAACTATGGAACCAAACTAGATGCCCTTCAATAGATGAATGGATAAAGAAAATGTGGTACATATACACAATGGAATATTACTCAGCCTTAATGAAGAATGAAATTATGGCATTTGCCAGTAAGAATATCATGCTAAGTGAAATAAGACAATTTAGGGTCTCACTAAATTCAAAAGGCTGAATGTTTTCTCTGATAAGCAGATGCTGATCCAAAATGGGTGGGGGGATGGTAGGGAAGAATGAAGGAACTTTAGATCCAGGCAGAGGAGAGTGAGGGGAGGGGAGAGGATATGGGGATAGGAAGGATGGTAGAATGAGATGGACATTATTACCCAATATACATGCATGATGACACTACCAGTGTAACTCTGCATCATGTACAGAGGAATGAGAAGTTGTGTTCCATTTGTGTACAATGTGTCAAAGTGCATTCTACTGTCATGTATAACTAATAAAACAAGTTAAAAAATAAAAAAATGAGAAGTTACACTCCATATATGTATAATATGTCAAAATACATCCTAATTATAACTAATAAGAACAATAAAAATAAGTTTAAGAAGCATAAAAACCAGCAAAAAAAAAAGTCTCTGTGGTTCTCCTTGAACCCTTCTTCAGAGATGACACATTCCCTAAAATTATGAATATAGTTCAATTCCAGAGAGGGATCCACGTGCAAATAGATGAGAAGCTTTGTACTGTAGGTGAGTTGAATGAGGACACTGGGCACAGCCAGCATTCAGTGTGGCCCAGTTAAAGATTCTGTTACTGCGATTTGCTAACACAGAGATCCAATGGCTCACTCTTTCTCCCTTCCCCTTGCAAAAACTTGTCCTAAATACAAAGGTTCATTTTATTTTCTACCTAACACATAGAAACAAGTGGAAAGCTTACATTCATCAAGCCTAACTTTATTTAAACTGTGTAAGATTTTATGGGGGAATGTTCTCCCCAAATCAGTTTCCACTCTGGCAACACTGCTTTCCATATACAGTTCACATTCTCCACTACTTGGTTATAGATATTCTCTCTTGCTTCTCACCTGCCCCCAACACTCTCCTAGATGCATACAAGAAAAACATTCAAAACCAGTTGTAAAAAGGAAGCATAAATTTTTCCTTTCTTGCAAATTAATTTCCTCTTAATACAGATGTGGTTAAGCAGCTGGCAGCCAATCCAAGAAGCTCCTTTCTGCAGGAGTATGTCTCTTCTAACCCCAGCTCACAAGTAATCATCCATAACGAGGCTCCTAATCTTTTGGATTTGAAGGACCATCAAATGGATGAATTCACAAAAATGTGAACTGATATGAGGCTGCCAATTTTCATTTTGCAATTAAGAAAACACTATAATAAAAATTATTATTATGACTTCATAAAGTAAAGTAATATAATTTCAGGATGATGATGATGAAGAAGATGATGATGATGATTTTGTAGAGGGGATTGAACTCAGGGGCACTCAACCACTGAACCACATTCCAAGTCCTATTTTGTATTTTATTTATAGACAGGGTCTCACTGAGTTGCTTAGTGCCTTGCTTTTGCTGAGGCTGACTTTGAACTCTTGATCCTCTTGCCTCTGCCTCCTGAGCCCCTGGGATTACAGGCATGCACCACTACACTTGGCCCAGGCTAATTTTTTAAATCAAAAAGCTCACTTGTGGGATTTAGTTTGTACATTTTTTTAATCACTGCTTCCTTCCCCCACCACCCTTCACTCTGACAAAATCAGTGAAAATTCTATTATTATCCTGAGATCATTTGGGGACCACAGATCCAAGTAAAAGTCTTCCCTGACATTTGTCCCCTCCAGTACCATGCAAAAGTAGTCCCTACCTCTTTTCTTCTCAAGCATTTTGTGATTTCACATAGAGTCATCATTATTCTGGTTAATGTTCATCCAGCAGCTATACTACAAGTTTTTAAAGGCATAGAGATTGAATATTACTCTTTTCTCCATTTGCAGAATATCATACAAAGCTTAATGTACTTCTCAAATTAATTTGCAGATAAGTCAGTCAAATGTTAGGATAAGGCTCTCTCCCTAGACAAAACTGATCACCTTATTTCCAAACTGGCATACCACAGCAGGGTCTGGAAGGAAGTCCAAGAGGCATAAAGAAAATTATAAGAACTTTCAAAAGCCATAAGCAAATAGAATTTAAACTGAAATTGTAATATTTTGTAAACACCACTGTTCAAAAAAATTCTCAGCTAAGATATTGATTTGGGGTTGGGTTCAAACATTATGGTGACATTGATTTATACACATTTCAAATAAAAATAGAATTTCCAGATACAAAATACAATAAGAATCATAAAAAGGTCACGTGATAGCCAGTAGCAAACGAGACCCTATATTCATTTATCCAGGTCATTTATTGGTGAGTCATGATTTGTGGTCTGAAACCCAAACACAGTTCCCTGAAACCAAATAACATCATCTCTAATCTATTTCCCTGATGAAATCTGGCTACAGTTCAGCAATGCAGTAAAAACATGTTCCATAAAAAATATCTTTATGGGTTCTCCCATTACAATGACAATTTCCTCTTAGGAGGTGGAGAATCATCAAAAACTTTAATCCTTTAAACATAGAAATTTCCCATAAACTTAAATAGTACAAGGAAGTAAAATTCTAATCAATTTTTCTGGTACTACCACATTCAAAGAATGTAAACATACATAGTACTAGGTTAGCTATTATTTTAACTCCTTAGTAGTACCCAAATGTTAAATTGCTTAGTGTGGGCTTAAGGTTCAAAATAGAGTTTGCCTTTAGTAGTAATTAAATAAAATTGTGAGGCTGCACAAGGCTGTATGGATAAATTGTGGTGGCACTGGCAACTGTAAGCAGGATTGGAGGAAGAAAACTAGAATCACATAGCACTACACTTGCTGACATTCATCTCCCTAGTCTTCAAGATGAAATTGAAGCATCTCTGGGTGCCAAACCTGAGCATGTTTAAATCCAATGCCTTTGTTAAGGCAGCATCATGCAGGCTTAGTTACATTATTTATTCACTGTGTTTGGCAGCCTCCAAGAAGGCCCCCAGCGGTCCCTGCCACTGGAATTCACACCCTTGTAGAATTTCCTCCCATATTTTACCAGGGTTTACATGTGTGAGTAATAGAACACAGAAGTGGTTGTATTTCACTTTCAAGACTGTATGTGCACATGACAGCTTCAGTCTGGGTTTCTCTCAGCTCACTCATTGGAGAAAGCTAGCTGCCATGTGGTAGGTAAAACTACAAAGGGGCCCATGTTGCAACGAATGGAGATATTCTGCCAACAGCCATGTGAGTGAGCTGGAAGCGTATTCTCCAATCCAGTTGAGTGTCTATATGCCTGCAGTCTTGAGTGACACCTTGACAGCAACCTCATGAGATCCTAAGCTAGAGTCACTAATTTGTACCCAAATTCCTGATTCTTAGAAACTGAGATAAATGTTTGCTGTTCCAAGATAATTTTGGAGGGGGGGGATTTGTTATCCAGTAATAGATAATATACCTGTGATTGATTGATTGTTTATTTTTGGTACTAGAGATTGAATCCGGAGGCACTTTACCACTGAGTCACATTCCCAGCCCTTTTTATTTTTTAAGACAGGGTCTCGGTAAGTTGTCTATGACTTCACTAAGTTGCTGAGGCAAGCCTCAAACTTGCAATCCTCCTGCCTCAGCCTCCCAAGTCACTGGGATTACAGGAGTGTGCCACTTGCCCAGCTACCTATTGTGATTTGTGTTATATGTTAGATAAACTAATTTAACTTCTGCTTCTTTCTGTATAGAGATTAATACCAATATGAATATATTTATACTTACTCTCCTTTGTTCCAAAGTGAATTTATGGCTACTTTCAAGTATGTGTAAAATTCTTGGCAGCATAAATTAAAAGAGAAGAGAGGACAGAAAAACAAGAGTGGAGGTATAAAGCAGAAAAAGGAAAAGAGGTTAAAAAATCTATTACACACATTCTATAACTGGGACATCATTCTGGTTCTGAAAGCTTAAGTAACTCCTCCTATCTCCTTCTCTACCCCTGCACACACACAAAAATACAGATATTTATTCAGTTCAGAGTCCAAAAATTTTTTTAAAATCCAATTAACTTCAAAAACATAATTATCCGCAGTGCTAACATGGGTGGGAAGTTTCCTTGGGCACTGCCCTAAAGCAGACACTGCATGGAGTTCATGCTAAGCCTTCACATTCAAGGGAAATTTAATGAAATGGGATGATACACATGCATAGTGCCTCATCTCACGGAGGACTACAACGGCTCTCATGTAACAGTGCCTACTTATGTAACTCTGCTGCTCAGGGTGAGGCTTTGCCATTCTGCAGCTCATCCTCTAAAAACTGTTGCCCTTCACAGACAAATACCCTTGTGACTTTCCATGTTCATGAATATTAAAAACAGCCAATTTCCACTAACTTAATGTAAACGGTTTTGGGAATCATGGATATTCTGAATGTTTTTCCATGTTACTGCCATGTAAGTATCCATTCTCATGGCAACCTATGCACAGAGTTTTGGCCACTAAGATATCCCCTCTTCCTTTTCATCCTTATTTATCTCACCACCAAGTCCTGACATTTTTACTAATGTCTGTTTCCATCTCTTCCCTCCTTCACCTTCTTGCTGCCATTGCTTAGATCTGTATTTTAACTCTTTATTCCCATATTTAGGCTATAGCCTTCAGTTATTCCCAAAGGAGCCATGATCTATATCATTGTCAGAACACTTGTCTTTCATCACAATTCAGTCAAATGTCAATCAGCATCCTGATTATAGAGTGAGAAATCCAGTATCCCTAAAATTAGAGACTTTCAAGTATCAAGATTCAGCCATATGCCCCAATTCTAGCATCTGTGCTTCACCCAACATTCTCCAGATTTTCTCCTGTTCCTCTCTGGGACTTTCTGCACTGTAGTTCCCACTCAGAATGCACCACTACCACATCCTTTCTGGATCCCAATTCCATTCTCTAATCCTAGCTCAGATCTTAGTTCAGAAAATTAAGTCTCAGTGTGGGAGAGACTCTAATGGTCCCATTGTCCAACTCTCAACCTTATCCATAAATCCTCCAGTCATCTAGCCAACATTTATACTGGGCACCTCCTCAGCCAAGCTAAAAATGAGTATGAGAGTTCAGCACTGAAAGAGGTCATAATTGATAGAAGCTGGCATGCAAATGATCACAATATAAGTACAATGGTCAACACATGAACAAAGGGCTTTGTGAGCACATTCTTTGTCATCTGTCATCTAGATTCTATGTAAATGTCTCCACTAACAGGAAACCCATTATCTCAAGGAGTAGCCAATTCCATTTCCTGGAAATATAACCACATGAAGTTACCATAATGAGTTTAAATCTAACTTCCACACATTTATTCTAGTTTTATCAAACTTCAATTTTCCAAGGATAAATCTTTCTTTTCACATGACTGTCATCAAAGTATTTGAAGACCATGTTATGAATATCCCCAAATTTCTCATATATTCTTATTTTAGACTTGTCAACCTGCTGGTATCCCTCCTTTGGCTTCACTGCAGATTTTTTGCCACGGCACCGTGGCAGGCACACACAGCATGGGAGGCTGTGGCAGGAGGATCACAAGTCCAAAGCCAGCCTCAGAAATTTAGTAAGACCCTGTCTCAAAATAAAAATTAAAAGAGCTGGAGATGTAGCTCAGTGGTTAAGTGCCCCTGGGTTCAATCTCTGGTACAAAAAAAAAAAAAAAAAAGATTTTTATGTTATTCAAAGATTGGTGGGGATTCACCAAGGTAGAGTGGTCTTATCTTAAGGCAACTTAAATCCACATGTACATTTTGGGGAGGGAAGTGGGCACCCTCTTTACATTGCTGGTAACAGGCAATCCAAAACTCTGGAGAGAGTCCTTTTCGCTCTCATATACCCAAGTGATCTCTCATCCAAAAGCCAAATTTGAATGTCTCATACTGGGGCTCACGGCATTCTTCCTTGTACTGTTAATCAAATTTTTTTGCTTATCCTATTTAAGTTCTCCACCTAAATATTTTTCTTAAGGGTAAAGGTATTTTTATTATTCTTATTTTCCTTTATGAATGAATAAATGAATATCAAAGGGAGAAAAGCCCTGTTGTATACAGAATAATCCCTAAAAATGATGCATAAGATGTCATACCCAGGACTTGTGAATGTCTATATTACATGACAATGGAGAATTAAGGGTGCACAAGGAATTAAGAGTGCTAACCAGCTATTTTACAGAAATCAACCTGAATTTTTACAATGGGCCCTATGTAATCACAAGGGTTTGTTCAAAAGGCAGGCAGAAGAGGAAGTCAGAGTCAGAGGGTGATCTGAAGATGCTACTCTACTAGCTATAGAATAGAGAAAGGATCCAAGAGAGAAGAATTGATGGGAACTCATACATAAAAGCTGCAAAAAGAAACAAAAGGCTCCCTAGTACCTCAGACACTTCCCTTCGGCCCAGGAGACTCAGGTCAGACTTCTGACCTGCAGAACTGAAAGCTAATGTGTGTGTTGTTTCAAGTAGCAATAGGGAACTAATTAAAGAGCTAATAAAATTTGGTATTATTTGCCAGCCATCATTTGGCATTTCTACTTACATTACCCTTAATGCTTATAACATGGAGGAGGAGGAGGGGAAGAAGGAGGGGGGTGAATGAGAAGAGAGGAGGTGAAGGGGAGGTGGGGGAGGGGAGGAGGAGAAGAGAAAGGAGGAGGAGGAGGAGGAGGAGGAGGAGGAGGAGGAGGAGGAGGAGGAGGAGAAACTATTGGGTAAATTGTGAAAGATTACCCAGCTAGTAAAATGCAGAGGTAGGATTTGAACTCGGGTCTGGTGATGCCAACTCATACTCATCTCAAAAAACCATGATGCCTAAGAAGGGATAAAAATCACAATTCTCTAAATATTCTGATTAGAGTCTCAGAGCCCATTATTCCTAGGAGAAATAGGATACATAATAGCTATTATTAACTTTTCTCTTTAATTCATTGCCTTCCTTCTCTCCTTGAACTTTTCTCTCTACAGTTCATACTGCTTAAACATAAAAATACTAGGGAGACTGAGGCAGGAGGATCAGAAGCTAGAGGCCAGTCTGGGCAATTTAGCAAGACCCTGTGTCAAAATAAAAAGAACTAGGATGTAACTCAGTGGTAGAATGCTTGCATAGCAGGTGTGAGACCCTAGGTTTAATTCCCAGTACCAAAAAATTAATAAGTGAATTAAATTACTTGAACACTAACTTATCACTTTTGATAGATCAAATTATTCACTCCATATTATGAAATCAACTATAGTTTTATCTGTAGGATGCAGATGGAATACATGAGGCATTCAATTACAAATATTTATGACATCTAGTATACATGGAAAACATACTTTTATAAGTCACAACTGCTTCTCCTAGAAAACCATAACTTAGGTATACATAATGTATTGCTGGTTACAGACACAATAAGAGTGGTGAAAATCCTACAATTATAAGGATATAGTTTGCTTCAAATCCATAATGAAATGTGAAACTGTCTATAGTTCTCACCAAGCTATAATTAATTGAATCCTAATTTTGACATAAGCCCTTTTAAAATAAAACCTAATAGAACAAAATAGTGATACTTCATTCATTCATGATATATCTCTAAGCATTCAGCTGTTGTAGTATGCCACTATTTCTTCATTTAAAATGAGTTCATTTACTCATTATTGAGCACCAATTGTGTATAGTGGTCACAATGGCACAGTGCCCTAGAGTAAAAGGCTCTAGGATCTTAAGATGGTTCTACCACTTCCTATTAATATGATCCTGAGGCAAATTACCCTCATTAAGACTCAGTTTCCTCTCCTGTGAAATGCACAGGCTAACCCCTACCTCTCACTGATACAACACACTTAGACCAGGGAGCTATAAAGAAAGCACCTATGACTAGATGGTTCTCACTACATGATATGCCATGGTATAAGAGAGACATGGCCCCTGCACCTGAGTAGCTTATGTTTTAGAAGTTAAAAAAGAAAGATAGCCTTTAAGAAGTTTGCAAATCACAGTTACTAGTTTTAAAGTTATCACTTAGAAACTCCTGAAGAAGTCTGCAGACTGGCAGGGTCTGCTTCACAGGCATCCATGTCTTAGCACCTATTATAAATCCATCCCATGTTTCAGTTCCCCTGAAGTTCTTTCTCCACTTTATACCTTCTGTATTTTGGGGAATCTATCTATAAAATTACACTGAGTGAAAAATCTTGCCAGATTGTTTAATGACCAGACAATTATACCAATTCCCTCTTTAACCCTTCCCCCTCTTGCTCATGCATGTCTCCTTAGTATCTTAAAATACTTCACTGCTGGGCATGGTGGTGCATGCTTGTAATACCAGCAATTTGAAAGAATGAGGAACAATTGCAAGTTTAAGGCCAATCTCAGCATAAAATAAAATATAAATGTAAAAAATAAAAAAAGGACTGGGGATGTAGCTCAGTGGTAGAACGCCCCTGGGTTCAATCTCCAGCACCCAAAACAAAACAAAAAACCTCATTGACAGGAATCTTTTGAGGTATCCATGGTCTCTGATTAACAATTTTATAATTTTATTATGGTGTGAAAGTGATTCACAGTTCAGTTGAAATTGTACTTCAAGTTTTGAATTTTAATCTTTTCCTGGATTAGAGATATGTTGTATGATACTCTCTTGAAGCTGAGAAGTGACAGTGAGCCACAGCTCCTAGTCAGCCATTTTGTCACTACAGGAAATGACTGACACTCTGCAGTGTGTTGTGTTGGTAGGCTACGATATTCAGTAGGTTAGATGTATTCAATGCATTTTCAACTTCTGATGGGTTTATTGGGGGCATACTACTTTTGAAAATAAATTCAGATTTGTATGTGCCAATCTCAGGCCCACAGACATACAGTCCTAAACCGTTGAACCTCTATAAGAAACCTCAGTTGCCTACTTTTTTATTCTTTGACACATTCAATGAATGCAGAGAAATGTTCTGCCTGATAGCCAGGAGACTTCTTCTGTCCCATTTTTTTTTTTGGTGGTGTGTGTGGGGGTGTACTGGGGATTGAACCCAAGTGCACTTTACCACTGAGCTACATCCCCAGTCCTTATTTTTTGAGATACATTCTCCTAAATTTCTCCAGCTGGCCTTGAATTTGTGATCCTCCTGCCTCAACATCCCAAATTGCTGGGCTTAAAGGTGTGCATCACACCAAGCCCAGCTTGTCCCTAATTTTACAAGAAAATGAAGCTTTATATACTTATTTTTCCTATTGATCATTCTATTGACTCTTGAAATTTGATGAAAATCGAGTCCTTTTCAAATACAGAATGAGACAAATGTTAAAGCTCCTAGAACAGCCTCTGGTCTGAAGATGAGCCACCCATTCATTTTGTTTCCTTAGTGTAGGTAATTTGTCAATTTCACTGCATAGCTCCAAGTAAGTTAATTACAAAGAAGGAACTCAACATTGATATGGTAAGAAGGCAGATATCCATTGTTTAGCTATTGGGTAATTATTTGCTAGTTCCTAGCAAAGACCTGTAAAGGAAATAGCAGATAGAGTGTGGTGAACCAGCCTCTCTTCCTTCTGGTTGCTGATTTTGGCAAAGACCACAATAAGTCAGCAACTATCAGGCTGACAGCATCTCAGACCCACATGCAGATCTATTTTAAGCTTCCTGGCTGGCACCACTGAGGCTACTGGACCATCTCCATGTTGTCAAAGCTAACCTCCAATACCCCTCCCTCCCCTGCCAAGGGTCTTTTCATCTGCCCACAAGAACACCAGGCCAATCTGGTCAAGCATTTGCTCATTTCTAAGTTTATTGTAGGTCAATAAAATAACTAAATTTTAAGGGTCACATTCAAAAACTTTAACATTTTTAGTATCACAGAAAGTATTTGTGTAGACAAAACAGGCATTTTTGCATAGTGCTTTCTTTGTACCAGGCTATTTTTGAAGCCCCTTCCTCTCTCCTTGCCAGTCCCTTCTCTACAACAATCTTGGGTTGTTTTTGTGCTACTTTTCAACAACTTCAAACACTAAAGGATCAACAGGTTGTTCTAGTGGTTTAAACAATCTCTGAGGTCAAAGTACCAAACGGAAAGGCCTGAGCCCTGGCCCTGGCCCTGACAAGATAGACATGTGATAACAACCCGTTTTAAGTAAGCCCATTAGATGGCCAAATGGAGCTCCATCTAGAAATAGGCCAAGGTCAGGCCAGAGATGAATCAAGACTGCTCTAGTGTACCAGCAGTTGTCACCTCTGTAGAAGGACTGGCACTTCATAATGTGCATGTTACTGCATCATAGAACTTTGCAACTTGAGAACAGAACTTATATGTCTATATAAGATTGTTTCAGAGCTATCATTTTGGGAGATTTTATTCTGACTCCAGAAATATCTTGGCATTCAATCCTGATGATAAATTCTTTGACTGTATTTAGTGGGGGCAAATATTAGTTTTTTTTCCCCCTGGTATTGGGGATTGAACCCATGGACTTGTGCATGCTAAGCAAGTGCTCTACCAATGAACTACATTCCAGCCCTTATAAAATCTTATTTTGAGTCAGGATCTTATTAAATTGCCCAAGGTGGCCTTAACTTCAGTCCTTTTGACTTAGCTTCTGCAGTAGCTGTGATTACAGGCATGTGCCACCATGCCCCACCAAATGCCAGTTTTTTAAGTGTGGGTATTATCTTCAGAAATAGTCATGCAGAACTAGTAATAAGATGGGAAAATTAATACTATTCTGGTATAAAACCAAAGAGCTGTCTATAGTAAAACAAGTTGGGAGTGTCCTGTGCAGATCTGAAAACTATTTGAACAGGGAATTTAAAAAGTGCTCTGAAAAATGACAATGTCAGTATGGAATAAGGGTATATGCAACTAAGGTCACAACTGTGAAGAGGTCATTTGCTATGGATGCATAAATTCTGAAGACTCACAACCACCATTGGTTTATAGATATCAGAGAAGTCTATTATAAATATTTCTGGGTCCACAGGCAGAAACTCTTAATAATCCACTCTTAGCTTCAATGACTTGATCTCCATACTTACAAAGCAGAGACTAAAGGTAGTAGCACTCATCATATAAATTAAATTGACAGACTAAGGGTCTAAGACTCAATATCTTAATAACAATACCATCTCACCATAAAATCTATTGCGTTTGAGGATCTGGGTCTCTTGCTTTCCTGGTGCCCTTAATCTATAACACTGACTTGAAACATCTTTAATAATAACAGCGAATGCTTATATAGTACTTGCCACCTTTCTTAGCAAGTTATACAGAGCAACTCAATACAGCCCCGTGAATTATTTCTACTTTTATTCTTAAGATTCCTATGATAGCAATAAGGCACAACAGAAGTTGCCCCAGACCATAAAGTAAGGTGGCAAAGGGGGGACTGGAATTCAGGCAGTCTCACCAGATATGTTTATAATTACAATGCTATACCATCCTATGCTGCCTCTATGAGACAAGAGAAAACCAGATTCACAAATGAGGTTCTTAACAGAAAAATGAAGGAAAATTTATGGGAAGCTCATCTGAAAAGCAAAAAAAGGAGAGGAAGTGAGGCAGATGGACCTATGTAAACTAGGATGAAGGCCAGAAGATCAAGATCAGCCACAAGAGTTCCCGGGGACTTGTCAAAAAAAGACTCTCCTTTAATTTATTTAGAGAATAGAGGAGGAAGTTTGAAAGACCCAGGTGTTAAGACCGACTATTTTGGGGCCAGGTGGGTGGGACAAGCCTGTATTCCCAGACACTAGGGAGGCTGAGGCAGGAGGATTACAAGATTAAAACCAGCTTCAGCAATTTAGTGAGGCCCTGAGCAATTTAGAGACCTGTCTCAAATTTTATTTTGTCTCAAAATAAAAAATAAAAAAAGGCTGTGGGGCTTAGTAGTTGAAAGCCCCTGGGTTCAATCCTTAGTACCAAAAAACCAACCAAAAAACAACCAACCAACCAGCTAAACAAACAAAAACCACCTAGTTTGGGTATAGTTTTTCCTTTATTACATAAAAATCCAGTAATTCAGGATTAAAAGAATCCACAGTAATGCTAACATGATAGTTTTTATATCCAGTCCAAAGCACTTCATAAACTTTATTGGCTTGTCAGCAGATGTACATAATAAATCAAGGTCGACTCATTGTCTTAACACTAGGCAGGATAAGTGCAATGATCTCCCCCATATCCCAAAGGAAGCTTTTAGAAGCCATTATCCTGTAAAGATGGGATCTGTGTGGATAGAGCTAAGTGAGGAAGCTTTTAGAAGCTACTTTCCCATAAGGAGTGGGTATGGGTGAATGGAGGTAAATGAAGGGCCCTCAATGTCTTCAGTTTGGCCACATTCAGAGCCAAGGCCTAACCTCCTCTCACAGATGCTGAAAACTGTCTTAAGTTGGGAAAACGGATCTCACCATTGGTAATAACTCAAAGGATCTTCTTTCTGACTCTCAAGTTCAGTTCTCTTCACAACTTTTGCAGACTACAGTCCATCCCTTTTCCTTGTAACCAGTCAGGGCAAACGAAGCAATACTGATTTCAAAGTCCTTCAGGGAAGGTGATCACACACCTATTGGACGAGGAAAATAATTCTTTCATCTAAATTTCTCCTATTCTTTAACTAGCTTCCTCTGCCTGGGACCTGAGGGGTATCTAGGAAAACAATATTAGACAATATCCGAATTAATGATCCTGAAATCTACAACTCTATCCTGAATGAATGACAGCAAGAGCTGCACTCAAGACTACGTCGCAGGTTGGGATGAACTTCAAACGGTTTAGTCTGGAGTTGGGCCGGGAGTTGCTCCTGCAGGCTACGCTGAGAAACCTGCACATACTGGGGGCGGCGTGGCGATCAGGCGGGCCTTACGCACCACGCGGCCCGCGCCGAGGTACCAGATTCGCCGAAGCCCTCCTGGTGGGATAGCAGCCCGTGCCCCGAACCCCACGCGCGCAAATGATGCTTGGGCCCGCCCAGAAAACAACTCCTTCCTGGGCCAGCCTCCCACAATCACCACCACACAGCCCAGCGTACAGCGGACCCTTGTACAACTCAGTCCCGCCTTCCACCAGCTATAAGGCGAGGTCACGTGAGCAGGTCCGGGCAACCAATGGGCCGCCCTCGCCGAATGGAAGGGATTGTCTGACCCCCGTGACGTCACAAAGCTAGCGGGTAATGCGCTCCTCTTCCGCCCCCGCCCTCATGGCTACTGCCCGCTCTCCGCCTCCCCGCCCACTCTCCACTGCGCAGCCAATAGGGAGGCGGGATGCGCTCCGGCCGGAACGTGAGGGCGGGGCAGGGTGGTG
>NW_026000093.1:40723123-40753856 GCF_001458135.2 Marmota marmota marmota
ACCCAGGAGAGACGTGAGCTCTGGAGCAGGCTGTGGCGGGCGGGGCGTTCTTTGCCTAAGGGTCTCCCCTGACACACTCCGTGGGCCTCGTTGGCTCCTCAGGCAGCCGTCTCAAGGTGGCCCCTGGTAGTCTCTGCTAAAACAGGCGCCGCGTGGGCCGGGCGGGACAGGCAGCTGGAGGATGCCGCGCGCTGGTGGGCTCCGCGCCGGAACTGCATGGAGGGACCCAGGCGAGCCTCAGCTCGCGCCTGGGCCCCCACCGCCTTGGGCTGTGACTCTGCCTCTTTGGCAGGGTGGGTTTGTTTGTTTGGTTTCCTCCTTCTCTCCACCCCTTTCTCCCTCCTCTATCCTCTTTCCCCCTCCCAGCCCATTCACCGGGCTGAAGCAAGACCTCGCCCCTCCTCCGCTCCCGCCTCCCTGCCGCCGCCTCCTCTAATGAGCATCTCTGCCTTGCTTTCAATGGGCCGGTGCTGCTGTCGCTGCTGCTGCTCGCGCGGGTTGTGGATGTTGTCGGCTCCGTGTTGTGATGACAGGAGAATGTGTGTGTGTCCCGGGCCCAGACGAATTGGTAGGTATTCACTTAACTACCTGCGTTGGGTACCCAAGGAAGGATGGTGACTGATTTTGTGTGTGGATGGTTTTAGGTGGGTTGGCATGGAATTAAGGCATCAGGTAGATAGGAAAAAGGGACAAAGGCATCCTGGACCAGGATAGCTTTAATGCCTCAATAAGTGCGATTTTCAGGTAGGGACAAAAGAAACTGATCAAACAAGTGCTGGCAAGGTGCTTTATAAGTCTTCTGAAGGAAACTGGTTTCTTCATTCATTGAAGATACAGGAGCTACGAAATGGCTAGGCATTACCAGAAAATGCTAAAAAATCACAAAAGAGTTTTTATGCAGTGTGTTTAATGCAACCAGATTACATAAACTGGGGTTCTGATACATAATATTGACTATCTTAGCATTTCTTTTTTCATTTGCCTCTGAAGGTTTGTAAGGCTAAAGAGCTCCAGTGAAGGTGCATAGCTTTTTCTAATTATTTTGGTTTGTTGGTTTACTGATAATGTAGAATAATTTCATGGCACAGGCTCTGATGAACACATAGGTAAAAATGGATGTGTCTTTCCTATTTGTGCCAGTGCATCTTCCTTATTAGTCATTGGCAAAATCGGCCAAATCTTCCTCCGGCTGAGATGCTGCTTGTATCGTGGCTGAGTCTGGATCATGGGGAGGGAACTTTTCAGTGAAATTGTGCTTAGGAATAACTTGGAAATTTGACACTGCTCTAGTTTACCAACAACTGGACCTTTTTGTACTTGTTGCCAAATCCAAGAGTCTTCTACTTGGTTAATTAAGCAAGTTTATCAGCAAAACTTTTGATTCCATAGGGGTTTTTGTTGTTAAGGTACAGACATTTTTAAAGATATTAAGGGTTTTCAGTGCTCGCTTACTATTATTTATCAAAGCATTTGAATGACTATTGACTTCTAAAGGTATCTGGTCTGATAAAGAGAATATATCATTTCTACTGATATGATACAATACTAAATCACAGAGCAGGGTTTTTCTAAATCACACCTTCCGGAAGAATTTGCCTTTTAAAGGCATGTTAGGAGCTGGGGGCTCTGAATCTCAGCCTATATGCTAAGCCCCTGAATTACTGAAGATACATTTGAAAAAAATTCCCTCTCTGCTTTTTTGTCTTTAGTCTTGAATACTTTTGCTTTGAAGGAAAAAAAATGTAATTGAGTAGATTGCTTGAATTTAAATATTATTCAAAGCACCTGCTGCATGAATCATGAGCTCTTTAACACAAGATTTCATTCATTGTGCAGTCAACTATAAAGGCAGAAAAAACTACCAAAACAAAAGAATTCAAGGAGAGTACAGATCTCCTGGACTTGTTAATCCTTGATTAGTGTGCCATCAAATCCTGTTAGGCATTTATTACCCTCCCACTCCCATCATAAGTTTTAAAGAAAGGATAAATACAGACATACATTATGAGGAAATGGTTTCAATTAAGATTTCATGTGTTTTATATGTTTAATAATAGAAAAATCTTCATACACAGCATAAAATGATTTAATGTTTTTTGCATGCAAATATAAAAAAGTAATATAGTTTACATCTGGAAGCCAAAGTCATGTGGCTCAACATTTGAGCACCTCTCCTCATACTTAACCTTTGGATGACTTTCAGGTATTCATTTGAAGTGCTGTTAAGTGGTTAGGCCTGATAGATTCTTCTCGTTCTGGAATTTTTTCCTTTCATTACTGCATTTCAGAATGCTTTTTTAGCTATGAATTCTCATTTCCCAAATTGTAGCCATACTTTCTTTTACCTGATCTTGTCTTTATTTTTGTAAACAAATCCCTTTTTAAATAGTGCAGTTAAAATAATTGTACTTTCTACCACTTGTGAAAGAGGTTCTATATGGCTGGCTTATTCAGTGCTTACTATACAAAAGCAAATAAGAATTAGTGATTATTCAGTTTTTAGTTTTCTCTGTTTCCCCATTTACTATTTCTCAAATTACCTTTCAAAAAAGGTGTGTAAAAAGATTTAAAATATTACTAACACTCTGTATGATAGCTATAAAATTTTTTTCCTCCTTGGGTTCGAACTTTGGAAAGAAAGGTTTATATTAAGACTTACGTGGTTTTAGTTTCCTATTCCTTTTTGTTCACTGAATTTGTTTCTATACTTAAAGTATTTCTGAAATCTGTCTCTATATAGTTCAAATGAATACTTTGAAGCAATATCTTAAGAATTCCGGGAAAACATGTGTTGAGGAAAAAGAGAGATATTATCTGGAATAATGATACACACTCATTAAAATTTCCAGATAAATGCCAGCAAATCATTTTCAGGGTCATGTAATTTTTTTTTAAAAAATCACAATTATAATGCCATACCCTTATAATCTAAACCTTTGACTAGCTTTTCACTGTTCTTTGTTGCTTTTTTAGGGCAGATAGATACCTTTTTTAAAAAAAAAGTAAAAGAAAACATCTTTCTAGGGATGGGTTCTACTTTGGATCCATAGTAGATGATAACAATATTTCTGTAGCTTTCTTTTGTGACTACTAAACAGGTAACAGTGTAGGCAAGAAAATTCTAAAACTTGAGATTAAAATTACTATGAAAATTTTAGAGTTACTAGAATACTTACTTTTTTGTAATCACAGAGGGCACAGCAAAATTCAGCAATGAATAAATAAAACCTGCATTAGATTTTAAAGATTCACATCAACAACCAAAAAGATATGAATCCTAGAGGAGGCCTTAGCATCTAGTCCCAGTATTTATTTAAATATAGGAGAGTGAGACCCATAGAGGTGAGCTGACTTTTCCAGGGTTATTTGATAAGTTGGTAGCAGACCTGTGTCCCTTAGCTTGCCAAGTTGGCACAGTGGTCTAGAGAAGTAGACATTGCAAGACCATCTACTGAAGTACAAGAAGAAAATATAGGAATTTCTATTTTTACTTCATTATGTAGAAAACTTTCTGTATATGTTGTAATGAACATTATACTAATACAGTGATATGTGCATATAATTTACAAGTAGTGTATAAATATACATATGTTGGGGAAGCATCTTAACATTTTGGGGGTAATAACCATGTGTAATCAATGCCAGCAATTGACCACAAGTCTAGAAACAGATCGTCCTAAATGGAAGAAGTGTCTGAACAAAATGGGAGATTCAAAGCCTTTTTAGGATAGAGAGGAAGAAGGGTGATTGGCCAGGTAGATTGCTGCGGCATGTTATGTAACCTTCATCTCCTCAGCTTTCTCCAGCCAAATCTTATACATTCTGCACAGTTTTTACTGCATAAAGAAATTCAGAGAAACAAGTGAATTCAAATACAGCTCAGTCCTAGCTCCGTGAATGATTGGGAGTTTTAATTACCATAAAACACCCTGGAGCAATAGTACATGATATGTGAATAAAATATACTAACTCCTAGCACAGGGCTAAGCTTATAGATTCACTTACTAAATTTTTTTTTTTGAAAGCAAAGCTAGATTAAATAATCTGAAATGTAACTCTCTTTGTGTACATCTGTCTTAATTTGCTGTCTAGGAATCCCAGTCAGAAGTTCCAGCCTGCCGCTGTTCTCTGATGCCATGCCAGCACCAACTCAACTGTTTTTTCCTCTCATCCGTAATTGTGAGCTGAGCAGAATCTATGGCACTGCATGTTACTGCCATCACAAACATCTCTGCTGTTCATCACCCTACATTTCTCAGAGTCGCTTGAGATACGCACCCCATCCAGCATATGCTACCTTTTGTAGGCCCAAGGAGAACTGGTGGCAGTATACCCAAGGAAGGAGATATGCTTCCACACCACAGAAATTTTACCTTACACCTCCACAAGTCAACAGCATCCTTAAGGCCAATGAGTACAGTTTCAAAGTGCCAGAATTTGATGGCAAAAATGTCAGTTCCATCCTTGGATTTGACAGCAATCAACTACCTGCAAATGCACCCATTGAGGACCGGAGAAGTGCAGCAACCTGCTTGCAAACCAGAGGGATGCTTTTGGGGGTTTTCGATGGCCATGCAGGTTGTGCTTGTTCACAGGCAGTCAGTGAAAGACTCTTTTATTATATTGCTGTTTCCTTATTACCCCATGAGACTTTGCTAGAGATTGAAAATGCAGTAGAGAGTGGTCGGGCACTGCTACCCATCCTCCAGTGGCACAAGCATCCCAATGATTACTTCAGTAAGGAGGCATCCAAATTGTACTTCAACAGCTTGAGGACTTACTGGCAAGAGCTTATAGACCTCAACACTGGCGAGTCAACTGATATTGATGTTAAGGAGGCTTTAATTAATGCTTTCAAGAGACTCGATAATGACATCTCTTTGGAGGCTCAAGTTGGTGATCCTAATTCTTTCCTCAATTACTTGGTGCTTCGGGTGGCATTTTCTGGGGCCACTGCTTGTGTGGCCCATGTGGATGGTGTTGACCTTCACGTGGCCAATACCGGGGATAGCAGAGCGATGTTGGGTGTGCAGGAAGAGGATGGCTCATGGTCAGCAGTCACACTTTCTAATGATCACAATGCTCAGAATGAAAGAGAACTTGAGCGGCTGAAATTAGAACACCCAAAGAATGAGGCCAAGAGTGTGGTGAAACAAGATCGGCTGCTTGGCTTGCTGATGCCTTTTAGGGCTTTTGGAGATGTAAAGTTCAAATGGAGCATTGACCTTCAAAAGAGAGTGATAGAATCTGGCCCAGACCAGTTGAATGACAATGAATATACCAAGTTTATCCCTCCTAATTATCACACACCTCCCTATCTCACTGCTGAGCCAGAGGTAACTTATCATCGATTAAGGCCACAGGATAAATTTCTGGTATTGGCTACTGATGGGTTGTGGGAGACTATGCATAGGCAGGATGTGGTTAGGATTGTGGGTGAGTACTTAACTGGTATGCATCACCAACAGCCAATAGCTGTTGGTGGCTACAAGGTGACTCTGGGACAGATGCATGGCCTTTTAACTGAAAGGAGAGCCAAGATGTCCTCTGTGTTTGAGGATCAGAATGCAGCAACCCATCTCATTCGCCATGCTGTCGGCAACAATGAGTTTGGGACTGTTGATCATGAGCGCCTCTCCAAAATGCTTAGTCTTCCAGAAGAGCTTGCACGGATGTACAGAGATGACATTACAATCATTGTAGTTCAGTTTAATTCTCATGTTGTAGGGGCATATCAAAATCAGGAATAGTCAGTGGATCTGGCAATTCTGAAATAAATATAAAGGGCAGATAGATTTTTTTTAAAAAAAAACATACTTACATAATGAACATTTCCAATGGGTCATTCTAAGCATTTACCCATTCGACAGTCTAGGTAGTCACATGTTCCAAATTGACTTTGCAGCAGGGTGACGGGATCATGAGCATCTGGTTTGCCTAGCTCAGACCTCACAGCACCTGTACTTGAGGCAAGTCAGTTTTTTAAAGTAGGTGTCTTGAAATATTGACTTCTTTTACCAATCTGAGAAAACTGGGATCATCTGACAAATATGATCTTGCATAGACCCAAAGCAAGGATCTTGGGTGTATTCTCTTGGTAAAAGGGAAGAAATGTTACTGTTCACACCTGTAGATCCCTTTCTTCACTAAGATTCTAATGTACATGAGAACATTTATTTATTGCATGATTTTCTAGGTATATAATCTATGCATTATTCACATAAATTTATTTTAGCCTGAAGTAGTTTTCAGATCCAGTACTCTAAGCCATAAATGACCATGAACCAAGCAATCTGAATTTATAAATTTTTGTGATTATTATGAAAGGAGTACTTGTTAACATGTAAAAACAAACTATACTCCCTTCCCTACCCCTGATTTCGTTAATGTAATTGAAATATTTTCTGTTTTGCCACACACTGGAAGATGATAAAGGTTTTCAGGTTTACATATTCTTGCATTGATTAAAAGTTTTTTAGTTTGTATTAATGAAAAGTTTATTTAGTTTGAAATAAAGATATCTAGAATAAAGAGAAGAGACTGATATGTTCAATTATTATCATCTGCAGCCACCAGCACGACATTCTTATATAATCCCCAAAGGTTTGGCATGCTTTAATGTGTGGTGGGTAGACTGCTGCCAGGAAATCATACTTCTTAGTAGCAATAAATAATTTTGGAATTTTAGGGATGACATACATAAAATAAGTTTAATTACCAATTTGGGTAGTAATGTTTAGTATAACCATCCGGTATTGAGACGGGAGAAAATTTTTGGTTTTCCCCACTTAGACATAGGTCAATTAAAATATTTGGTTTAAAATTGCTAAAGGCTTTAAACATACTGTAGCTTAAGATAGTGTTAAGATATATAAATGAGAAATTTTTAAAAGGTAACTATCATGCATGCCTGATGTCATAGAACACTTAGTAGCATCGAGTGTTGTTTGCAGCAGTCTCCATGATTATATGCAGTCCCTTCTAATACTGTATCAAAGTGAATTAAAATAAATATATTCAAATTGGCTTTTTGGGAGCTTATTTTATATGCATCAAATGACATTTTGTTCCTGTGTTTAATGGTGATCTGTGTACAGCTGTGCATATATTTCCATCACTTACTGTTAAAAAAAAAAAAGGCTATGGCTGTGTTTGAAATTCACATAGATTTTAATACAAAACATGATCAGCTTTCTGTTGTATAATTAGTTGGGTATTTAGGAGTCCTTTCAGAATTCTGTAGGATTGAACTAGATGTTCAAGGACTCTATCTGGCCTGTGGATAATAAATCAGTGTAATATTGGCTGCAAAATTTGTTCCAATTCAAAATAGACTCAGGAAGATTGTACCTCAGAACATTACATAACGTTTGTTTTCTGAGGTGTTTTTCTGTTTTGTTTTAATCAGCTTGAACCTTTTTTCTTAGGCAATATTTTGGAGGGGAAAAGGCTATACTGTTTAGTTCTAAATGCTTCGACAGAGACAATTTCTTTTAATGAAATATATAGACCATGGTAGCAAAACCCATTTTTAGCTACTGTTTGAATTCCTTTTGAATACCACCACTGAAAAGTTCTATGCTATTATAACCTGAATAATATCTCATCTCTATATGGTACAGGTAAAATAAATTTGATTTCCTGTGGTCATGATCAGGACAATAATTCTTATTACATAAGAAGCTTGGTCTATAGTCTGAAAGCTGGTCTACTTTGGAAATGAAAATACAGTATGGAGTTGACATTGTGGAAATGAAAATAATTGGGTGTTAAAAATCTGTGCTGTTGTAATCGGTTGTCACTATGATATGATGTCTAGAATTAAAGTCAGTAATGTAAACTTTCATGATATGTAGCCTGCCTTAAATTTATTTTAACTTTCTAACATGTATTTAATTTCTGTAATTATATTTAATCAGTGGCTCATATCTGTAGTATACCATTAACTAGTTTTAAAAAGTTTGGTATAGTACACAGTACTTGTTAGGAACACTGTTTTATGGAAGTGTATCTGTGCAAAGACACAAAACAATTTATATCTAATATAAAAATTGTCAGATAAATGCCCACAGTGAATTAAAGCTTCATATCTGCTTTCTGAATGGCCTTTGTTGGTTTTTAATCATTAGATGCTTTCTATGGGTGGTGGGTTATATTTAACTTCAGGATCCAGTAAGTAAATAATATTTTTTAGTTGGTGTATAATTTACGTTCAATAAAAATGGAAAGATTTAAAATTTATCCTATGAGATTTGGTAACCACCATCCCAATTTTCGGCAGGAAATTTCCTCATGCTCCTTTCCAGTTAACCCCTCCCAATGTAAGTATTGTTCTGACTTCTCTAACCATATATGAGTATTACCTTTCCTACAAATTAATATGAATGAATTAACGTAAATGAAATCATATATACTTTTTTGTCTGACTTTTGCTCAATGTGAGATTCTTTTATGTTAAGTATATTTTATAACTAAGTAGCATTCCATTGTTTGAACTTATCACAGTTTATCCATTTAAGTTGATGGACATTGTTATTAGTCCTCATCTTACCAACACTTTCAAACTGATTTTTAGGAAGACTGTTTTGTTAAGGTGTAGCTTTAATTTTGAAAATTGCAGATGACCTTTTTGTTCCTTTTTTCAGTACTAGGGACTGAAGAGGACTCCACCACTGATTACATCCCCAATCCTTTTAATTTTTATTTTGGGATGGTTATATTAAATTTCCAAGGTCTCACCAAGTTGCTGAGACTGTCCTCAAACTTGTCATTTCCAGTCTCAGCCTCCCAAGTCTGTAGGATCACAGGCATGCACTACCATGCCCAGCTGCTAAACTTCAGATTCCTTAATTGTCGGACTGGATTTTTGTTTCTTTACTGTGGATTGAACCCAGGAGCACTCTACCACTGAGCTGCAACCTTTTTTTTTTTTCTTTTGAGACAGGGACTCTCTCAGTGCCGAGGCTGGTCTTGAATTTGGAATCCTCCAGCCTCAGCCTCCTGAATTGCTGGGATTACAGGTTCATGTCACCTTGCCCTGTTTTTTTTTTTTCCCCCTCACTTTAAGTGATGGAAATTTTCATGGTGCATTAGGGAATGGTCCTTTGCTATTTACCTCTCTGTACCTCTCCTACTGAGAATTTTGCATTCATTAAATGATTGTGGTGATTACTATCCAGTGAGGAAAAGGCAAATAATTATAAATTGGTTTTAATGGTCTTGGTATATCACTACAGGGCCCTTGCTGTTAGGGATGAAGAAGGAAGTGGATAAAATGCTGTTATGAAGACGAGAGTTGACTGACTTATTTCTGCATTTTTAAAACAAGGGTAACACTGCCTAGAATGACGTTTCCTATTCACTAGTCAATACTTGCCTGAATATGGGATATTATTAGTTTTGTCCTTGTATATAGTAGGACAGTCTAGTTAGCTATGTTATCCTTAATATGTGTGTTTATGTACTTAATTATGAACTTTTTTATAAATAGCAACAATTGCTATTCACTGTAGAATGTATCAGATTTCCAAAAGCTGGGTTCTGTTAAAACTGATGTAGTAGTCCCATTAACCACTTCTAGATGAGCTGAATAAGTGGAGACCTCTTAGTGACGTGGGAATTGTGTTACAGTATGAAGGTCATTTCCTTTGTTCTTTTCAGAATTTATTTTGAAAGTCGCACTTAATCCTCGTAAATCCTGTCTGTCTGGTTCTTAATACAATTTAGACCTTGAGTGAATTTTGACAATAAACAGTGTTGTTTGCTAAATAGGTCTCGAATTATAAGCCCTTGAAGTGAATATATTAAGAATGATAAAATTTATGTACCCTAGGTACCATTAACAATGGTTATCCTATGCACGTTTTTTAAATGGTCACATGATTTAAGTTCAGTTATTTAGCCAGTATTTGGATTCTAAACCTATGCCTATATCTAATTTTAAATCACCATAATTAAACTTTTTGTTTTGTTTTGTTTCTAGAGACTTTCAGTTCTTTAAAGACAGCTCCCCACCATCACCCATCCTGTGGGTTATATTTCTGTCTCTCTTTGAGCCAGCACAATATTGAGTAAAAAAATGTTCAGCATTCATTTTATTTTACATTAGAGAAACACAATCAATAAAAAAGCCTAAGGGAACTTTAGGACTCTATCTTCCCATTCATCAGAGTTAACATCTCAGTCAGATGCAGGGAAGTAATTTATTTTGGTAACTATCATTTCATTTTACGCTTTAGAGTCAGTGATTTCTAAAACTAGAACCAGTTTTAAGATGTTGCAAAGAACAAATATTTAAGAGTACCAATGTACAAATTAACCCCTTCACAGCTCCCTAGAGGAGACAGCTTTTTATGTTTCTAGGGAGAGACCTGAAGGTTTCAGTTGTAAAAGTGAATCAGTTGGACCCAAAATGTCCATTGAGGTTACCCAGGAAAGCTACTGAGGGTTCCCACCTGTCCTTTACCTAAGGAAGCTCCTTACCAAGCACAAAGTGGTAGAAATGTTCCTTTGGGGGCTTACCAAGAACCGTTGCTGTTGGCAGGACTAGGCATTTCATCTTGTCCACCTTACTGCCCTCACCCAAAGGTGTTGAGGAGTTTTCCATCTCAGACCCTGCCCTGCAGTGATGGGTTCTCTGCTTTTCTAAGCAATATCCAAGTCACTGACTTTCTGCTTGCAGCACACAATCCACCAAACTGCCAATCTAATTTACAGTGCGAGGAAGTTCATAATCGCGTTCAGCCTTCAGAAACCTCAAACCCTAGGCACTCAGCAACAAACAAGCAGCCAAGAAGAGTCAAGGAACCAATGATTTTATCTCATTTGCAGTGATTAATCAGGTTGTCTCCTTGAAGGGTGCAGACTGATTGGCTGGTGGTGTTGATGAAGAGGCCAGCCTTCTAGCTGAACGCTAAGAAGGGGAAACGTGACAAGAGACCTAAGGGAGAAAAAAGGAAAACCGAGAAGGAAGAGAATGGCGTCGGCAATCATGGTAGTGATTAGAGGCAGTAATGAGGGCAGGGAGCATCTGATCCTCTGATGCCTTGGACCAGTGACAGGGATTAAAGCAAAGCAAAAGAAAGACAGCTGTGTGTTGAACAGTGGCAAAGTGCACAATTTTAAAACACATTTTCAAGCCCTTATGAACTCATGCATTTTATGCTGGGGTAGCAGCAGTTGGAATGCAAGACAGTTTTTATTATCATGGCCACTTTGTCTCGGTCCATTAGATAAGAAAGAAAAAGGAAAGTCTTTGAAGCTGACCATATGGAAAAGGATCTGTGGTGTCCAGATGGAAGTTTTTTGTTTTTTTTTTCGCCAAAAGAATTTTGCTTAGGAATCATTTTTTCTTGCTCCAAACCTGTGAATAGGTTAAACAGTCTAATTTAGCCTGATGAGAACAGAGACAGGATAATTAAGGCCTTGATGTCAGGAGAAACAGCTGCAAGACTGAACAGACCAGAGAGAGCCTTACCAGAGCAAGGCTTTCCTAACTTTGCAGTCAAATCCCTGTGGCTGCTGCTGCTTAAAGGTGCTAAGGTAATATCAAGTATCTCCAGAAAGTACACTGACCTTGCAGCTATAATAATGCTCAAAGCAACCACAGCTATTTCTTGAGCACTTACTATGTGCCAGGTCCTGTAAGAATTACTCAACTTACATTTTCTCATATAATTCTTGTGACAGCTAGTCCCTGGCACAAGACAACCTCTTCTCTAGAAGTCTCTGCCCTCTTGTGGGTACCAGAAAGCCGATCCCTGTAGGCTGCACTTCCCCAGGGTTCATTTGCCTCCTGATGTCATTTTGGTTCAACCAGTGGGTAACATCAGCAGCTAATCAGGATGGAATGAGAGAGGGGATGGGATATTTCTTCCTTATTGCCTCCAAGGTTGGGGCTTCACTCCAATCCTCAGCTCTAGTGCTCTGCAGGCCACCCCTCTTCTAGGATTCCAGGACTCACAGGGCTCAGGTTAACACTATTTCTTCTCTCTGTCCTTCAGCCTTATGAACCATAGTGATTTCCTAGTCCTGATAATCTCTGGTTACCTCACCAACCTTTCTTTGTTCCCTCACCCTTGCCCAAACCTCTGTAAGTAATCCATTTGAACCATCTAGGGTGAAACCAGTTCTCTGCCAAGACCTGAGCAATATAATCCTTAAAGCAAGCTGAAGTTAGGTCACCTATTTGCCTGGCACAAAGAGGATAGGTGACTCACTCAGCATCACACACCAAACAACCCCATAGCCCCATGTTTTAAAACCTGTGCATTTCATCACCACATTCTATTGCCAGAACCAGAACAATCAGAGTCTAGAGGTCTAAGGAGCTGCCGTTATGCAGGTGACCCTTTGAAAAGCAGAGGTAAAGATTGAGGTGTCAGGCACTGAGCTGTAAAAAAAAAAAAAACCTTGGGGATCAAGGTTGCTAAGAGGTAAGGTCTGCCTCCTAGAAGTTCACAGTTTGCAGTGTCAGGGGGTAGAAATTAACCTTGCTTAAAAAAACATAATTAACTTTTGGTTATTAAGAATGATTCAAAAATTAAAACAACTACAAATTCCCAAAATAATCCAGAAATGAGAATAACTTTTCTGGTGTCCCGCAGGATGAAGGTGGGTCCTGGAGAGTCTGAGTAGTTTTCATAAGAAGACATAATACTTGGGCAGAGATCTGAAAAGTGAAAAAGAGCTTGCCAGGCAGAAAAGGACCCAGGAATGACATCCCTAGAAGAAGGCAGAGCTTGTGTCAAAGCTCAGAAACATGAAAACATACCATGTGTTTGAAGATCGCGAGTACACCTGGTATGACAAGAACATGCACTGGAGAATAGGCAGTAAACACAGCAGAAAAGAGCCTCAAGTAAATAGTAGAGACTGTAGCACTCTTGCAGCCAGCATACCAGAGACAGAACTGCTGGAGAAGGCAAAGAGGGCCAAGACAAGCGAGGGGAGCAAAAGTTGGTGGGTGGGGCGGGAGGGAGGGTAGGAGTGGGAGGAAGAAGTATTAAACAAGGTCAGCCAGAGCCATGGCAGGCTGAGATCTGGCCTCAAGCCACTCACAGGTAGGAGAACAGACTAATTCTAAATGAAGGATTGGTGGTTAAGCAAGAGAACATCTGTTTCATTTACATATTGCCATTTGTCATTCACGTATCTGTAGTCACATTTGGTAAGCTGGCATCTAGTTCAGTTGTATTTACATTCCCCTCAGTTCTTTGGATACTACAACTACGGAACTCAGGTATTGGACAACTTGAAACAACTAAATCTGATCATCTAACTAGCCATTCATCAACGTCATAGGCCATGACACTTGGATTGAATTGCCAGACACCAGTTGGTTCAGTCCAATATTGCAAGTGTTTATTGGGCTTTTTCATTGTTTTAGGTACTAGGGATATTTGGTAACCACCCTCCAATGGTTCCTGACTCCTGGTGTTCACACCTTATATAATCCACTCTTAGGACCCATTTGTGTGACCAATAGAGTGTAACAGGCAGCTTCTTTTTGGGTCACACTCTCTCTTTTTTTTGTTGTTTTCTTAGTTTTTCTCACTCTGAAGAAGCCATGTGGTGAGCAGCCATAGAGTGGGGTATGTGTAGAAATGGACAGATGCCTCTTTTCAACAATCACAGTAAGTGAGCTTGGAAGCAGATCTTATAATCCCCATGAAGTCCTCAAAGGTTGTAGTCCTAAATGCTAGCATACTACAGCCTCATGAGAAACCTTGAACTAGAAGAGTTACTCCCAGTTTTCAAACCATCAGAAACTGAGAAATAACTGTAGTTTTAGATGCTAAGTTTTGGGGTAATTTAATATACCCCTGAGAATCTTATGATTTGGTCACACAAACATTGATCATTTGACTGTTTCCTAAAGAGGAATGTCTCCAATTTGAATATTATCTGGTAAACAAGATGTACAATGACTGAAGAAGTCATGTGTTTGAAGGTCACCTGTGTTAAAAAAAATGGAAGTAGATCTATATGCACTTTCATGAAAAAACTTCTGGGACATATTGAGTGAAAAAAAAAAGTTTTATAATATGATCTTAGTTAAGTATCTTCAGTTTTCCACTGTTGTCAATGAAAGAAAAATTCACCAGGGCTGGAACATCTGACAGGCCAATTCATAATCTCCAAATCACTTTCACATTGAGTAATTTTCACTAACTTACCATTGCCAATCCTTGAAATTTTCAGGTTTATTTATACCTTCAAACGCAACATTTACAAATTAATGCACCTGTTTAACACTGTTCAAAATCATTTTTAGGCAAAACAATTATTTTAGGAATTATAGGAAGTAATAATATGGTTAATTAATAAATGACATAATGTAGTCATACCAAACATGACAACATTCCTTTTTCCCGACCACACCCACAGGCTGATTTCTATCACCATAGAAATTAGGAAATGGAATCATATTTTTGAGGTTTATGCAGATTGTATTAGTAATTTATTCTCATCATGAAGTGATATTCCATTGTTTGACTATATGATAATTTTCTTCTTCACTCACTTTTGGGTAACATTTGGATTGTTTCCACTTGTTGGCTATCGTAACTATGACTACTATAAATATCATTACATAAGCATTTTGTGGGCATATGATTTTATTTCTGTTTTGCTAGATCACAGGGTAGATGTATGTTGAACTTTAAAGGAACTACAAAACAATTTTCCTCAATGTTTGAGCCATTTCACAGCCTCACCAGAAATGCAGGAGAGTTCCTGTTGCTTTACATCTTCATTAACGTGCTGGTGTTAGTGTATTTAATTTTAGCCTGTATACAACAGTATCTTATGACAACTAATGATATTGAGCATCTTTTCTTGTGTATCAATTTTATATCTGAAAAATGATGATCTAAGCCCTTGTGAACTTAACTGTGAAAGTTTGCAGTTTTTTACAGGTGTCTTCTAGTTATTCCTTCCATATGCAGATGGTACCTCACAGATTTCCTTAAACAAGTTTATCAATGTGAGTCAAACTTTCCCCCTGGTGCTCAGCCTCTTCCTTCACTTCAAGACTCCTTAAATCCCCTGTATGAGTCCTGTGCCTATAAATGGGGCAGGTAGGTGGGCGTGGGAGGGTGGGGTGTGAGTGCATCATCCTTTGCCTGGTTACCGGAATATGCACCATCTCCCTGGTAATAAGAGAAACCAAAGCACACTGCAGTTTCCACTGTACCTGAATGGACTTCAGCGTCCTCATTTTTCCTTCTTTATTTCCCTAATGACTAGGTTACCTCTCATTACCACTCCCAACTTAATTTGCATGATCACATTATATGTATGACAATTTGATTAGTTTTTTAAAAATTATATTTTAGTTGTGAATGGACACAATACCTTTATTTATCTTTATGTGGTGCTAAGGATGGAACACAGTGCCTCACATGTGCCAGGCGATCACTTTAACACTGAGCCACAACCCCAGTCCCTCATTAGTTTTTCTTCTACTTTTTTTGAAAGGCAAATTAAATTAATGTTAGGAAGATTCTTCTTAAAAGCCAAAAGTCACTTAGGATGAATTGTATCCTTCCAAAATGGGCATGTATCTGATTACAAAGACCTCTGTGCAAAGAAAAAAAGAAGTCTTAATCTTTTTGGATCTAGTTTTAATGACTCTACAAATGAGACTTCTATTTTTTCCTGTAGTGGAAATATCTGGTAACAGGAAATGAGATTGAAGATAACTAATTCAACTTTGCATAGTCAAAAAATAATACCTACAAAATCAGAAGCACCCTGAAGTCAGGGACAGATTGTTTTTTCTCTGTATCCCTTGATGCTTGGCCCGGTGCCTGCACCCTAAAAGTGCTATGGAAAATGCTTGCTGAATTCAGTCTTATTAATTTTATTCTTAAAAGATTCTCTTCGTACCCTACATTAAAAAAAATTATAATTCAGCAATTTTCTAACTTTCTAGAGTTTTGGTATCAAGTGTCTATTTTTTTTTCCTGCAGGCAAAGTAAATAATGATCTATGTTTAAGTTGTAAACATTTTCAAACAATTGAGATTTTTAAGTCAAAAGGCATAAGAGTCTACCTTTTTATTGCTAAAAGTAAAGTATAGATTTGGACATGGGTATTATTTTATTTATATGTAAAATGTGTTTTGATTATTCTAAGCTATTTTTTAGAATAGAGACATTTAAGATGACATGGAATATGTATATATATAAAGTGCTCATCAACACTAAAGGCTCTGGGAGCTGTTTTTACTGTTATCCTTCCAGATCTTTTGCTATGCATTTATGCATTTAAAATCAGTTATACTGTGCATATTGATTTGCAATGTGTTTTTCACTCAAAATATGACAGATATATTAAAGATAATCACATGGTAAATCTGTTTTTTGGACATGCCAAAATATATTTAAACTAACAATTTTTTCTAATTTCTTAATATTTTAAATAATTTGAGCTAATACTTAGTTGGGTTTCTTTTCTACTGAATTAATTTCTATATTTAGAACAATAGATTTTTTTATTGTTTCCTTGTCTTTATTCCACCTTTGACTTAGTGACAAGAATTTTCATTTTTTAGTGGGAGTTTTCAGAATCTGATTCTGCAATACTACTGCTTTACAGAGTCTTGAAGTAGGCAGATGAGAATTTTACAGATGAAAGCTACCAGCCTGGGACCCAACAGCTAAATTTTCCCAGTTCATCTCCTACTTCTCTGCTTCTATTGGTGCTGAACTCCCTCTCCTCTTCTACCTTCTCTCTTGAGCCCACCTCCTGTCTTGTCTCTGATCAGGAAACTGGCCTGGCTGTCATATCACGTGCCTCACAATGGGGCTGGGTTGTCATCCATCACTGCCCACAGTTGGCTGCTAGTTCAGCCATGAAATGGTCTACCTCCAGAATGAGCTGGACCACAAAATCACTGGGAGGTAAGTAACCATGACCAACATATTCTTTTTAGTGTCCAAGTTATTTCTTTTCGCTGGCTCCTAACCTGACTTGACCTGTGCTTTCCCTCTGTGCTAAAATATCACATTTTAGAGACCCAGTTACAAAATGGTACTGTGAGGAACTTCTTAGACCTGCTACCCAGCAAAAACAAAAAACAAGACAGAAAAAATAGTTACTGGTAAAAATTATTATTATTTTTTTAAATAGTCATTTGGGTTGGGGCCATAGCTCAGTGGTAGAGCACTTGCCTCACATGTGTGAGACACTGAGTTCAATCCCCAGCACCACACAAAAATAAATAAATAAAATATAATGTGTCCATCTACAACTAAAAGAAAAATTTAAAAATTGATCATTTAAAGTCTCTGAAGATTGCCAGAGGATATATAGCAAATGAAGAAACGGGGAAAAAAAAAAACTAACTCTTGAATAGTGAGAGTCTGTGAATCTTAAAGTATAACCTGCTTCCTGCCTCTCCCTGCCCTGAATCCAGTGTGATGAAAGATCCACTTCAGATTGGTGAAGTCAAGAATATGGGTCTTCCTCCTGTCACTCCATTCCCAACTCTCTCTCCCAGAGTGCAGACTTCCAGCATTTCTCATTCCCTTCAGCTCCACATTACAGAGGCTAAGTTCCAGGTGAGTATAGCCAATAAGGTGGTGGTTACTTGCCCAGCCCCCACTACTAGAGCAGAAACTCCATCCTAGATATGATGGGTCAGTAACTGGGCCCCAATTACTCTGGACCCACCTTGCTTGTAGGACAAAGGTTGCAACCCAAGAACAGAGGCTACGGTTCCTGCCCAGCATGGGGATATAAAACATAGGTGTCGCTTTGAGAGAAGTCTTGCCCTCAGGTCTGGAGAAGTGGTGCAGAGGATTTACCCAGGAAGAGAGCAGGTCATTAAGAACAGAGAACTCCGAGCTCTTCTCAAAGAAACTGACTTTGTCTGAAACAGTATGAGGAAGTTCTTTCCTAAGGGTACTCTTGAAAACATTGCAGGTTATGATAATAAGCAAGACTGATAACCCCAGGAAAGCAATGCACTAAGCCATAGGCCAGCTGCTTTACTAAAGAGAACCTAGGAAAGAAACTGCTAAGAAGATGTCCTCATGGGTTTAGAAAAAACTTTAAAGATTAGCCTCAAAATGTTCTCATGCAAAGGGGTCTAGATTTAATTGGATTTAACTATAGAGCAATTTAACATTGAGCAATAAACATGCAATTAGTGGAGCTTAATAGCTGGGTGTGATACCAACAGAGGTAGAGAGCTTAACAGAGAGACCAAGGAAAGAGGCAAGAGGGCCCTGCTAAGATCACTCTCATTTTAGGGTGACCTTGCAACTGTCCAAGACCATGTCCTCTTAGGAGCAACTTCAAGGCTTCACACTGTGGGGAAATAGACTTTCCCAAAATAGTGAAGCCAAGTCACTGAATAAGCATGTAAACAACATCAAGCAGCCCCAGGGAAGGGGGCTGTATCTAAATATATTATCTAGTTTTCAACAAAAATCACAGAATATGCAAAGAAACAGGGTGACCCATATGCGGGAAAACAAAAAGGCAATTGAAACTTTTTATTACAGTGTCCAAATATCAGATGTAAAAAAATCTTAAAAGTAGTTCTCATAACTATGTTCAAAGAACAGGAACAATGCTTAGAAAAATAAAGGAAATATAATGACCAATAGAGACTATCAGCAGAGAGATAGAAATTGTGTGTGAACTATGCACATTAAGAACCAAATAAGTATTCTATAGAGTTGAAATGTATAATTACCAAATTGAAAAATTCAATAGAGGGCCTTAACAATAAATTTGAACTTAAAGAGGAAAAAATAAACTTGAAGATAAATAATAGAAATTATACAATCTGAAGAATGGAGAGAGAAAATATTGAGATTCCCTCCTGGGTAATGTTCATCTGAAAATGAACAGATTCTCAGAAAAATGTGGGACATCATTAAATGTACCAACATGTACATAATTGGAGTAACAGAATTAGAGGAGAGAAAACAAGAAGTAGAAAAGACATATTTGAAAAAAATAATGACTGAAAAGTTCCCAAATTTGATGAAAAATATTAAGCTTGAGGAAAGAAACATTATTTAAAGCATTCACATCCTGATTTCAAAGCTTTCTACAAAGCTACAAAAATCAAAAGTGTGTGATTCAGGCATGTAGATATATCAGTGGAATCTAATGAGAGTCCTGAAATTAAGTCTCACATTTATGGTCCATTGGTTTAGAGTAAGCATGCCAAGATAATTCAATGGGAGAAAGAATAGCATTTTTCAACAAATAGTGTTGGTATATCTGAATAACCACATGCAATATGTAGAAGTTGGTTGCCTTTCTCATATTGTACACAAAAATTGGCTCAATGTGGATTATAGATCAAAATGTAAGAGTTAAAACTATAAAGCTCATAGAAGTCAATCTTTGTGAACTTTCATGAAGTTGCACCTTTTCAGGTAAGACCCAGAAGCACAAATGACAAAAAAATAAATTGGACTGCATCATTATTAACTTTTGGACTTTAATGGACACCATCGGATGATCTACAGAATGGAAGAAAATACTTGTAAATAATATATCTGACAAGGTACTTGTATTTGGAATATACATAAACATATGTAACTAACTCAGTGATAAATGACAACCATATTTAACATGGGCAAAGGTTTTGAATAAACTTTCCTCCAAAGGAAATAAATAAATAGTGTGGACAATAAACATAAAGAGATGTGCAACATGTTTGCATCAGAGAAAAGCAAATAAAGATCAAAATGAGATATAACATTATATACATCAAACTCTGTAGGTTATAACAAAAAAGACAAATTATGTTGGCAAGATTGGGAAAAAAACAAAACTCTCAAGCATTCCCCCTGGGAATATAAACTGGCCCAGCCACAATGGAAAACCATCTGGCAATTCCTCAAAATGTTAAATATATAGTTACCATATGACCCAGTAATTATATTTGTAAGTGTATACTCAAGAGAAATAAAAACACGTCCAGGGCTGGGGGTTGTAGCTCAGTGGTACAGCACTTGCCTTGCATATGTGAAGCACTGGGTTCGATCCTCAGCAGCACATAAAAATAAAGATATTGTATCCATCTATAACTAAAAAAATATTTAACAAAAACACATGCCCACACAAGAACTTGTGCACAAATGTTCATAACATTCATAATAGCACTATTCATAAATAGTCAAAAAGTAGGGCAACCGAATGTCCACCAGCTGATGAATGGATAAATCAAATATGATATATTCATTTAATTAAATATTTTTGTCAAAGCAGAAGTACTGAAACATGCTACAATGTGAATAAACCTTGAAAACATGCTAAGTAAAAGAAGCTATAAACCAAAAGCCACATAGTGTGATTCTATTTATATGGAATGCCCAAAAGAGACAAATCAATAGAAATAGTAGATAATGGTTGCCTGGGTCTGGGAAGATGGCTGGAAGAAACTGAGGTGGTGGGGCTGCCTACCAAAAAAGATGGGCTTCATTATATATATACACACACACACACACACACACATACCCCATGTGTGTGTGTGTGTGTGTATGTATAATTTTGTGGAGGTAGAGAAAACTTATGAAAATATTCTAAAGCAGATGTTTGTATGACCCTGTGAATAGATTTTTTTTAAATCACATTATATACTTTAGATGTTATTTCAATACATCTGTTTATATACACATACATATGGATATATTATTCATAATATGCATATAATATGTATTTGTTCTTTATCATGTGCATGTGTATGTGTGTGTGCGTGTGCACGTTTTTTTTCTAAAAGCACCTATCTTACAGAGAAAGTATAGACAGTGGACACTGTCTGGAACTGAAAAGATACAGAATATGCATCCCTGCCTTCAAAACTACCTCTATTTCCTGAGTAGATATCTAAATATTTAGAAAATGGAACTTTTATTTCTTCTCCATGGATGCTTTCTTTCCCTGCAATATCTACCTTGTGAATTATGTCTTTCTCTCAGTGCTACTGATATGACAGGAACAACATGCTAATTAGTTTCTGATTCTTCCTCTTGGTGCACTCAAAAACTCCCCTATGCCATGAAGCCCTTTCAACAAATTCTGTGCTGTGTCAGAATAGTTTCCTGAAGACAAGTTACAAGATCATGTGTTGTTTTATGTGGTTTTTTTGGTGTGTGTTGAATTTGATGATATTAATCTCTGCATATTAACTGCAGCCTTTTTAAGAGAATGTGAACATATGCACACCTGGTTTATTTGGTATGTGGTCTGTATCTCTTTCGACTACTGCTTTAAAAAATTCTTCTGAAATTAAGCCCTTGTGATAGAGCTTTACACTCTCTATATTCTTGGAAAACTGTCTTGCATAAAAATGCTTGATTTCAAATGCATAATAAAAGTAGGATTATTCTGTCATAATAGGAGGATTATGTAGAAGTTGACACATGATTGGTCTGGAGTGGCAAAGAAAGTATGTTAAATAGTCAAAGAGAACAGTTCTATTCTGCATGATTTAACCTGCTCAAGGATGGGCAATAAGGTGGTCTCTCTGCTTTGAATAGTACCCGAGGGTCATTTATATACTTTCCAGTCTCAGAGTGGATTTCTATTTGAAGGAGCACTGCTTAAACAGGTATTTCAGTCTTTTTCAGATCTCTAAAAATCTGCAAGCATCTAAGTCATAACTCACAGTTAATCGTTAATCTCTCTGCCTTCTTTGCTTCTGTAACACCCTATAAGTGTCAGGCTCCTCACACTCTCTGTCCCCCACCCCACTCCCAGGTTGCTCCGGGTCCCTGGCTTTGGCCATCCCTCTCTTGTGAGTCTAACACCCACCCCTCCCTCCCTTCTCACTTCTGCTTCTAGAGTTGGCAGTGGCAGCAGAGAGGAAGCCAGTAGGACTACACCCAAATGATTCTCGTTCAATTGCCTGTCAGTCACATTAAACTTCTGTAGTTTGGGGATTTAGCTTAGTGTTTGTGTGTGTCTTTAAAGACCAGGGTTTGTAAAAGAATTCTTTTTATTTTTTTTATTTTTTATTGTTGGTTGTTCAAAACATTACATAGTTCTTGATATATCATATTTCACACTTTGATTCAAGAATTCTTTTTAAAGTGTCCTATTGTACTTTAGCACCTTATGTTTTCCTTGCCACTGCCCTTAATCAATTCTGTACTCATCATCCTGTGTGAGTTTGATCGTCTTTGCATTATGGGTATTTTTCTATCACCTTCTTATTTTGGTGCTGGAGAACTAACCCTGAGCCTCCAGCATGCTAGGCAAGTGCTCCACCTAGAGCCACACCCCCAGCTCTATCACATTCATTGATACCGCTTCCCTTTCTGAAGAAGAAGCATGCCCCTCACCTCCACTTCCAGCTCTTCAATTTGGCTACAGGCAGAAGAAGTCATAACTTCATGAGAGGCAAAGGGGCAGCTGCTTCCTGACTCATCATAGGTCTCTCTTGAGGTAATCAGCTTTGAAAAATGGAACTCTGCTCCCTTCTTTATTTGTTGGTCTGCGTCACGCACATAGTAGGAAGATGGCAAGGATGATCTGACTCTGCATTTGTATCTCAGAGACAAAACGGCAGCCTCTCTTTGTTGAGTCAAAAGCTTTCATAGAAGGGCTCAGAAGGTAATGTCAGGGAAAGCTGCCGGCATCATACAAGTTGGGTGCGAAGTTCATGTTTGGTCGCTTTGGGAGACAGTTCAGACCAAGTTCATTGAGTCTGCCATCTCTGTTCTAAATCCAAACTGTTTTCCAGTCAGGGTCTGCTTTGCCCATGTCCTGAGGAGGAAGTTTTCCACTATATTGGCTCAACTAACTTCCTTTGGGTAACTGAGACATTTACTTTCTGCAGAAAGAATTGATTAATTTCCTTTCATGGCAAACTGAGCTTAACTTTCCTTAACTACCATGAAATTGAGATCTAGATTCATGAGAAGAGGTGGTCAAGGCTAGGAGGTTGCTACCAGATTCTGCCTCCTGCCTTCTTTTTGATTTGATTGTGTCTAAAATTCAGAAGGAGGCAAAGGGTGCTTCCCACTGTATCTATAAAAGACACTGCTTTGCTTCATTAGCACCGAGACTGCCAGACACACAAACATGGCCAATCATTTGATGATATCAGAAAGTCCCAGGGTAGACTAGACAGTGAGGAGCAGTTTAGCACAGCATGCTATTTTGAAGTAGTGTGCTCTCAAAAATAAATATAGCCACTAAAGGAAAACGGTATTAGGTTTAAATTGTGATATAAAAATATCTGTTATGTAAGGTTCTAACATTCATGCTCTGTTCTTTTTCACTCAGGACTCCTTTCCTTGGTTCTTTTTGGCTTAAAAAGAAGTATTAGCCAAGAAAAGGGAAGGTATGCCTTCAGAGAGGAGAAGAAACCACAGCAATGGAGACCTCCGACTCAGAGGTGGGGTACAGGTCAAATTCATTGCTATTTAAGGCTCATTTCTTGACAGATTATTTTTCCAGACAAGGTCTTCTGCAGAACTTGGACAGTTACAAAACACTCAATTACGTGTCTCTGGCTCATCATTTAATATTTATTAAGTGCCCACTATGCACGAGGAATAGAGTTTAATCCTAAATTTAAAACAAGTGACTAAAAACTTCAGCTCTCAGACAAATACAATTAAATTGCACACCTTGCTGGATGTTATCTTATTTACCAATTGGAGTGTATTTACTCTGAGTGGACAAGGCTTAATAGATAACTGCTTGATCTTTTCTCCCTCATTCCCGGGCAGAGACTGGGAATAGGGAGGGAGGAAGAGGGTGCCACTTGGGAGCTGAGTCATGAATGAGGTTTAGGCCTGTCCTTCGGCTTATCATCTTACAAGGTCAATTCCCAAACCCATCTCCTAGAGCTGCTTTCATAAAGCACATTACTTTCCAAGCCTTCCTCTCTCATTGCCCACCGGCTCTCAGCAGATGGCTTGCCTCACACAGAGATCATTGAGGCCATCTGCTAAGAAGTTGCTTCCTTCCCTATTTCCTAGCCAACACATTGATCTGCTTCTCCACCTCTCTCCTCCTCTCTGACTCTGAGGCTTCTCTCCCTACCAGCCTTGTTGATCAGATCACCTTTCAGCTCTTCTAGAGTTGAAGGAGGTTAGATACTTGTCAGTCCATAGGCAGAAGTCACAGAGAGTTACAAGCACTCTAGAAGATTTCTTAAATCACCCAAAACAGTGGGACAAATGTTGGGACTACAATCCTGCAAAGTAATATGTAGTTGTGAGTGTATCAAATAGATAGCAATATATACATATAAGATATATAGAGATATATACACTATAACAAATATAGACTATATAAGGCATATATGATGTATAGCAGGCAATTCCAAAGAGGTTATATTAAGAAAATAATTAAGCTTCTTGGAACACTTAATTTATAAGTATTCTGTTTTCCCATTTGGTATCATCATACAAAAGTTGTAGACAACTTCTGTTTCTCTGTAGTCTTTAGTTCTTCAGCTTCATCTTCATGAACAGTAAAGCCACCACTACCCACCAGCGTGAACAGTGAATTTCACTTTTCTGTGGTCCAGAAACCCCTTAGTCATTCATACCTCCTTTGGAAGCTTTCATTAAGAGGTCTCTCTGCCTGAATCCCTGCCTATGGGTAACCTCCTTGAATACAGTAGTTCCAGTATTTCCAGTATTATTTAAATAGTTGTTTTTCTCTTTCTTTCTCTGTCTTCCTCCCACTCCATTAGAAGATTAGACTTGGCTGCACATAAGAGAAACCCAAAATTGTAGTGGCTTAAGTAAGAGAGAAGTTTCTCTTTCTCTTATACAACTCAAGAAGTAGGTGGTATCAGGTTGCTTTGGTGGCTCTATGGTCATCAGGGACCCAGGCTCCTTCTCCCCTTCTGTCGCACTATTCTAGTTCAAGGATTCCATCCTTAGGGCTACTGCAGCTCTGGCCACTTCATTTGTGTTCCAGTCAGAGGACAGAAAGGTGGTATTCAGAAGAAGTATGCAAAGCTTGGAAATAAAGCAAAGGATGACTGCATGTCCTGCCAATGTCATCCTAGAACACTATCCACATACTCCCAAGGGTAACTCACTCTTGGGAAAGGGACCTACATGTTAGTTACTCTCCATTTGGGTTTAGACTCTAAGGACAACTGATAAGATGCAAATGAATTTTTCTCGGGAGAGATGGCTTTATAACCTTGAAGAGTATGTGCCACTTTTGTATCTAACAGCATTGTGATTTCAATGTTTTGTATCTAACAGCATTGTGATTTTCAATATTTGGATATTATTGTTTTGTTTTATTTTAATTGGATCAGCTTTGCCATCTTCTTGTTTCCTCTTATTAATGAGTCAATTACACTTTTTCATTTTTTCCCCCAAATAATGTATGAAAATTACATTTTTAACATTGGTATTTTTTTATTCTGTACTTTTAAAAATGGTTTTTATTTGTTCTAATTAGTTATACATGACAGTAGAATGCACTCTGACATATCATACATAAATGGAGTATAATTTCTCTTTCTTCTGGTCATAAATAATGTAGAATCACACTGATTGTGTAATCATATATGCACATAGGGTAATAATGTCAGATTCATTCTACTATCCTTCCTACCCCCATACCCTTCCCCTCCCTTCACTCCCCTTTATTTAATCCAAAGTAACTCTCTTCCTTAACCCCTCCTTATTATGAATTAGCATCCAATGTTTATATTTTGATCGTAGGAAGGACAAAAGGGCTTTCTCCTAGATGAGTTAACAATTTCCCTAAATACCCCACTTAAATTTTCAGCTTGAACCTATTGGCAGGAACGTAGTTATAAGGCCACTCCTAGCTGCAAGGGAGGCTGGGGAAATGTAGTGTTACAGTTCGTGCATCAGTAATTTTATTAAATTAGTGTTCTCTTACCGAGGAAGAAGGCAGAGATCAGGTGGCAGAGTGCAACTGATTGTCTTGGCCATGAGGACAGAGACCCATTGAGTATGCCTCTTTCACCTGTGTTTCTGCTGCTCCCTCTATTTTGTTTCTTTCCAGCATCCTAAAAGCACACTCAATGAGCTCCCTTAGCTTGAGCCCCTTGGTCCTGAATCCTCTTCCTGCTATCATGATAGCGCTTGTCTTTTCCCAGTCTCCCTTAGCTCTTTGGTGTCTCCTCCTGTTCCTTCTTCACCCACTTTAATCATGCTGCTGTTCCTCTCACCCCTACAGACCACTGCTGATCTAAGTCCAAACCCAAATCAGCTGCAATTTGCACAGCAAATATTTAATAAATGATCATTGATTTATTCAGTTCATTTGCTTAGTTATTCTTTTTTTTTTTTTTTTTGGTACTGGGGATTGAACCAGGGGCACTTAACTATGGAGCCACATTACTAGCCCCTTTTTGTATTTTATTTAGAGACAGGGTCTCGGTGAATTGCTGAGTGCCTCGTTAAGTTGCTGAGGCTGGCTTTGAATTCATGATCCTCCTGCTTCAGTCTCCCGAGTCACTGGGATTACAGGCGTGTAGCAACTGCACCCGGCTTTAGTTATTCTTAGTTATTCTTTGAACAGTGTTATTTTCTACTCTTAGTTACGAGTTAATATTTTAGTTTCACGATGAATTAACTACGTTCTTTTGGACCTGCTTGTGAAAACCTAATTCTTAAACATCCCTTTAGTTCTGTGTGAGCACGCACTTGGACTTCCACAGAGTCAGCCTAACAGCACTTTTGGAGATGACCTTTTTGGGCATCTCCGGTCTGTTCAATTGAATAGAAAAAAAGAAATGTGAGTTTTGTTGCTAATAAAAGAAGATTCCACTTAGATTGTTCCCAAAGCACAATAGAGTCGGTGATAAGATGTGTACCTGGCTAACTCATAAAAGGAAAACTACCCATTTTGCAATCCCTAAGGGAAAAGCACTAATAATATTCTAGAAGATGTCTTTTCCTCCATTCTCTAATCTCCCTCCCAATCCTTTCTCATCATATGGATCTAGCTATTTTCAAGTTGGACTTTTGTTCTAAATGAGGGAACACAGTGTCCCAAATTTATACTTTGTTCTCTGTTAGCCTCTCCCTCCTTGCCTGCTCTATTCACCACCTAGGGCTCCTCCTTAGGGTTTTAGGGTTGGGACCTTGGAAGCCCAGGTTGTTGACAACTGCCAGCAGGATGTAGTTATGCTGCCCCAATGTGGCTGATTGTACTCTTTTAAATGCTGCCTTATTTTTTTCTCTGAGAAACCAACTCACTAATGAAGAATAGTTTCTGAGTACATCAGGGGGTACTAGGGATGGCTTTCAGAGATTGGAAATATTTTGCCCATACCTCAGGTTTGGGGGCATAAGTAGAGATAAGAATGGAAACTTGGAAGTTCAGTGTGTGACCTCTGCCTGCCATATCTAAAGAACAGCTCCAGGAGACAGGGGGCAGCCCCCCAGGGAAAAGGCTGGTGAGCTTTTAATGCTGGACTTGGTCTGACTCTGCCAAGCTGTAAGCAGAGGTTGCCAATTTGGGACCCATGAGCTAAATCTGGCCCTGAGACATGCTGTGTTTGGTTGATACAATGTTTTTTGATTTAATTTTTTAAAAGCAACATGAAAAAGGAAGACTTCATGTACAAATCCAGATGTCTGGCTTCTGGATACTGCATCCCTGAGTCGTCACAGTTGGGTGGCACCGCAGAGCTGATCTTCCCTGTAAACCAGACCAGGTTTCCCTTCTGCATTTTGTCACAGTCCTCACTTCTCTCTATTGCACTCAGCTGCTTCCCACATTGACGATATCTGCTGTATCCTTGCAGGCAATTGGAATTTAGGATCACTACTGCAAACAGCTAGTGATGGGGAAAGGTGACAAAGGCTTGTGGGGAAGGCTTCACAGAGGAAGGGAATGAAGCTAGTCCTTGAAAATTGATGGGAATTTTCCTGGTAAAGTAATAAGATATGTGCACTCTGGGTAAGATGTCAGGTAGAGAAAAGACAGAGAAATCTGAATATTTTGGGGAAGGGTCAAATAGAAACTAAGAAGTGGCAGAGCATGATCTAGGGTTTCAAGGCTCTGCCATGGACTGGACCTTGAATTCATTTTTCTGAGCCATTTATCTGCATAGTGGACATAATAATAGCTCTACTGGACTGTTGTGACTACAAAATGTCACATGTATTTTATTTTAAAAAATATATTGAAGTATAATATACATCCTCAAAATGGTTTATATATATTTATGTATTAAATATATACCTATATTTAATATATAAAATATATATGTGATATATATATATATATATATATATATATATATATATAATAAAACTGAACACACTCATAAAACTAGCACCCAGATCAAGAAATATAAGGTTTCAACATTCTAGGTTTTCTCTCTTATTCCTACCTACTTTGTGCTACCATTATCCTAACTCCTCTCTGCTACCATTATCCTAACTTCTAGTATTGTAGATAAGTTATACCTTTATTCTGTAGTTGTACTTGATATAAATGGAAGCATTTTTTTCTGGGGAGGGGTACCGGGGATTGAACTCAGGGGCACTCAACCACTGAGCCACATCCCCAGCCCTATTTTGTATTTTATTTAGAGACAGGGTCTCACTGAGTTGCTTAGTGCTTTGCTTTTGCTGAGGCTGGCTTTGAACTCGCTGTCCTCCTGCCTCGGCTTCCGAAGCCACTGAGGCATGCACAACCCCCAGCAAATGGAAGCATTCAATAGTATGATTTTTACCTAGCTCCTTTCACTCAACATTATAAAGTTTATCTACAATGTGGAATAGATCATTCATTTTCATTGCTTTATAATATTCTACTGTGTGAATACTCCATCATTTATTTATCCATTCTTGGATAATGGGCATATAGAGAATTTTTTGTGTGATTTTGCTCTTAAGAATAGCGTGGTTATAAAAACTCTAGTACATGTCTTTTGTGAACATATCCTTGCATATCTGTTGATTGTACTCATGGGAGTAGAAATTAGGGGGTCATGTGTTAATTTCTGATAGATACTGCCAAACAGTTTTCCAAAGTGGTTGATAATCGATTTGTATATCCAAAAGTAATCTCAGGAATTATGGTTGTTCCCGGTTCTCCTCAGTACTTGGTATTTCCACTGTTATTTTTGTCATTCTGATAGATGTATAGTGGCATCTCTGGTGATTTTAAAGTATATTTCTTTGATGGCTAAGGAAAGCATGCACATTATCATATATTTATTAAGCATTTGTATATTCTCTTTTATGAAGTATCTGTTAAAACCTTTTGTTGACTTTTTGTTCGATTATCTATGTTTTTAATTGATTTTCATGATTCTTTATGAATGTGTATGTAAGTCCTTGTTGGATCTAGGGTTTGTACATATCTTCTACTTTCTGATGACTTTTTCTTTCCATTAATGGCATCATTTAATGAACAAAAGTTCTTATTTAACATAGCCCAAATTTTCAATTTTTTTTCTTTTATGGAAAAGATTTGAATTCCCAAACACCAAGACATATAAAACCACAGCAGTTAAGAGAGTGTGATATTGCCATGAGGATGAACAGTAGATCAGTGGGAAAGAATGAAGTTCAGAAACAGACCCACATGTGACCAGAAAATTAGCTTATGACAAAGGGGACAAAGCTGCATTCTCTGCAAGGAGAAAGGATGAAATTCTTGTGGACTCTAGGGTAATGAAGATGTTCTATGTTATCTTCTCAAAGCTTTTAATTTCACTATTCACACTTAGATCTCAATTCCTCTGGAACTCATCTTTATTGATGTTGTGAGGAGGGGTCAAGACACCTTTCTTCCCATTAGACATCCAGTTGACTCACTGCCATTCATCAAAAGTGATCATCCTTTCTCCAAAGGATGTTGTTATTTGTTCATCTTTGTGGAAATACCACACTGTCTCAATTGCTATAGCTTTATATGTCTTGGTGTTTGGAAATTCAAATCTTCAGCACTTATTCTTTGACTTTCATATTGCTTTAGCTATTCTTGAACCTGTGTTCTGCCATATGCATTTTAGAATCAGTGTGGCTGTTTCCTACCACCCCAAAGTTCTAGAAATTAATGTCCTTGTAGTGTACCACAATCATTTCTGGGAGTCCAAAAGGAAGAGCTCATTTGAGTTTCTCAATGCCGCAGTCTGGCTGGGCACAATCAGGAGCCACTTGTCAAAAGAAACTAACTTTATTTTTAGAACCACACACTCCAAACAAAACAGCCTCTCAGGAAAAACCCTCAGAGCCTCAACTGCCACCACCTGCTTTCCACAAGCCTCTCTCTCCCACCCAAGCTTCTCCCCACTTCCCACAATCCTCCTGCTCTTGAGGCCGATTGGCTGAGTCACATGGGCGGAGCCAAAAAAGTCCCCCAATGAGCAGCTCCATGGTCTGAAAGGGCAGGGAAACAGCCCAATGAGCATCACCGCAGATGAGCCAATCAGCTAGATGTTGCTGGGGCCGCTGTGAGCCAATCATCAGCCGGCAGCTGGAAGTTTGCTGGGGCCCCTTCCGCTGTGGCTCTCAACATCTCCCCCTCTCTGTTTAAACAAGCATGTGGCTTAGGGACGGTGCCTGCCTTAGGTTGTCCAATAGTACATATGGTCCTTAGGTTGGTACCATTGCAATTGGATCTTACCCGTCACTGACTACCGGTCCAGTATACAGCCACACCTGTGGAGAGGTCTTTGTACCAGCGGGGGGGTGAGGTTCTTTGCCTCACCTCTGTTGGCCCCCAAATTTTAGCTGGACGATCATGACAAGCAGAAGGGAGGAAGATACACCAAGCCAATTGA
>NW_026000093.1:40763378-40796090 GCF_001458135.2 Marmota marmota marmota
GAAAGAGTGTTAAGTAAATTGTTAGAGGAAGGAGGCATCTCAGTAAAATCAAGAACAATCAGGGCATACGTTGATACAATACAAAAATGTAGCCCATGGCTTTTTAAGGAGGAGTTGTTAAATATATCACAATGGAACCATCATGGTGAAGATTTAAAAAGAATAGAAAAGAAGCCCAGGGACTCTGCCAGTTGGCACATTGCCATTGTGGACGTTCATATCTTGTTTGCTTAGTCCAAAGCCTTCAGTTCAGACAATGGTAGAGGAAGAAGAAGACATAATGATTCAAGTAAAAGAGAAGGTCTCTCAAGTTAGTCAGACAGAGGAGCCAATCAGCTAGATGTTGCTGGGGCCGCTGTGAGCCAATCATCAGCCGGCAGCTGGAAGTTTGCTGGGGCCCCTTCGGCTGTGGCTCTCAACACTCAATCAGAGTATTCCCAGTGGTATCCAATCCAGTGTCTTTCCATTTTTCTTCTTTGGCTCCCAGAATCCAGGTCTGCATTCCTCAAAGTCACTTGGGTAAAAGAAAGACCTTGCTGCTCACAAAATGCCAATGTTCATATCCAAGGTCATTTTCTGTATAACATGTTCCACTTTGATTATCTCAAATAAATATTCATAATTTACCTTTTCCTTTAATATAATCTATTCCACTGACATTTTAAGTATGTCTATTCCTTTATTTTCCATTTTAACGCTTTGCTTCTTTTCCTTTCTTTTACTAATTAGGCTTATTAGAGGTTTCTGTTGTACCTGCTGTTCATGCTATTTTTTCTCATTAAGGAAACAGACCTTGGACCAGTTTACAGTTTCTGTTATCTAATTCATTAACTATCCTTCCTTAGGTTTTCTAGGTTAGATTTCTAATTTTTGAATTGAACTGATTGATTCTATCTTTTTCTTGTTTAAAAACAACAATATTTAAGCCCATGTATTTGACTCTGACCACAGTTTCAATGCCATTCCATAAATTTCGAATGAGTGTTTTATTATTGTAAGTTATGGTTTAGCCCATCTCGCCCCAAGAGTTATGTAAGAGATTTTTTTCCAATTGTACAAGATTCTTTCTTTTAAATTTTTGTTATCTTTATAGTTCAAATGATTGTTGTGCTTTTTTTCTCCCTCTTTTAGTAGAAGGTCTTTTGATTTGTCCTTGAAGAATTGTCACTCATCAGGAAAGAACTAACACTGTCTCTCCCCACTCACCCCACTTGGGGCAGAGAGGTGATCTCTAAAATATGACACTTGACAATGGACAATCCAGGCCACTTGTGAAGAAACAAATGTGATTAATTGCAGGAGGAGGGTGGAAGAATGTGTGATGGTGGGTGAAAAAGGAAAGCATTTCAGCCCTTGCCTGGTCTCCAGGCCTGGGGATAGAGACTGGTTTTAGGAGACAGAATGATGGGATTCTGTTTTTCAAAAATGTCCCCAAAGTGGTAGGAGAAAAAGAGCTTTGGATGATAGATCCAGATGCCAAGAGCCATGCTCCTGAGCTCCTAGCAGGGGAAAGTGAGCTTCCTGTGTGTGTGTAGAGGGGATGGGTTTGCTCATGACATTGCTCTCCTCTGAAGGACCTTAACTGTTGGGGCATGATTTTAAGACAACAGGGACAAGTAATGGAAGACAGATAGAAGACCCAAGCTGGCAAAACTGCCTTGCTAGGATAGTGAGGAGCAAGTATGAAAAGGCATCAGCAGCTAAAAGAAACCAGATTCTTCTCTGGTTAAGAATGAAAGCCTGTCTGTTTTTCTTCTTGAGCTGCCTGAAATGATGTCCTTGGGTGATTGTCAGGGACCTGCAGTGGATAAGGGGGAGGCCCAAGAATGGAGTCCATGACTTCCTACCAGTCTGCAATGTAGGGATGCAAATCTGTTCTAATTAACTTAAGGAATAAATGAAATGTAGTATTACCTGTATCTTTCCTGGATGGAACACTTATACATGCTATATTACTTTTAGATTTTATTTAGTGGAAAAAGCAGGTGCCTTGCATGATTTTTATTTTGGAAACTCCTTCCCTGTGTTCTTCTGTGAATTTTTGTAAATGTTTTCATAAATTCTTAACATTTTTCATTGATTTTTTTCTATTATGAAAGCAATTCATGTGAATTACAGAAAAATGTAAAATATAAAAGCCTAAAAAAGTAAATCTTTTGTGATGATTTTTAATACTCAAAAATATCAATTTGCATTTGTTCCCCAATGTTAAACATTTTAGATTGTTTTTAATATTTCTCTCATAATTAATACCAAGATGAGCTGCACATTCTTAATTATTTATTTAGGATAAACTCTAGAAGCAGAATTAATCAAAGAGCATATCCATCTTTAAATGTTTGTTACATATACCTAAATTGCTTTCTGAAAAGGTGCATCAGTTAACTCTTTCAACAACTTTGTTTGAGAATGCCTGTTTTCATCACCCTTGCCAACATCAGGAATTGCCATTTCTTACCTAAAGCTAGTTATCCTTGGCTGTCACCTGGGTAACTTAGAATAACCTTCTAATGATGCCCTGTTCCTACTCCAGTCAATTCTTCATGGTCTACCCAGACTGATTCTTCTAACTTGTGATTCTGATCATATCACTGCTCTGCTTAAAACTCAATAGTTTTGCTGGGCCTGGTGGTGCATGCCTATAATACCAGTGGCTCAGGAGGCTGAGGCAGGAGAACAGAGTTCAAAGCCAAACTCAGCAATTTAATGAGGCCCTAAGCAACTCAGCAAGACCCTGTCTCTAAATAAATTATAAAAAGGTCTGGGAATGTGGTCCAGTGGTTAAGTGCCCCTGAGTTCAATCCCTGGTTAAAAAAAACTAAATAAGTAAAAACCCAAATAGCTTTCATAATCATAGAACAGGCCCTCAGCATCCTTATAATTCAAGAAATTCTGTGTGTGTGTGTGTGTGTGTGTGTGTGTGTGTGTGTGTGTGTGTATACTTGCTACTGGGGCTCGTGCATGCTATATAAGTATTCCCTCACTGGGCTACATCCCCAGCCCCTCAAAAAGTCCTTGGTGTCCCAGTTCTACCTATTTTTTGGAGTCTTCTTAGTCACCTTCTCCTCCTTCTCTATGCCACAGACAAATGCAACCTGTTTCTGTATATAGAAATCATTCCATTTCTCTCTCACTGTCAATCTTTGTCTCTTCCTCTTCTGCCTTCCAGTCTCTGCATAGAAGGATTCCTCAGGTTGGAACACTCTCTCCTCTCAGTCGGGCTCACTACCTAGTCTTTCATCAGTTTTGGGGTTTTTTTCGGGTCTCAAATACTCAGACTGGCATCTGGCGCTAGACAACATTGCCCTCTAGAGGATCTTTATGTGCTTTGGGCCAACAGGCTGCCAAACTCTTGGAATGTCTTGGGAACATCGTTGAGGGAATACGAATATTGATAATCCTGATGCCAGCCATATCCCAGGGATCTCTTCGAATATTGCCCCTGCCCCATCCCTCCACATTTCTTCTGAGATTTCAGAAAACCTCTTAGACCTTCTCATTGTATCCTTGTGGTCTCTACTCTCTTATGTATTTTCCATCTCTTTGTTTCTCTGTGATACATTCTAATAGTTTCTTCTCTTCCATCTTCCAGTTTGCCAATTCTCTCTTCAGCCATTTATAATTTACTGTTGGTCTATTGAGCTATTGATTTGTTTGCTTGTTCCATTTGAGGGGGCTGCTGAGGCTTCAACCCAGGACCTCAAGCAGGCTAAGCACACATTCTACCACTGTGCTACATACCCAGCTCACCTGTTGTATTTTCAAGTGACAGAATTCCTATTGGTTTCCTTTTCAATTCTGCCATGTTAATTTTTAATACATAGGTAATAGATCCTTGCTAAAACTCTTAAGCCTATGTTTTATTTCTACTAATAGAGTAATCATAGATGTTATATTCATTGTACATGATAATCCTGATAGTTAGGTTTTGTGTATGTATTTCTGTTGTTTGGTATTTCTGCTCCTTTTCACTTGCAGCATCTGGTTTCTAAGTGTGCTTGGTTATCTTTTACTATGTTTTTGCAAAGAGTTGGAAAAGTCGTTTGTATTATTAACATGAGGACTAGAATGGGAACATGTTCATGCTGAGAACATTTTCATTTATTTTTGCTGGGTTCTAGACATATAGCATATGCCCTTATTGTTGGGGTATATATTCCAAAATCCCCAGTAGATGCCTGAAATTCTTAATGGCACCAAATCCTATATATATACTATGTTTCTCATGTGCTCTGCATAGTGTCAGGCCAGTTTCTCCTCATGCCTCCTTTGCATCATTACCCTTGTGCTTTGAGGCCATTATTACATAAAATAAAGGTTATGTGAGCATAGCTACCATGATACTGGGACACTGAGTCTGGTAACCATGACTGCCAGTCATGACTAACAGTCAAGTAGTGTATATGAAGTAGATACACTGAACAAAAGAATGACTTTGTCCTGGGTGGGATGGAGTGGGATGGAAGGAAACGGTGCAAGATTCCATCAGGTTCCTGGCATGCAATTTAAAATTTATGAGTTGTTTATTTCTGAAATTTTCTGTTCAATATTTTCAGACCATGGCTAATTACAGGTAACTAAAACTGCAACAAAGCAAAACTATGGATAAAGGGAAATTGTTGTATTTTGAATCCATGACTCCCTTAATCTAAATTCAATCCCTGAGTTTCTCTTAGCCATGTAAGTATGGTGAAATAGGGCTGCAGGTCCCCATGACCTTTTCTCCCAGTTCACTTTATTCAGATGCTGTGCTCTACAGAGTCTCAGCTTAAAGAATGGCAAAGGATAGAACTTGGATTCAGCTCTTGGGTATTGTTCATATATGAAAAGGTCTCACTAAATTGTACATATGGACACCCAGATTGAAGAAGCCAAACCAGAAGGAAAGCACAGAGCCCTTTTTAGCTCCTTGGATGGATGGCAGGGGGACATGCATAATACCTGTCTAGCTTTCATTTATCCCTGGCTGTTCTCTCAGGCTAAGGAAGGCTGTATCCCTGTCTCCATCACTTGGCTCTCCGATGCTCTGACATAACTAGGCATGACAGATAACAACTCCCAGAACACACTTCTTTAGTGCTCCTCTAGGGCTAGTGAAGACCTATCTAAAGTGTTTTATTTTATTTGCAGGAACTGTGCTTTCCTGTATGTCATGTGCCTCTGTTCCTCCACCTCAATTTCGTTTCTTTTCTAAATGTGTTTTGACAATCTCTGATGGTATGTAGAACAAGTTGGGTCAAGGGAAGAGGAAAGGAGGAAAAGTGGTATAGATGCCCACTTTCTAATTGGTTCTGATTTGTGAGTTTCTCATCCAGGGTTAGTCTGGATATTGGCCACCCAAAGATGTCCATATCCTGATCCCCGAGAACTGTGCGTATGCTACCATACTTGGAAAAAGAGACTTGCTGTTGTGATTAAGTTCATGATGTTGCGTGGGGAATTATTCTAACGATCCCAGTGTATTCACAAGGGTCCTTATCAGAGGGAGGCAGAAGGTAAGAGTCAGAGAAGATGTGATAACAGAAACAGGTTGGAGTAATGCAAGAAAGGGGCCCCCAGCCTCTCTCCTGCAGGCGACCTCTAGAAGCTGCAAAAGGTGAGAAAACAATTCTCCCCTAGAGCCTCCAGAGGGAATGAAACTGCCAACAGTTTGATCGCAGGGCTTCTGACTTTGAGGACTGTGATGTAACAAATTTGCCTTGTTTTAAGCCACTAAATTTGTAGTTATTTGTAATAACAACAGTAGAAAACAAATACTGGCAGGCCATCTATTTGTTTACTGTCTGCTCTACAACTAACTATTACCATTAGTGGAAATTGTTCTCTGGTGCTGGAAATAGGTCCCTGCTTTGTTGTCAATAAAAGCTGTCATAACTTATGGTAGAAGTTGGGTTTTTGTCTTTTTCTATGCCCACTTTGCTGCTGCCACTTCCTTTTGGGTGTTCTGTCTTTAATTTAATATAGGCTTTGTTTTGTAATGTAGAAAACACTCTGGTTTTTACAAGGTTTATAGTTTCTTCTCTGTGAGCAGGAAAGTCAATTCGTCTTTCCGGTGATGGAGCAAGTCACCTACTCCCAACCACTTCTTGTTCATTGCGCATATTCTATGTAAAGCTCCATACCAATCCCCAACTCAAATTCTGAGAGTCCCTTTGGGAAAATAAACTGAGAAAGAATGAAAACGCAAAAGCAGTTTAAAATGCTGTAAGTATTCCATCTATTTCAAATATTTCACGGAAGATGCCCAGGTATTCAAACAGGCTTGTGGTGCAGAGCTGGGACAGGCAGCAGATGTGGCCGGCAGAGGAAAGCAGCCACTTTATTTCCCTAGGCTCCCACAGCTCTCTCAGGAGACAGGGATTGGCCACTTCAGAATTCACTTTACATTGTATCTATTTATATACATCTGGAGCCATAAAAATGGAGAAGTACCTGAGTTCAATTTCATAGTCATAGTCTAGTGCTCCCAAACATCTCTATTTTCCTGTAGTTGACATAGCTTAGTTTATGTTCCCTCTCTCCCTCTCTCCCTCCCTCCCTTCCTCCCTTCCTTTTTCTCTTCCTATAACACTTTCTGTAGTGCTGGGAATTGAACTCAGGGCAGGTACTCTATCACAGAGCCACTTCCTCCCCCAGCCCTCTAGCTTAGTTCTCAGAGACCCCCTTCTTCCTAGGCTGTGGTAGAAAAGCTAATATTGCCAGTTCAGGGTTTTTCTGGTTTGTGTCTCTGGGTATAATACTAATCAATCTCTTTTCGTTTCTTCCCTCTCATCCAGCAGTCATCAAAGCTTGAAGAGCTTTGGGTGTCATCAGATGTCATTATATGTGATATCAGAAAGGCTTAGGTCCTCTGATATCAACATACAATGTGATAAAAATGTCCCTAATGTCCCCTTCTCTTGGCAGGGCCATTCTGCTCTCACAACAGGTTGGGCTTCCTTTGCTGACCAGAACCTACTTGGCTCTAGCTGGGGTGATTTCCATCTGTGCAGTCTACTTTCTGGCTCCACCCTGGGGTCTGCTCACCTCACCCCTCACCATCCTCTGGGCCAGCTCAGAACTCTCCAGAGCCACCTCCCATGGCCCTGCTTGGGTATGTAGGAAGTGCAGGTTTCCTCTTTGTCCTGTGGGATCCACAGAGGGAGTTGTAGAAGGCCTGACTCAGACTTTCCCTGCTAAACTCACCATATTGCCTGCTGGGCTCTCCCTTGCCATCCTCTGTTCATGGCTGTTCTTTGGAGACTGACTCCTGCCACAGTCTCAGGCAGGATGTCCTGGTCACAAGGGCCCTCTGTTGCCAAATCCACAAGCATATCTATGATATTTATTCCCAACTCACTCTTCCACTGAGTTTTAACACTAAGATGAACAGAGAGATGCATGCCGCACTAATATTTAAACTTTCTAGTTTTCCTCTTCTAGTTCCTTCCAAAACTTTTCCCCCAACCCACAAAAGGATCTTATTCTTCCTTGCTCTCTTGTTTCTGAAATACACTGAGACAAGGGTTGGCAAACTGTGTTTTGTGTGCCAAATATGGCTACAGTGTGTTTTGGTAAATGAACTTTAATTGGAATGCAGTCTCTCCCATTTGTTTCCTTGTCAGAGTTGTCTTCTAGGGTTGAGCAATTGAAGAGAAGGGTTGTATCGTCTAGGAAACCCAGAATATTTGCTCTTTGGCCCTTTATTAAAAAAAAAAAAAGTTTGCTGAAAACTGTTGTGGACCCTGAATCCTCTAGATCTGGTACCAGATATTTAAAGCCAAGCCTTTTCTATCCGAAGAAATCTACTTCTCCCCCTCTGCAACCCTAGTCCTTGGTTCTTGCAATTGGAAGCCGTGACCTCAAGACTCTTTTGAATCTCAAAGCCAACTGTTCTCATGGGGTTCCTTTGTGTTTTCCCCTCCCTAGCACAGAAAGTCGGGTTTGATTTTAATGAGGAAAAGGGAAAATGCCTCAATTACTACTTCAAAAGGTCCCATGACCCTTTACCTCGGCTCTCTGTTGGTTGTTCTTGTGCCTTTGTTCCCAGCTCAACATCTGGCCCAACACAGTACACATTCCAGCCAGGGTAGATAGAGTGATTTTCCCAAAGGGAAACCAAGAGACACTGGACCCTCCTGAACTGGTTTTAGGCAGTTTCACCAAACCTAGGAATAACTGAATGTTTGAGTTGGAAAAGATGATAACGTCCACCCTCTTCACTGACCCTTCTTCCCACTGACCTCTTCCACCTCACTATTAATTCCACTGTGAAGACTTGAAATATGGAGCAGGTAATGAATAGAGATGAGGAATGGCCTGGTCAAGGACACACAGCACACATTGCAGGCCTTTTGCTCCTCTTTAATTTCCTGTACCTGTGCTGAGATATATCCAATGAGAACAGCAGGGTTTCCGGCATCTTGGGGAGCAAGCTGAATAGAGCCCACTCATAAGGCTGTTGGGGTTTTAGTTGGGCAGCATAAATTTGTACAATAGGACAGTATCGAAGATGGCCTAGAGTCCCTGAGTCTCTGGATCCTGCATCCCTGCAATTTCCTTGTCTTTTCCCCTTTACTTATTTCTCAGGTCTCTGGTTGTAGGGAAGAAAAAAGATGAAAGACACAGTTGGCCTATAAAGGTACTTCTGGGACAGAGTGTTTGGGGTGAAAGGTACTGATTCCAAAGGACGGTTGGCCATTGTCAACCTACTCACAGCAGTGAGGTTTCTCTTTTTCTGCTCTTGAAAGTTGGTTCTTAAAATAATGATCACTGTAGATGATGCTGCTGGTTATGTTGGCTAAAGGAACATAATATATTCATAGTAGCTAATATAATAGCATGTACCACTTCCAGGGCAAATCTGAGCCCAGCATGTACATGGTTAGATTTAGTGGCTCCCCTTACCAGATCTAGTTCCTCTTCTTTACTTTGTATGTTATAGTTCTTGCCCAGTTCTCCTGCCTCATCTCTCTGTCCCCTGCTGATTCTATTTCAACTATATTGTATCTTGTTGAACTTCAAAAAAAATTGTAAGTTATATTTTTTAGATAGTGAATTTTGGGGCATAATATTGGAAAAAAATGACAATATCTGCCCTCTTCACCCAACCTTCCCACTGACCCCTCCCACCCCCACCTGGAAAATGGCTTCTACCCCTAGTCTCTACCTTCACACAAAGACTCTCACCTCAAACTCTTCTCTGACTGATTCCCTCTCATCTCTCAGAAGTTTAGTCATAACCTCCTCCAGGAAGCCTGCACATCCACGGTGTGCTCCTTATCATGCTGTACTTTGCTTATTTCTTTGCTAGCTGCTATAGATCAGGGCTTAGTCCAGATTGCTGGTAGGTTGAAGGAATTCAATGAATATTTGTAAAATAAATGAATAAGCAAAGGCCTGAGATAGGTTCTGCTAACTCCATTTGCAGAGCAGTTTTGTGGTTTACCCAAAGTGAGCCCTGTAACAAGAAACAGAGTTGGAATTCAGATACAAGCTTCCAAACCAAGTCCAGTGCTCCTTCTACTCCCTCTCAAGACCTACGAAAAACTTGGCTGTTCTGAAGGGAGAGAAGGGAGCCTCTCCTTCAAATGGAGCATCACCAACCTATGTAAATAACTGAGAAAACTCTGGAAGAAAACACTGAGGAAATTACAATTATCCCTAGGGAGATGGAGAGTGCTGAGGGTACCCGGGGTGTTGTTCAAATGGGACTTGAACCAGTACAATTTCTTTTCTTTATAAGAAGAAGGCATTTATGTATCACTTGTATAATGAACAATTAATTTTAAAAATGAGCCCTGCCAAGGGATTTTTCTGTACCACATTCTCTAGCCAATGAAGTTTTTCCATGAAAGGATGTAGAAATTAACATTGATGTTTTCCTTTACTGTGTATTCCAAAAAAAGAAAAGAAGAAGCAAGAAAGGAAAACATTAAAACAACCAAAATACTTTGGTTACCATTGCACCCAACACTAAAGCTAACTGGACTGAGAAGATGGAGTGCAGTGAGTGAAGTGTGACAGTGACTAGACTGCTTAATTTGTTGGTTTCTTCCAATTTATGACTCTTCGTCATAGACAATTTGTCTTAGATGTTCTTTCTTCTCTTGTGTTTATTTCTAGTCATAAAGCATCTGGTCTGTATAATTAAGGGGAGCTAAGAAAATATAATTAGCTAAACATGCAGGAAGTAGACGGCAAATCTTCTTCATGACAGGCATGCAGCCCCAGAACCATATTCCTTATTAATAAACTTCATGTGGGATTTTTAATATTCCATTCCCTGAAGACATTCCTCTTTAGCTCACTCTAGGGTTGACCTGTTTGAAAACCTGCCATTACCAGCTGCTTCCCCACCATCCCCAGCCCCATTCCCAATTCTGTGTGCATATATAAAAATCCACGCTTGTTGGATTAGAAATGCCCCTAGCAGATGTATATGAGCATGGCCTAAGGTCTGATTCAAAAGTAAATGTTATCTGAACTGATAAGAAGAAGACAGAGGAAGACCAGAAGCAACTTCTCAACGATTATGAAACCCTAACAGACATGCACCATGCATCCTCTAGCAGGGACATCATGGTAACATGAATACACACATCCAGACTTTGGTGCTCTTTGGACAAGCCCCATGCCCCCAAACACAGTTGATTATTTACACATAGAATGGGTTGTTTGCATGTAATGGATGGGTTGTTTGCATGTAATGGACATGCTTGAGATCATTGGGATGAGATTATAATAAAGAAAGCCTATTATTGTCATGAGAATATGAGTAGTTTCATACTTAAGGACATATGTGGAGCCTGAAGAGTGAGGATTTCTAAGTCATTCTGTTTAAACTACTCCTTGAATGTGTTGTGTCAAGTGGTAAATGAGGCTGATCTGAAGCAAGAACAAACCACAAACCAATGGCCCCAGTAGCCTTAACTGTCATCTGGACTGCAGATAGGGCCATAAAAGTACTAACCCCCCACTTCATTACCTCAATTGCCGAGTTAAAATACTGGTAGGTATAGTTCCTCTGGATCACAGTGTCTGGGTTCAAAGCACAGAACCAGCTCTCCTCTATATGACCTTGGGAAAATTGCTCAATCTCTCTGCTTGGTTTACTCATTTGAATAATGTAATAGTGCCTGTTGGTGGGGGTTGGCAGGATTAAATGAGTTAGTGAGTGTAAGGGCTTAGGACAGGGCTTTACACATGAGAGCTGAGTCACTGATTATTACTACTCATTTTTGCTGCATCCCCAAGTTTTGTTTTATATTTGCCTACGAATGAGCATGATCTCTCACTGCCATGAGCTATGTGGCCTTGCCTGCATAATATTTAATAGTACCTTATAACTGCCTCCAGAGCCTCCTTTGTGCTGCAGCATATGAAATTTGCTTGACTCACTCCACTCATCCATCATCCTGTGGCCTTCATGATCCTAGTTGACTATGTCACCTTAGTTTTCACTGTAGGGTTAATTTAGAGTTAGCCCTTGATCCATGCTGTGCAGTATTGGTCCCCTGTGAATCTGAAGCTTAGGACAAATAGGCTCAGAGGTTGCCTGTTGCTGGAGCTGAGTCATGCTACTAGGAACAATCTGGAAAGAAGTTGTTGTGAGCTTATGCAACAGCCACATTCCAGCCACACTTTCTGGAATTTGGGGGGTGGGGAGCGTTTGTACTTGCCTGTGTTAGCATACCTTTCCCCATCTCTAGCCTTGATCCTTAATCAGGATTTGTGGCTTGAAGCTCAGAGTTCTCTACTGTTCCCTGCAAGTGGCAGTCTGCAAATAGCCTATCCTCTGATTGGTCCCAAGCTGAAAGTAGGTGCTTTGCTTATAAAACTGGAGCAGACAGAAGAGTTACTGTTTGGAGAAGAGGGAGAACATTTGTAAAATGAGCAGATCTCCTGTTTTCTATGGCACCAGGCATGAAACAGTATCACAGATGGCTTCACTAGAATTCTATGGGCAATGTGCAGAGATCCAAACACATCTGCTTATTTGTAACTTCTCTTTGAAACCAACAATCATGGGACTACAATTGGGACTACCAGTTAGAAGGCAAAATGGTATAGAGAAAAGAACACTGGCGTTGGAGTCCAGACAATCCCAGGCTGAAAACCTTGCATTATAACATGTGTTTTTGTATGATAAGGGATTTAGTTAACCTCTAAGGCTTGGTTCCCTTGTCTGTAAAATCCAGATGGCAATACAGTACTACATAGGGCTCCCTAAGTTGCAAGTGATAGAAGCCCAACTTGCTTACTTCCAAAATAGGAATGTAACCCAGCCAGGGAAATGCCTGGCTACAGAGTTGGCTGGATCACCACCAGACCAGATTCTCACCTTTGATTATCTCTGAAAAGTAGTTTCATCTTTTCCTGCTGGTAATGGCAGTATTCAATGACAGGGAACACATTTGCAGACCTTTCCAGGGAATTGCTCTGACTCTGCAGCGCAAGACCCTTGCCCCTTAGAACAACCATGCAGCTGGTGGTAGGAGGTGCTACATTTGCCTCAGGGTCATGAAACAACAGTGTAGGTGGGTGGCAGCACAGCTGGTCTTCAGGGAAGTCACTATAAGCCATCCCAATGTATCCACTGCCTTATGGGATTTTTGTGATTTGCAGGAAGTTACATAATAAAGCACTTGCTCCTGCGATGTTCTCTGGGGACAGCCCTCCTCTAGGTCCTTGGGAATAAGGTAGGCATTTTGGTCTTTTGGTTCTTCCAGTACTTCAGACTGAGTATGCCCAGTGTGACACTTTCAGTTCTCTCCTGACTTGCTGCTCCACCCTACGCTTGAAGCATGCCTGCATCTTAAGTGTCCCCAGGGCCACCTAAGCCTGGTGATACTTTACTGCATCCAGAAGCCTATCCTCTGCCTTCTGTCCTGTTCTCATGGTCAACGTTGCACTGTTACCTCACGACCTCCTAAGCAGGAGCCAGCTCTGATCTAGTCATAGTCCTGCTTCAAAATAACTCTGGCTCTCTATCAACTTCCAAATTAGGGAGAGACTCCCCATCTTGGCCTTCAAAGGTAGGCATGATCTTCTAAGGCACTTCTAAGTCACCCTTGCAGGTGTGGGATGTTCAGATCCTGCTACTGCAGGGCACACAAGCAGAAAAAAGAACCTTGAGAGATGGGTGTAAGGAAATAAGCTGGGAGTGGGGCTGACTGGTAGCAGGTTGCTAGGTAACCATGCAGCAATAAAAGTAACCTGTGTTGGGGCAGATGATACTGGAAGCCAATGAAAACACCACACTCTGATCTTTAGTTGGAAAGACCAGCCAATTTGGGATGCTATCTGATGGAATTTTGTGAAGGCTTTTGCTTCTGATTTTCAATACATTGAAGCTCAAGAAATATTTCCCTCTTTGGTGAAGGACAGACCTACACACCACAGTTGCTCTCACTGAGGAATGTGTCTGGGCAGCTGGTGGGAGTAGCCTGAGAGTGGGAGAGATTTTCTAAGCAGCAAAGACAAAAATGAAAGTCATTATTCTGCTTTCCAGAACTTGTTGCTTTTGGTTAATGATGGTTGCCTGGAGACATTGTTTATATGTATTTACAAAGAAATAAATGCTGAACTCAGGCCTAGAAATCCAAATGAAAAACATGCTGCTCTCAGCTCTGAGATGTGGCCAGCACTCTTCTAGTTCAACACTGTCTTTTCAACCTGTTGAATAAGAAAGTTTTATACATATACACATTTGTGTACATACATGCATACATACATACACATATGTGTATCTCTCCTTTCTCTCTATGTGTGTATATATATATATGTGTGTGTATATATATGTATATAAAGATATGTGTACATGTGTATAATATAGATATTTATATTTATATATTTACAGGTCAGTTGAGACTATTCAGAGTTCTTCCTTACTAAGCTGTTTTTTAAAAACAACAGTGAACAATTTTTTATTGCCAACAGGCTTTCTTTAATCTTAGGAGTGCTTACAGACACTCCTGGCACCTAAGCATGATGAATATACAGAGGAATATAGGAGGCGCAATGCCAGAGTGTCTGATAATACAACTTCTGCTTGTCATCCTCCTTGGCACAGCTCAGCTGGTCAGACAGATGAAGGCCAAGAAGATGGGCAGCAACCAGTACCAGCTCCACATTTGGCATCTGTGTATCAAATGACTCATAGGTCAAAATCAGATTTTTCAAGTCCTGGCCTGGCTGAAAAAGTCCCAATTTCCCTGTGCCTCACATCCTGTTCTGTTTTCATGGAAAAGAACATCAAAAGAAATGCACATTGATCGATTTCCCTGATTTACTCTTTTTTTTTTCCTGGTTCTAAGATTTTTCTGTTTCTCATTCTCATAAGCCTGTAGTTAATTTAGTGTTTGAAATGTGAGCTTCTAAAACAAACTCCCATGAATGCTACATAGCCATGCTTGGTTTTGGAGTTCTCAAAAAAATCCCCTTCTGTTTTTTGTTAATTAAAAAAAAAATGGGGACAGGGAAAGGGATTTTCCGATGTATTTCTAAAGCATCCACTGATGGACAAACATCAGCAAGACAAGTTATTCTAATATTGCAGTAAAGACTTTCCAGACCAGAAAACAAGGCATGTTGCAATAACTTTAGGACAGAATTGCTGACAATACAATCATTGCCTTTTCCTCCTGAGGAGTCAGAATTTTCCAAGCACTTTTAAAAAGCATTAGGCTTTTCTGTGTCCTTAGAGATTATTAAATATCAATGCTCAGGAGATGTTTGTCAATATTTTCAGAGGAGAGGAAGAGCCAGATGAATAAATATCAAGCTTATGATCACCAGGAAAAGAAAATTATATGCATTACATGGCTGTGATGTCTTTTGTACTGTGTGCCTGGAAGACAGCTTGCTCATCTCTATTCATTATTCATTCATCCTCTCCATACGTATAATTAGCAATGAACATAACAGGATTCTTGTTCTTGTAGCTAGGATTATTGGATAGTGTGGGGAGTGACGGGAGAATGTTGACAGACATTGAATAAGTACTTATGACTGTGCTTAATTTTATAGAGAAAAGGGTGGTGCTCTGCATAATGGAATTAACCTAGCCTAAGAGCATGTGGGAGATTACTATAAAGATGAAAGATGGCCACCAGCTTTCCCTCCCAACACTCTAAGCACTTGCCACTTCAAGAGATGGGACCTTTTTTTCATCCCTTTAAGTCTGGACTGACCCTTTCATCAGTAGAATGTGAAACAAGGGATACTGCATACCTTCCAGGCATTGTCATTAAGATGCCTGATAACTTTAGCTTTCACTCTCTTGGAAGCCAACCACCATATAAAGAGGTCCAGCTGGAGAAATCTCACAGGGAGAAAGTGCGACCCAGGATGCTATCCCAGCTGAAGTGCCAGACATGTAAGTGTTGGATTCTCCAGCCTCAGCCAAGCTGGTCCAGTGCTATGTGAAGCAGAAATGAGCTATTCCCAACCAAGCTCAACTCCAGTGCAGATTCACAGGCAGGTGAATGGTGGTGGTTTTAAGCCAATAAGTTTTGAGAGGTTTGTTACACAGAAATAGATAACTGAGAGAGAGGGCCAGGGAGGTTTCTGGAGGAGGTTCTATTCAATCAGACTTGGAAGTTTGAAAAGATTTAACTCTTTGAGAAGGAGCAGGTGTTATAGGCAGATGGAGCAGTATGTGAAGACCCAAAGGCTGGAGAAGTATAGTATCTTCAAGAACTAGAAGCCCAGTAGGGCCAGAATATAGGGAACCAGGGGATAGTAGTGAGCATGGAGACTGGGGAGGTAGACAAGGGCCAGACCAGACAAGGCTCACAAGAAAGAAAAGAACATACAGGATACCTACTGAATGTCATGTGGGTTTCCAGACCTCATTGTACATGGTTAGTTTCACAAAAATTAGTGTAAGGTCTTTGCCCATAGGGAAAATTCCATCTACGGGTCTTACTAGCTGTTAACACAAAGACATTGCTGATTACAGGTAAAGTCTGATGAAGGAGGAGATTCATACATCCAAGAAATATTTGTGGAGTACTTCTAAACTTTTTCATGGAAAAGGAACTCACAGCTCATGTATGATTAATCATGAACCTGTGACTGGTACATAAAAATGTCTCATTTGAGAGGCTCACACATACTGTAAAATTATAGTTTAAGTGTGGTTAGAAAAACCTGGATCCTTTCACATTCTCAATAGCATGATGCATAGTCAGTAGCACATCTTTTGAGCCTGTTTGATATAGTGATTTTAAATGTGCAACAACAAATATAAATGAATGGTACTGGGTGCTCAAGGTACTTTGTATACCTAAAATCATTTAACTTTCCCAGCAATTGCCAGTGATTTGTCTTAATTTTCCCATTTAGCAGTTGAGTAAAACAAGGGCCAAAATTGTTATTGACTTCCCTGGCTCTGGGCCCCACAACTAAAAAATGCCTCAGAATTCAAAATCAGATGCACCTGATTTGAAATCCTGTGCTCTTTTCTCAAGGTCAAGCTACCTCCTTTTAAGTATATATTCACTTAGCTGTCATAGTGAGTGGCTGCTTTTTAAGCAACAGATACATCAGAGCAGATATACGGAGGGGGGTTATCACTTCTTGGAAGAGGTAGTAAATGAACAAATTTAGTTTATTGGAGACTGTGCTCAAGAAAAAAATCAATATGTACTTTTCTGGCACCTACTGTTATCTTATCTGCTTATTTTAAAATTTACTCATATATTTAAAGCCTGTAAAATTGTCTGAGAGACAAAAGAAATAATCTCCAAGGGCTGTTTTAGCTCAAGGATTCTATTATCTCACAAACTCTGCCACATTGGATTGTCTGAACTGCTCTTTGGCCATGCATATGAGCACAGTTCTGATTCCTCTAATCTTGGGTATGGGCTCACTCATACCCAAGAATGGACTCTTTCTAAGATAGATTAGGCTGAATGATTTATTCCAAGGAAGAAGGAAATAGCATTTATTAAATTTTGTTATGTGTCAGGATATAGAATTTCCCCTTATGCTATCAAACTTAAATCTGGCAATCCAGTCTACTGAGACGAAATTGGACCTGCATGCAACTTAAGAAAAATTTCACCTTTATCACTGGTACCTGTTTGTTGTGGAATAGCAGTGGTCGAGGTGGATAGATATGCATTCATCCAAGCATCAAAACAGTTGACTGGCTTTGAGATGTGAAATGAAGAATAAAAACTAGGCTATTGCTCTGAGAGAACTATAGAAAAGAGCTAAGTAAACAGCAAAACCAGTATTTCACTACTGTGAGGAGGCACACCCCAGAAAATGGGGATATCCAGCTCCCATGGGGGATGGGAGATAAAGGGGTTTTGGGGGGACACCAGAAAGGTGGGTAAAGCTGGAGGGAGGACAGGAACAGATTCTAAAAGGAGCAGCTAAAAGAGGTCACTAATAGTAATAGTTTCCCTATGAGGAGCCAAAGCCACAAACATCAGTGGATCTCTTTGATATGAATAGGAAATAATGGCACCGACCATTTCCTTTACGAATAGGAAGGACAAACCTGGATGGAATGACATCAGTCTGCAATGCAAGGGTTAGTCACATAACTTAATCCTAAATTTAACCCTGCGGTCAAAAAGCTAGAGGAAAATGGAACAAAAAGAAGCAGATCCTCTGGAAGCAGAAGAGGGCTCTGGGAGAGGGGATGACAGTTGCCTGAAGTAGTCAACAGATGGAGCTGGGGGGCTGCTAACCCCTTTGATTTCTGCAGGGAGCAGGGCCTCTTTTCAGAGCACTTGGCTTCCTGCTGGCGCAGGAATCAATGCCATCAGTAACCCACTAATCAAATATAAACACACGGCACACAGTTCTGTAAACGAGGTCAGAGAAGTACGTTCTCGGCCTAAGTCATGCGTGGGCAGCTGACGCACCATGATGTGTGTGGATCCCGGGGAGGCTCTGACGCAGCCCAGGGCAGGATCAACCTTTTTTCAACCTTCAGATCATGACGATCTGTGTCATGCAGACCTAGAGGCCAAACCTTAAGTGTACCTGCCTACAGGAAATTTGTCCCTTTTTTTATTGTGCCTGCTTACATTGGTTCCATTTATAAGGAATTTCATCTCTCCAGAATTGGCATGTTCTCTAACAAAATATTTTTTTTCCATAAAGGGAAAAAAAAATCAGCTAGCAATGTCACCAGTGTGGTGTGGGACATAACTAGAATGAACTTGGAATTTAGAGAACAAGCCTAAAACCGGAGGTAGGAAATAGCTCCTTGGGAGGGGCAGGACAGCCCCTCTTCCCTGGTGAGGAGTCTATGTGGCAGCACAAGAGGGTTTCAGTTCCACAAGGGCAGGAACAAATTGTACTAGGTCTGACTCCTTTTATCCTCTATCCCTAGCAAAGTACCCAGCACATAGTAGGTATTGATGCAAAGTACCTAGCACATAGTAGATATTGATGCTTTACTGCAGTAAATGAATGTGGGCCAAGACTTCAAGCTAAGCAGATTTCTAATTATGACTCTTAAATCTTGTCAATGACAAGTGTATTGTGCAAGTGATTTGAGACAGTGTCTGTGTCATGCTTATCACTATTCTCAGTGTCTGAACAATAATAGGTGCTCAGTAAGTATTTTGAGTAAATGAGACTCTTAGGCCTCAGTTAATTTACTTGTAAGAAAAAAATATCATATAACTGGAAGAGTTGACTGCTGTGAGGAGTAAATAAGATTAAGTATTTAAAGTTCCTGCACCTAAGAAACGCCAAATACATATAGTAGTCACCCCATTATCCATGGTTTCATTTTCCATGATTTCAGTTACCCCTGAACAACTGTGGTGTGAAAACATTAAGGGGAAAATTCCAGAAATAAATAAATTATAAATTGTGTGGTATTCTAAGTAGCATGATGAAATCTCATGGCATTCCACTCCATCCCACCCAGGATGTGAATCATTCCCTTGTTCAGTGTATCCCCAGTGTGTATGCTACCCTCCATTAGTCATTTAATGGTCATTGGGTTATTACATGGACTTTCATAGTATCTCACTGCTTGTGCTTAAGTAACCCTTATTTTACTTAATAATGACTCCAAACTACAAGTGTAGAGATGCTGTAATTCAGATATGCCAAAGAGAAACTGTGAAGAGCTAAGTGCTTCCTTTAAGTGAAAAGATGAAAGTTCTCAATAAGGACAGGAAAAAAATCATAAGCTAAAATTGCTAAAAGCTTGGTAAGAGTAAAGTACTATGTGTGTGTGTGTGTGTGTGTGTGTGTGTACGTACATATATAGTTCAGGATTATCTAGGGTTTCAGGTATTATCTAGGGATTTTAAAACATATTACCTTTATATAAAAGGAGATAATTGTAGATAGTAACTGCTTTTTTTGGCACTAACATTGCCACTGCCAACCATTACCTTCTTCCCAGTGATCCTCAAATGTGAACCTGGGACCTAACACCATGGACTTGTCCAAGACCTTCACAGTGGCTATCCGAGCTCCACCTGCCCTCTCCTACACTCTGTCTAAACATTGTACTCAGAACCATTCAAGGGTGTCCTGCTAGGGAAGGCCCTTATCACAACTGGCCCAAGGCTGGAGATTTGGCTCCTGGCAACAGGAGAGGTAGCATCTTTGGGGCTCAAACCATCAAGAAGACAACTGGCTCCTCAAGGCAGCCTTGCCTGGAGGATTCCCCAAGAGCCATTCAATTCTGTGATTCATTAGGATAATGAGACAAAGAAAACTCAATAGCAGCAAGGACTATGTGAAGATCTCTCTTTTTTTCTGGATGGGGATGGATTAGAAATATCTTCAGAATGAGGCAGTAATAATTATTACATTTCTTTCCAAATAATATATATATATATATAGTCTGATTTTGTCTTTAACACAATTTCTGTAAATTAGATAATCAGGCACTTTTAGTCCCATTTTACAGATGTGAAAACTGACATTTGAAAGTCTAGTTCATTGTCCAACCTTGCATTCAACTGGAGGCAGACCTGTAATTTGTTTCTATCTCCAGTGCTTTTCATAGACCCTCCAACCTCCCTGAATTTAGACTAAATGTTAACTGACAATCAATATAATGTCAGAGTCCCATAATAAAAACCGACTGTTGTGGCTCAAATTTCCCTTATTAGGAAAAAGTCTCTTCCTGATGTTTTATATTAAAAAAAACACACAACTCAAAACTTACACCCTGTAGAAGTTAAATTTGAGTATAATTTCAAATTCTAATAATTAGCTTAAAATATGTGACACTATTTCCCATGAGTTTGTTTTCTGAACTATATATGAAGGAATGTCATCTTAGGAAAATGATTTTTCCAGGAAAAATATATTTAAAAAATTTGTCTCCTATAATCTGAGATGGTTTGACCAACTATTGACTCTTGGGATGGATGAGCATTGCCTCCTTCTTAAAATATGTTTCTTAAATTTCATACATATTCACACATGCTTATGAGGTTTGAGAGACACATGATCTAGAAAACAGTTGCTCTAAAGATTAATTCAGCTTTGATTGATTACATCAGTTGATTGTCTTATCAGCTAGGTAATTTACAAAGTGAAGTTGTAATTTTATGAATATATTTATTCAGAAACAGTATCTCTTACAAAGGCAACAACTTTATTCTTGTTTCTGAAGAGAATTTTAAAGAAATTGACAATAGGATGATCCTTTTTCTTGGAATTAGTTTGTGTGAGAAGCAGCAGTGCATATCTGGAAGGTTTATGGACTCTGGAATAAGACCTTAGCATGATACTGGACTCCATTCATCCACTCCATCATGCATCCTACCAGTCATCCCATGAGCCAAATGTTATGATCTAGACATCGATGATGGTGAATAAAACTTGTGATTCCTGCCTTTGTGGATGTTACTCCACTATGTTCTTAGGCAAGTTACATTCCTTCCTTCAGCTTCATTTTTAACTAAAAACTGTATAATAATCGATACTAAAAAAAAATGAAGAGACCTTCTTTACAAGACTGTCATGAAGATGACTAAAATACCATAAAGCACCTGGTTTATGGCAAGTACTCAGGAAATACTCCTAAGATTTACCCTATTTAATCAAATCAAATCCAGCAGCAGAGGGCAGTAGAATCCAGGGTGAATTCTATCATGTTAAAATCCCCACATTTTGACTTTTAGCCTCAAAACCCTGCTCACTTACTCTTCTCTCTTGTACCTCACTAACTAGTGATCCCAGCTGGCTATTCTCAGGCTCCATCTTCTTCCAACTCCTGGCAGAAAACTTTACGTTATGGATTAAGGCCCCCTACTTAGAGGGAGGCCCTCCATCCCTTGATTTTCCTATTCCTTTCCTCGTTCTGGTTAGTCTCCCTGCTTTCTGCTTCTTCTGCTCCTCTTTCTCCCTCTTTCTTTTCATCATCTTCATGAATACCTTATCAGTGCACATGGAACCCACTTTGTCTATACCAACCATGAACTTCCTCCTGCCCCCCAGCCCACATGTCTGACATCAGGCAGGTATCTCCACTGTGTTTTTTCCTTCCAGCTCATGCTCTCTACCATCTTTTTCTAAAAGTGACCTTATCTTCCTTTTCTAGTTCTATTCATTAAGTCTTTCAAGCTCTCAGACAACCTGATTGGTAAACTTGGAATCTCTTGGGACTCTCCTTGTCCCTCAGTTTCTATAAACAATTATCAAATATCGTTGATTTGACCAAATCTCCCAAATTCATCCTTTCCTTCTCTTTCCCATTATCTTTGTGCAACTGCTCATACCTCTTACTTAGAATATAACCATGGCCTCCTAAGGGGTCCCCTGCCCTACCTTCCTCCAGCTCATCCCACTTATTGCTAGTAAACTCAACTGTGTTCCTAAAACCCGCTCTGATCACCTCATTTCCCTGTTCAAAAACCATCCGTGACTCCAAAAGTACCAGTCTGGCATGACAACCATTCTATATGATCTGACTTCAGCTGACTGCCTGTCTTATCTCTGGGGTACCTTCTAATCTTCCTACACTTCCATGATTTACAGTCCAGAGGGGAAAATCAACACCAATGATCACCACATGAGCATGCATCTAGGAATCTATGATAAGGGCTCTAAATGGAAAGAGGATGCTATCGGAACAGAAAACTGTGAGCCTGGTCTGGCACATTCCAGGCACTGATGAAGGTTGGAGATGCTCAGCGAGAAGGACACACATGTGATTCAGAGGAAAGGAGGCAAAGTTGCCTGTTGGTGCAGGGCTTTGGAGACGTTGCTTGGTAGGTTTTAGTCTTTATGCCAAGAGCAATGGAAAATTTTGCAGGGTTTAAAATGTGATGAATGGGACTAGATTTGCATTTTTAGAAGCTGATCTTGTGGCAAGTTACCTTTTCAAGAAGAGGTTTCTACCTTTCGATAGGGCAGCCCTCAGAGTGCCTAGAAAAGAGTCTCTAGGACATGAGGTCCACTAGAAGCTGCCAAATGAATGTTTGGACCAAAGACATGAGAACAAACATGACGAAGAAGGGGAGATGAAGGGAGATTAGGAGCAAAAGTTACTTGATATTCAAGGTGCATGTATAAAAGAAGGAGATACTTTTACATAAACATTCTAAATGCGAGCTACCATTTCCCAGCTGTCAGGGCAAGAAGCCGAAACCCAGTTGGAACTTGGCTTTGGAATTGCCTTCAGAGTCTGTCACTTTACATGCTTTAAATGTCATTGATTTACTATCAAACTTGGTACAAACTTTGTCTATTTTCCATCTTTTCCCCCACATGCCTATATGTTCTTTTTATATGCCTTTTTACATCATTTTCTGTTTTGGATTGTAAGCTTCTAGAAGACAAAGACCAGATCTTTCGAATTACCATTAGCAGGAAAAACATTTGTTACAGAGTTGAGTGCTCCTTGAGGACTTCTGTTTAGTGTGATGGTGGAGGTAGAATGAGGGGTCAGTTATTTGAAAGGAGGACTAGGATTAGGGCAGGGGAAGAAGGCTTATTTCTTTCCACATCTTGTACATAGGATGTTGAGCTTCTAAAAATATACCAATGTGCCGAAGAGCTTTCTTAAGAATGTGGTGGAGTGGTTCAAATGCAGACTCTGGAGCCAGAATTCCTGGGTTTAAATTCAGGCTGATTTACATTCTAGCTGTGGGGTCCTGGGCATGTGACTTATCCTCTTTATGCTTTGGTTTTCACATTTGTAAAACAGGCTACTAGTACTACCTATGTCATTTGGTCATCTGTGGATTAAATGAGGAATGCACCCAGAGCAGGCCTGGGCCATAGTGAGCACTCAACACTGTGTGCTGTTTTTACTATTCCTGTTCCTAAGCAGGATGGTGCCTGTATTTGTGCTTGCTCCAGTCTCAAAATCCTTTGTTCTGAATGATTTGGAATTGAAATTATGAAATTTGATGCACATTTTTCGTTTATTCTTCTACAGACTTTATTTTGATGGTCCACGGAAATGTAATTATCATCCTGCAAATATTTTGGTGAGGACTAAAAAGCTGCCTCCAACATTTAGCACAAAGAACAAAACATAAGAGTCATCTCGTTTTTGAAAGCTGAATATGAGAGCTCTGTGGGCAAATCCCCTAACAAGTGAGAGATTTTGAATAAACAGTAATTATGTAGCAAAAACCTAACTAACAGCTGCAGGGAGCATGGAAACAAACAGAGCCTGGAGGTTTGTGTAAAGGAAGGATGTAACCTGGCAGAGTGATTTATTACCTGGGACAACCGAAATATCAACTCTGTGCATATCATCTGTATAGGAAACTTGGGAAATGGAAATATTTTCATGTCATTTTGAAACATTTATTCGTAATGTTTACTTTTCAAAATAGGTGTGACGTCAGCTGTGGTCTATTGGTATGATGTATACTAATGGTAAAACATATGTATATTTATCTGATAGAATGTCCAATCATCTCCTACCTAGGTATAGGAGTGATTTTTCCATTTCCTCACTGTTTTTATTTAACAGTAAGTTTTGAAAGGATTTCAGCACTTTGAGTAAATGGTGAGGGGGTGGGGGACAAAGGGCAGGAATGGGTGGAGAGAGAGGGAAGGAGAGAGAGAAAAGTGTACATAAGTGGTTAAAAGATGAGAAAGCAGTATGATTAAGGGCCAGTCAGTGTAACGTTGAAGTGAAAAATCTTACATGGGTCTCTGTCGTGAATTTTATGTCAAATCTTTTCTTATTAAAAATTCACCCAAGAAGGCATCAAGATGACCTCTGTTGGGCTGAAGGTAGCACCATGGTAGAGTGCTTGCCTAGCATGCATGATGCTCTGGGTTCAATCACCAGACATGCAAAAAATAAAAAATAAAATAACCTCTGTCCAGAATCTGAGTCATCTTTGTAAAAAATGACATCAACATGACCCACTTCTGCAGATCCTTGGAACAGAGAAGAATCTCGATTCCAGATCCAAGACTGCCACCTGGCAGCCTTTTCTATTCATGTGCATAGAAGGATCTTGACATGGAAAGAAACGATGTAACCTTCCTCCCTATGTAGTTCCATCGGGTTATTCATACTTTTAGAACTGGAAAGTTCATAATCTGCCCCCTTCTTACAACTGCTTATATTTTTATCAGAGTTGCTAATAGCCCAGATGATATGGAGGATGCGGTGGGTTTCCAAGTGGGAGAATCATGGAAATCCCAGGTGGTCAGACATCATCTTAGGAGATTTGCTGCACACTCCTGTTCTTGAAGAAGCTATTATGCATGTGTATCTCTGCTTTTGCACTCTGAAGGAAATGACCCTTCACCTGATGTACTTATTCACCAAGATTTAAGACAGAGTTGGATGATCCTTCCACATCATCATGATTAGTCCTCAAGGATTGTTTATTTTTTAATTTGACAAGTAATAACTCCTAATAAACATTTATAGAAAATAAAGGAACAAATGGTTTCCATTCTCTCTCTAGTTTTAATTGGGGGGTGGGTGGGCACAGAAGGTGGTAAAAAAAATTGTGTTTTTGAAGCATAAGGCTGTAACACTGTATTTCTTCTGAAATAAGAAATGTGCTGGGATTTTATTTTTATGCTGTTTCAGAGATGAGTAAAAATGAAATTCAGAGATAAGAGATTTCCAGAGGAGTCAGAAACAGAGCTTCCCACCCCCTGCCCATTTCTTTATATTGTCAATCATCTCAGGCTTGACATTTTGACCAAAATTGCCAGATATACTGAAAAGTTATGCCCACTAGGTGTAAGAGGGCAACAAAGAACAGAAAGGAATTCAGTTATCTTTCCCTGTGTTCGTCCAGTTTTCCCAATTCAAAGCCCTGCCTGGTGGCCAAGTGGCAGGGGCTAAACCTGTACCCTCAGACACTCAGCAGATGAACTGAAGGGTGTTTGCACTGAGCTGTCACCAGAGGAGAACAGATACCACAGACTGAGTTGGTGGGTTTGATGTACTCACTGTTTATAGCAGCAGAAACAAGTTGAGTGAAACAAAGGCAGACATAGTTTGTTGAGTTCTTGCCCAGCTAGAATCATGTGCCTGTCATATTTGCCCAGTTCTTATTGCTGAGATTGCACCAGAGTTTTGACAGGACAGAGTGTTTTTAATTCTCCCCCCCCCCCCAAAGTAACAAACTCTAGACATTCTAGGTTCAAGTGCATTTGGATGGCAGATTTCAAGTGCAATTACAGGAGAAACACCAGACATTTTTTTTGTTGTTGTTGAAAAGAAAATTATGTGTTCTGATTATCGACAGACAAAACTAGCCACAATAGTTGTTCTTAGTTCTTTTTCTTTGATATTCTTTAGTCACTAGACTGTTTCTCTGAGTTAGGTTTATTTTTATTTATCCTGTTTGCAAATGGTTATGCTTTCTAAATCTTCAGATGCATATCTTCCATCAGTTTTATAAATTTCTCAGGCATTATCTATTAAAATATTCTCTTTCCTCCATTTTCTCTATTTTTTCTTTTTGAGAATCCCATGAGATATATGTGGGACATTTCATTTTGTCCTCCAAGCTCCATATGTTTAAATTTTTTGTCTCTTCATTTTCCTGGGCTGACTTGAATAATTTCCTCAGATTAATCTTCCAATTCAATAATTTTTTTCTATGAACTTTTTTCTCTTAACCTGTCCACTGAGTTTAAAATATGTATGTGTGTTCTATGTTTTTAAATTTTGAAATTAAATTTATTTAAAGATAATTATATAATCACAGTAAATTGAAAAACAGGAATGAGGGTTCCTATATATTCATAATCCCATGTGTTCAATGGTGACCTATTAAATAACTATAATGCATTATTAAAGCCAAGAAATTGCTGTACAATACCATTTACAAGACTTCAAATTTCACAATTTTTTGCATATATATATATATATATATATATATGCATCTGTGTGTATGCTTGTGATGACATTTATCACAACTATAGTTTCATATAACCACCACCATGATTAAAATACTGAATTGTTCTTTTGTTCACAAAAGAATTCCTTCATCTGCCTCTTTATAAGTTAGACCTTCTTTCCCTTTCTTTTACCACTGGACAACCACTGATCTGTTTTCCATCTCTAAAGTGTAATTTTGAGAATTTTATATAAATGGAATCCACAATGCATGCAGCCCTTTGAGATGACTTCTTTCACTCAGCAAGATTTCAAGATCCATCTGAGTTGTGTGTAACAATAGCTTATTTCTTTTCCTTGCTAGGCAGCATTCTATTCTTTGGATGCCACAGAGATTGCTTAATCATTCATCCACTGAAGCATATTTAGTTTGTTTCTAGCTTTGTCTACTACATAAAGCTGCACAAACATCTTGGTTCAGGTTTTTGTATGAATAGTTTTCATTTCTGTAGAATAAATTCCCTGGGAGTGTGAATGCTGGGCTGTGTGGCAATTGTATATTTAATGGTTTTTGTTGTTGTTCTCTTTTTTTTTGTTTAACTGACTGATTTAGAGTGTGGTTGTATCATTTTACATTCTTACCAATAATGTATGAGAGACCTAGTATCTCGCCACTCTTGTGAATATTTTGCATTATCAGTGTTTTTTTTTTTATTTTAGCCATTGTAATAACTATGGTGTTACTTCATAGTGCTTTTAATTTTCAGTACTCTAACAGCTAGTGATGTTGAACATCTTTTCATATGTGTATTTGCCATCCATCTATCTTCTTTGGAAAAGTGTCTGCTTGAGTCTTTTTACTATTTTTCTAATCAGGTTGTTTTGAAGGACAGTTCATTTAGAGAACTCTTTATATATTCTGGATACAACTCCCTTGTCAGATACATGACTTGCAAATATTTTCTCCTCCAGTTGATTTTTAGCTTTTATTTAGTTCTCGTTTCTAAAAATTCCATTTGGCTCCATTTCTAAGTCTGTCTGATCTTTTTTCCAGAGACTCTTGAATTTTTTTCTTAAGTCCTTCTTTCATACATTAAATCCCTTAAATCCTTTCAAAAAATTAGTTCTATTTCAAGAATTGCAGTATTTCCAGTTTCATTCTGCCTTGTGTGTAATTTGCTGTTCCTCTTTCATAGTATTATTTCCTCATATGTTTTATAATTTGAGATTATCTGCCTGCCTTTGCTGGTCATAATCTTTGGAAATCCCTACAGAGACCACGTTAAGGAGATGCTCTGCAAGAGAGGTTTTGCATTTGCTTTTATGCAGAAGTCTAGAAGCCTCAGGAGCCAGCGCCACATTTTATGTGATCATCCCAACTTAATGTTTCCTAGATTCTGCCCGTGGCAAGCATCTGAACACCAAAGAGCTTCATGACTATAAATAGTCAAAGAATATTTTTACACCCTTCCCCAAAGCTGATGGGTGGGTTTTTTTGGTGGTGGTTGTTCATTTGTTTGTTTTGAATTCTGCACTGCTTTAGTCCGGCTTCATGTTGTGGTTTCAGTTCCAATTTCCTGTCTTTAGGGCCTAAGACTTTATCTCCCATTCCCATGCAGGGATTAGTACTCGGATCCCTTCCCTGCCATTTTTCCAGCTCTCATTTCAGTCTCCCCCTTTTTTATTTCTCTCATTCTTGCTGTTTGGGGTCTTTTCTTATTTTACCATGAGCTTGTCTTTTCATGTAAAAACTATATCTCATTAAAGAGAGTACATTTATAAATTTTAATTATATTTTATCCAGTATTCCTTGTGCTTAGCATTGGAAGAGTTTTCAAATTATCTATTTGAGTATTTTGCCCAGTAATTATTCATAACAAAGCCTACATGTGCTGACTCCTGTAGTTAGATAATACCAGTATATATGATGGATATACAGAACCCTGAATAACCTTGGAAAGAAATATGCTTTGAAAACATGATGGCATGACTCCTAACTCTTAGCCCAAGTCACTTTCTACCCCTTAAATTTCTGAAAGCACTCATATTTTCTTATTGTTTATAATAGTTAAGATATATTTACTTATCTGGAATGTGAGTTCTATGAGGTTGAGCATCAACCAGGATAGAGAGAGAGAGAATGTGTTTAACCATCTAAAGAGTCACCCAAGATATTGGTGGGGGTGTGCTTACATTGAGTGCAGCATAGGTGGCCAGAGGTGCCTGAATGGATGTGATTTTAACTAAGAAAATGAAAATTTAGTAAAATGTTTTGTATCTTATTTGAAGAGAGAGAGAGAGAAAAAAAACACCTTAAAAAAGAGAGAAAGGCTATCTACATATCAGTGTAGAATCTAGAAAAACTGTCTGAGGACAATAATTTGGCAGTGTTTCTTTCAGCTCTGGCCAAGATTAGGAGATCTGGTCTCAGGCAAACAGAAAGAAGATCATTCCCTGAACTTGCCTTCAGCCTGAATGGAAGTACCCTTGAGAGCATCCCTTTGATTTGGTTTCACATTGGGCTGCAGGCAACCTCTGATTAAAAATGTGGTCATCAGGGTTCTCAGCAGGGCAGGCGTGACCCCTCCTTGTCATTAGGGAGCTGGAATTCTGGTTTATATATGTTTCCTGCAAACTTTATAAGCAGATCAGTCCCGATCAACTGTTTGATCAGTATCAAGTTCAGTGTTCGTCAAAATGATCAGATTGTGAAGCTGAGTCAAGAGCAACAAACCAGCCTCCAAGACCTGAACATTTTCAAAGCTCATTGCTGAGCTGGCAGCACTAAATGATCCAGGAAGCTTTTGAAACTATCAAATCCTGGTCCCCACTCCAGCCTTTACTGAATCAGAATGGGGATGAGATGGCAAGAAAGGATTAGGGAGTCTGTGCTTTTTACAAGCTGGTTTGATGATCCTTAGGCAGCAGCAGACTTGGGAAACACTGTCCAACATCATTTTGTTTTTCATCCCTTTTTAACTAGAATGTGTAACTTTTTTCCCCCTCTGTCCCAAATAATGACTCTGATTGCAGAAGATTTAATTGAGTTTAATGCAGTCTCCAGTACTGTCGGCTTAATCATCCCATGGGTAATTGCATTTTGAAATAAGAGCTTGTTAGTGCAAATAAATCTCTTCAGTATTAGGGTTTTCTCATCCTTTGGAGCAAGGAAGGTCAGGTTCAGTTCTGGGGCCCTTTTACCCACCCTTCTGTGCACTCCATCCACATCTCTTTCCTATCCATCCAGGCTACAAAAATGCATGTTCCCAAAATGCAGCTGGAGCTATCTGACACTAGTTACCTCTGTAACTGATTTTAGCTGGCCTGGAAGACTCACAGGGAGATTCCATTTCATCTAGGATCCCTCGTCTCTTCCAACCATTCTCCTTGCAAGGAGCAGCTACTTCTTCCTTCGAAAATGGAAAAGGAACCAGCTTTAGTTTGAGGTTCTTAAAGTGTTATGATTCAGGGTTCCTATTATCTTGGTGGGGATAGAGGGGATTTGACATCTTGCCTTCTACTTATTATTATTCTAATAAGAAAGAGAACAGGAGTTAGCAGAGGATGGAGGGATTGAAAAAGCAATTAAATATGACTTTCACTCAAGAATCTGAGTTGATATTCTTTTCAGAGTGGCTGTTTTTCTCTAAATTAATCTGCTTCCTGTAATTCTTATACTGATAGGCTTTTATTCTATTTTGAAATAAGCCAAGTAGAAAGGCTTCAAGAGAAGCACTGGTTATTGACAATCCACAGGACCCAAGCCTGTGCCATGAGTCTTTCGCTCCAGAATCAGTGCTAGTATTAGAAAGTTTAATTCTCATCTAACTAATTGTCACTTAAATTTAATATATACATATGAGGTTGGCAGGGCTGCAATGTGTCAATTAAATTAAATAAATTTCATTCATTTAATTCTTCAGATTTTTTTCAACAAATATCTGTTGACTGTTCAGTTTATACAAAGCAGTTTTGAAGATGACAACTGCAGATTTTGCTTGGCTACCTTGAGGGTATACCTATTCAAAGTCCATTAATGTGAAATCTAAGAACCTACTTGGGAGCTCACATCACCCAGAGTCAGTGGACTTGATTTCCAAGTCAATATACCTTGGTATCTTACAGAATTTAACCTCTGCCTTGTAATGGATCAGAAGAGGATTGCCTCTGATAAAGTTGAAGAGGACACAGTGCAATGAATTGTGAAAGCATTCTGTACAGAAAGCCTGGCATGCCACTGAAAGAAGGTCAAATGTATCTTAGAACAGTGTTCACCTATCACATATTTTTTATATCACATGGTTTTGAAAAAAAATATATATATATATCCTCCTGCATGAAGTTGACAACAGATTTCCTAATGTTTTCTTTTAAACTGGTACCTTTCAAGGTGGACCCAATATCTTTCCATTAATGTATTCTTATTGACAAGAATTATTTTACTTTTTCAGAGAAAATAGAAGAGCTTGAACTGCCCATTAAACAGAGGATATAGTGGAGTTAAATGAAGAGTTAAAGCTAGTTTTTATCCATTCTTTTAACACTAAAACTGTCATAAACAAAAATACAATAATCCAATACTTGGCATTGCATTTAGCTGTATAACAGATATCTGTACCTATTTGTAAATTACCTCTGTCTGGCAGACATATGAAACAAGAGTGTCTACAAAGATTTTGTAAATGCAAATGACTGCATAGCAATATATGTAAGATTGATACTCAAAATTATAACAGCCATCCAACTGGAATGCCTCCCGTCAGTCTAATCACATACTGGTAGGTGTGGTCTAGGTGTAACCTTGAATACATAAACACCAAGGGCTGAGAGCTGCTGAGAAAAATAGGCTTTGAATTGGGTGGTGCATAATGAGAGTATATTTTGGAGAAGTGCTGAACAAAGGTTGTTTCAAACAAGAAGCAAGTGCAGATGAAGATGAAGGGATGGAGAGCCAGAGTGTTAAACTAAGGCATTACTGAAATAGAAGGGAATTGGTGAAAATTGTACCCAAATCTCCTCTCAAGGGAAGAACTACAAATGCTTGGAAGAACTATTTTGATAAGCTTCTTATACTGGTGGGAAGAATTAGGTTAAGCACCTATAAGCACCATCATGTTTAGATATTAATATTTTGTCTTTGAACTTCCTAGTTTGCTTCAAGCTTTAGTTTTACTGTCTGGGATGCTGCCTCTAGTGGTCCTCTTCTCCTTTTCCCATCACATACCTTCAACACTAGGACTCAGCCTAAATGCATGTTGAACAGATGTCTAAAGATGGTTGGATTGAGGCCAGGCACAGTGGAACACACCTGTAATTCCAGTGGCTCAGGAGGCTGAGACAAGAGGATCACAAGTTCAAAGCCAGCCTCAGCAAAAGTGAGACACTAAGCAACTCAGTGAGACCCTGTCTCTAAATAAAATACAAAACAGGGCTGGGGATGTGGCTCAGTGGTCGAGTGCCCCTGAGTTCAATTCCCGGTAGGCCCCCCACACTCACCAAAAAAAAGAGTGTTGGTTTGAATATGAGAGTCCATCTGGAGTTTCATTTGTCTCTGTCTAGCCAAAGAGAGAAGCTCAGACCATTGTAAGGGAGTAGGAGGGCTGTGTGTGGTAGAGAGAACTATTCACAATGGAGAAAGAGATAAAGTGGGCCACATAACTTTTAGAGAAGCACAGTATTTGTGGTCAAAATACCTGAGCTCCAGCTCCCACTCTGCCATTAACTCCCCATACAATCTTGAGTAAGTCAAGAATATGGATGATTTTTTTATTCATTTTATCATTACTGGAGGTTAGCACAGTGCCTCAGGGCCCAGAAACACTGAATAAATATTTATCGAATGTACAAACGTAGGTGAATAAATGAATGACTGCCCTGAATTTCAGTTTCTTCGCCTGCAAGATAAAAGCAAATAGAACAAACTCTACCTACTATAGAGTTTTTGTTTTATTTTTGTTTTATTTTTTAGATGAAATGAGAGAATATGTATGTAAATGCTATGGAAACCGCAAGGAAGCCTCAAAATTCCAAGTTTAATAGATGGTCTAGTTATTATGGCAGGTCTGGAGGCATAGAGTCTGCCCAGGGTAAGGGGGTTAAGTATCTAAATGAATATGGGGTCTAGAATTCTGCAGCCCCTGCTTAAGAATCAGAGCTAAGAGGTCCTGTGCCCTGCATTCCCAAGCTGTGGAGCACTGAGTCAGAAACTTTGACCAAGGTGGAAAACAAGGGTGCCTCAAAATACTTACATACCAGGGACAACCTTTTTTTAAAGATTATGTTCTTTGTTTAGATTTTTGTGCCAAAATGTTTTCTTAAAAATAAGATTATGTCAACTGTAGCTATTTATTGTGAATCTCCTTACCTAGATGATAATTAGATGGCAATTCTATATTTCTCTCTCTCTCTCTCTCTCTCTCTCTCTCTCTCTCTCTCTCTCTCTCTCTCTCTTT
>NW_026000093.1:40796181-40855361 GCF_001458135.2 Marmota marmota marmota
ATATATATATATATATATATATATTTGATTTTATTTATCCACAAACCCTCAAATTCAGGGACTACTCTCTAGGAGAGCTCCAGATGCATACACAGGAATTTAGAGGCCCTGCTTTAGTGCCATTATCTGGTCCTTGAACCCACTAGTTTGGTAGTTATAGAAAGAGTTCACAATTTTTATAATTAAAGATAAGCTGTGGAAGGGCTTTTTGGACTGTTCTTATGAAACAGAGATACAAAATTTTTGTTTTTTGAGTTTTTGCTGGGGTTTTGACATCTCTTACTAACAAAGCAGATGGATATGAAGTCTACCCTTAAACAAAATAAAAGCACCAGCTGAAATATGAATAGATAACATTGTTTATGACAGTTTCACAGCTGGTTTAATTAACTGGGCAAAATGAGATGCCTGTTTTAACTCAGCTGCTTTGGCATTTTCCATTCTCTCTGCCTTTTCCAAGATAACTTTAAAAGCACTGTTTTTGACCAGATTGGGTAGGATTTGGTGAGATCGGTATCAACTTGTATTTCAACTTGGATATGTGAGTCAGTTCACAAATCAAGATGGAAATATTACAGAAGCCATTAAGAACTTGCAGATTGACAAGTATTTTATTTTATTTTTTTGAGGCTATTTTAAATGGGGTAGTTTTCCTCATTTCTTTTTCATAGGTTTTGTCACTGATATACAGAAATGCCTTTGATTTATGGGTGTTGATTTTATATCCTGCTACTTTGCTGAATTCATTTATTAGTTCTAGAAGTTTTCTGGTGGAATTTTTTGGGCCTTCATATTGTCAGCAAATAGTGCTAATTTGAGTTCTTTTTTTCCTACCCATATCCCTTTAATTTTTTTCATCTGTCTAATTGCTCTAGCTATTGTTTCAAGAACTATGTTAAATAAAAGTGGTGAAAGAGGGCATCTCTGTCTTGTTCCAGTTTTTAGAGGGAATGATTTCAATTTTTCTCCATTTAGAATGATGTTGGGAAAAGTTAAGATGGCGGCGAGGGGAGTGCATTGCCCCCGTGTGCTGCTTCACTGTGTGGGAGTATGACAAGTCAGGACGGCTAAAGGATATCTTGTTAGGAATTTCCAGCAATAGTGGGGTGCTCTGGAACCTGGAGGAAGGATTTCCATCGCACGAGGATCGGCTACGGGGACTCAAACGCGAGAGGTTTGTCGCACGGAGGGTAACACTGCTTATTCAGCAAATCGCCCCACGGCTAGAGTCTGCAGCGCGCGCTGGGAAACGAGGAGATAGCGACGCAGGGATACAGCGCTGCAGTTTCTGCCAGCCGTGCAAGCACCGTACTCAGGGCTGAATTTCTGGGTTCGAGACTGGGGAAGGAAGCGGTCCATCTCGGTTCTCCACACCGGTCAGACCACAGAGGAGGCCAGCAGCCACCATGTTGGAAAGCTGACGTCACCATCCCTGTTTTTGACTGACCGCAGCTCATTCAGCCATAGGACAGGTAATTTCAGGCTGCCATTCGCCTGCGGCTTGCAGACAGATTGCTAGGGTTCAGTGCATGGGTGCTTCTTAGAACCTGATCTTATCGGAGCGAACACCGAGCGCGGGGCGGCCGAGTTCCGGCTCCCGGAACCGTCCCGGAACCGCCCTGGCCCAGGGCTGCGGAGCCTGCGGAGGCTGCTTCTTGGACCCTGCTCCTATCAGAGCATACACCAAGCACTAAGCGGCCGAATTCCGGCTCCCGGAACTGAGCCCGCGGGGACTGCTTCTTGGAGCCTACACTTATAGGAGCTTACACCGAGCACGGAGCGGCCGAGTTCCGGCTCCCGGAACTTCCCTAGACCGGGGCTAGGAGCCCGCGGAAACTGCTTCTCGGTCCGGGTCCTGCTGAGGGCCGGTCAGGACTCACCCGTTGCTTTGGTTGCCCGGCAAGGGGAACGAAATGCTGCCATTCGCATAGGATACCAACATGGCAGAGATCTGATGTCATCAGAAAGCGGCGGAGGAGAGAACTTCATCAATACCAGCAGCGACATAAACAGTTGGTCTCCTGGTAGGGGGGGTGAGGCACAGACACCCGAGTCTCCTCAATTTGTCGTCGAGCCAGAGGGGAGGAGCCGGGCCGCCGCCAGCGCCCGGAGCAGGCCCAGCGGCTCGCCAGCGTGGTGACCGCGTGACCCCAATTGGAGAGGGGGCGGAGCGGAGCCGCCACCCGCACCCGCAAGGTGGGCAGACCCGCGACCCAGTGGTACATGGGCGTGGTAGGAGGGGCAGGGCAGAGCCGCCGTTCGCGCTTGCAAGGTAAACAGACCTGTGACAGCCTGGCGGGTCAGGCCCAGTGGCCTGCCAGTGTGGTACACACGTCACCCCAACTGGAGTAGGGGCAGAGCAGATCCTTCTCCCACGCCCGGATCAGGCCCTGCCGGTGTGGTGGTCACGTGACCCCAATTGGAGTGGGGGCGGAGCGGAACCGCCACCCGTGCCCGCAGGGTGAGCAGACCTGTGACCAACCTGCAGATCAGGCCCAGGGGTCCGCAGGCGTGGTAGGAGGGGCAGGGCAGATCCGCCGCCCGCGCCTCCAAGGTAGGCAGACCTGCAACAGACCGGCGGATCAGGCCCAGGAGCCTGCCGGCGTGGTACACACACCACCCTAATTGGAGTAGGGGCAGAGCAGAGTCGCCGCCCGTGCCAGGAACAGGCCCAGCGTCCTGCAGGCGGGGTAGTCACGACACCCCAATTGGAGTAGGGGCAGAGCAGAGCCTCCACCCGTGCCCGAAAGGTGGGCAGATCTGCGACCGACCAGCGGGACAGGCCCAGTGGCCTGCCGGTACGACAGACACGTCACCCCATTTGGAGTAGGGGCAGAGTAGAGCCGCCGCCCGCGCCTGCAGGGTAGGCAAACCTGCAACCGACCGGCGGATCAGGCCCGGTGGCCTGCCGGCGTGGTACACTCGTCACCCCAATTGGAGTAGGGGCAGAACAGAGCCGCCGCCAGCGCCCAGAACAGGCCCAGTGACCTGCCGGCGTGGTAGCCACGACACCCCAATTGGAATAAGGAGAGAGCAGAGCCGCCGCCCGCGCCTGCAGGAAAGATACGCAAGCAGTATGAAAAGACAAGGAAAGAAAGGACCACAAGCAATGCAGGTCAACGCAACTTTAGAAGAGGTAACAGCTGCAGCAGATGGAATGTCAGATAAAGAATTCAGGATATACATGCTTCAGATGATCTGGAGTATCAAGGAAGACATTAAACAGCAAAATCAGACAATGAAAGATCACTTCGACAATGAATTACGCAAACAAATCCAGGAAGCAAAGGATCAACTATACAGGGAGATAGAGGTTATAAAAAACAAACAAACAGAAATCCTAGAAATGCAGGAAGCAATAAACCAACTTAAAAACTCAATGGAGAATACTACCAGCAGAGTAGAACACTTAGAAGATAGAACATCAGACAATGAAGACAAAGTATTTCAACTGGAAAAGAACATAGACAGCTCAGCAAGACTGTTAAGAAACCATGAGCAGAACATCCAAGAAATATGGGATAACATTAAGAGACCAAACTTAAGAGTCATTGGGATACAGGAAGGTACAGAGCTCCAAACCAAAGGAATGAGCAGTCTATTCAATGAAATAATACGAGAAAACTTCCCAGACTTGAAGAATGAGACAGAATCCCAAATCCTAGAAGCCTACAGGACGCCGAATGTGCAAAATCATAAGAGATCCACACCTAGACACATTATAATGAAGATGCCCAACATACAGAATAAGGAGAGAATTTTAAAAGCTACAAGAGAAAGGAAGCAGATTACATTTAGGGGTAAGCCAATCAGGATAACAGCTGATCTTTCAACACAGACTCTGAAAGCTAGAAGATCCTGGAATAACATATTTCAAACACTGAAAGAAAATGGGTTCCAACCAAGAATTGTGTATCCAGCGAAATTAAGCTTCAGGATGGAAGATGAAATTAAAACCTTCCACGATAAACAAAAGTTTAAAGAATTCGCAGCTAGAAAACCATCTCTTCAAAACATCCTCGCCAAAGCATTACAGGAAGAGGAAATGGAAAATAACAATGAAAACCAACAGTGGGAGGTAGGACAGTAAAGGGGGGGGAAATAATCAAAGAGGAAAACAAACCATGTTTAGTAACAGAAATAAACAAATATGGCTGGAAGAACAACCCATATCTCAATAATAACCCTAAATGTTAATGGCTTAAACTCACCAATTAAGAGACACAGGCTAGTAGAATGGATCACAAAACAAGACCCAACAATATGCTGCCTACAGGAGACGCATTTGATAGGAAAAGACATACATAGGCTGAAGGTGAAAGGTTGGGAAAAATCATATCACTCATATGGACTTCGGAAACAAGCAGGAGTGTCCATACTCATATCAAATAAAATAGATTTCAAGCCAAAGTTAATCAAAAGGGATAAAGAGGGACACTACATACTGCTTAAGGGAACCATACACCAACAAGACATAACAATCATAAATATTTATGCCCCAAACAATGGTGCAGCTATGTTCGTCAAACAAACTCTTCTCAAGTTCAAGAGTCTAATAGACCACCATACCATAATCATGGGAGACTTCAACACACCTCTCTCGCCACTGGACAGATCTTCCAAACAAAAGTTGAATAAGGAAACTATAGAACTCAATAACACTATTAATAACCTAGACCTAATTGACATATATAGAGTATACCACCCAACATCAAGCAGTTACACTTTTTTCTCAGCAGCACATGGATCCTTCTCAAAAATAGATCATATATTATGTCACAGGGCAACTCTTAGACAATATAAAGGAGTAGAGATAATACCATGCATCTTATCTGATCATAATGGAATGAAACTGAAAATCAACGATAAAAGAAGGAAGGAAAAAGCATACATCACTTGGAGAATGAACAATAGGTTACTGAATGATCAATGGGTTATAGAAGACATCAAGGAGGAAATTAAAAAATTCTTAGAGATAAATGAAAACACAGACACAACATATCGGAATCTATGGGACACATTGAAAGCAGTTCTAAGAGGAAAATTCATTGCTTGGAGTTCATTCCTTAAAAAAAGAAAAAACCAACAAATAAATGATCTCATACTTCATCTCAAAATCCTTGAAAAAGAAGAGCAAAACAACAGCAAAAGAAGTAGAAGGCAAGAAATAATTAAAATCAGAGCTGAAATTAATGAAATCGAAACAAAAGAAACAATTGAAAAAATTGACAAAACTAAAAGTTGGTTCTTTGAAAAAATAAACAAAATCGACAGACCCTTAGCGATGCTAGCGAAGAGAAGAAGAGAGAGAACTCAAATTACTAGCATACGGGATGAAAAAGGCAATATCACAACAGACACTTCAGAAATACAGAAGATAATCAAAAACTATTTTGAATCCTTATACTCCAATAAATTAGAAGATAGTGAAGGCATAGATAAATTTCTTAAGTCATATGATCTGCCCAGATTGAGTCAGGAGGATATAGACAACCTAAACAGACCAATATCAATTGAGGAAATAGAAGAAACCATCAAAAGACTACCAACTAAGAAAAGCCCAGGACCGGATGGGTATACAGCAGAGTTTTACAAAACCTTTAAAGAGGAACTAATACCAATACTTTTCAAGCTACTTCAGGAAATAGAAAAAGAGGGAGAACTTCCAAATTCATTCTACGAGGCCAACATCACCCTGATACCTAAACCAGACAAAGACACTTCAAAGAAAGAAAACTACAGACCAATATCTCTAATGAACCTAGATGCAAAAATCCTCAATAAAATTCTGGCGAATCGGATACAAAAACATATCAAAAAAATTGTGCACCATGATCAAGTAGGATTCATCCCTGGGATGCAAGGCTGGTTCAATATACGGAAATCAATAAATGTTATTCACCACATCAATAGACTTAAAAATAAGAACCATATGATCATCTCGATAGATGCGGAAAAAGCATTCGACAAAGTACAGCATCCCTTTATGTTCAAAACTCTAGAAAAACTAGGGATAACAGGAACATACCTCAATATTGTAAAAGCAATCTATGCTAAGCCTCAGGCTAGCATCATTCTGAATGGAGAAAAACTGAAGGCATTCCCTCTAAAATCTGGAACAAGACAGGGATGCCCTCTCTCTCCACTTCTGTTCAACATAGTTCTCGAAACACTGGCCAGAGCAATTAGACAGACGAAAGAAATTAAAGGCATCAAAATAGGAAAAGAAGAACTTAAATTATCACTATTTGCAGATGATATGATTCTATACCTAGCAGACCCAAAAGGCTCTACAAAGAAACTATTAGAGCTAATAAATGAATTCAGCAAAGTGGCAGGATATAAAATCAACACGCATAAATCAAAGGCATTCCTGTATATCAGCGACAAATCCTCTGAAATGGAAATGAGGACAACCACTCCATTCACAATATCTTCAAAAAAAATAAAATACTTGGGAATCAACCTAACAAAAGAGGTGAAAGACTTATACAATGAAAACTACAGAACCCTAAAGAGAGAAATAGAAGAAGATCTTAGAAGATGGAAAAATATACCCTGTTCATGGATAGGCAGAACTAACATCATCAAAATGGCGATATTACCAAAAGTTCTCTATAGGTTTAATGCAATGCCAATCAAAATCCCAACGGCATTTCTTGTAGAAATAGAGAAAGCAATCATGAAATTCATATGGAAAAATAAAAGACCCAGAATAGCAAAAACAATGCTAAGCAGGAAGTGTGAATCAGGCGGTATAGCGATACCAGACTTCAAACTATACTACAGAGCAATAGTAACAAAAACAGCATGGTACTGGTACCAAAACAGGCGGGTGGACCAATGGTACAGAATAGAGGACACAGAAACCAATCCACAAAACTACAACTATCTTATATTTGATAAAGGGGCTAAAAGCATGCAATGGAGGAAGGATAGCATCTTCAACAAATGGTGCTGGGAAAACTGGAAATCCATATGCAACAAAATGAAACTGAATCCCTTTCTCTCGCCATGCACAAAAGTTAATTCAAAATGGATCAAGGAGCTTGATATCAAATCAGAGACACGCCGTCTGATAGAAGAAAAAGTTGGCTACGATCTACATACTGTGGGGTCGGGCTCCAAATTCCTCAATAGGACACCCATAGCACAAAAGTTAATAACTAGAATCAACAAATGGGACTTACTCAAACTAAAAAGTTTTTTCTCAGCAAAAGAAACAATAAGAGAGGTAAATAGGGAGCCTACACCCTGGGAACAAATCTTTACTCCTCACACTTCAGATAGAGCCCTAATATCCAGAGTATACAAAGAACTCAAAAAATTAGACAATAAGAGAACAAACAACCCAATCAACAAATGGGCCAAGGACCTGAACAGACACTTCTCAGAGGAGGACATACAGTCAATCAACAAGTACATGAAAAAATGCTCACCATCTCTAGCTGTCAGAGAAATGCAAATCAAAACCACCCTAAGATACCATCTCACTCCAGTAAGATTGGCAGCCATTATGAAGTCAAACAACAACAAGTGCTGGCGAGGATGTGGGGAAAAGGGTACACTTGTACATTGCTGGTGGGACTGCAAATTGGTGCAGCCAATTTGGAAAGCAGTATGGAGATTTCTTGGAAAGCTGGGAATGGAGCCACCATTTGACCCAGCTATTCCCCTTCTTGGTCTATTCCCTAAAGACCTAAAAAGAGCATGCTACAGGGACACTGCTACATCGATGTTCATAGCAGCACAATTCACAATAGCAAGACTGTGGAACCAACCTAGATGCCCTTCAATAGACGAATGGATAAAAAAAATGTGGCATTTATACACAATGGAGTATTACTCTGCATTAAAAAATGACAAAATCATAGAATTTACAGGGAAATGGATGGCATTAGAGCAGATTATGCTAAGTGAAGCTAGCCAATCCCTAAAAAACAAATGCCAAATGTCTTCTTTGATATAAGGAGAGTAACTAAGAACAGAGTAGGGACGAAGAGCAGGAGAAGAAGATTAACATTTAACAGGGATGAGAGGTGGGAGGGAAAGGGAGAGAGAAGGGAAATTGCATGGTAATGGAAGGAGACCCTCAGGGTTATACAGTGGAGGGGGTAGAGAGAGAGGAGGGGAGGGGAGGGGAGAGGTGGGGAGGGGGGAGGGTGGAGGATGGGAAAGGCAGCGGAGCACAACAGACACTAGTATGGCAATATGTAAATCAATGGATGTGTAACTGATGTGATTCTGCAATCTGTGTATGGGGTGAAGGTGGGAGTTCATAACCCACTTGAATCAAAGTGTGGAATATGATATGTCAAGAAATTTGTAATGTTTTGAACAACCCACAATAAAAAATTAAAAAAAAAAAAGAAAAAGAAATAGACATTGAATGAAAGCATTAATAATAATTTTATGTTTAATAAAATTTCAAAAAATAAAAAAAATAAAATAAAATAAAAAATCAAAGTTAATGCAAAAATATGTAATGAATAAATTATCAAACTAATGTAAATATAATATTATATGAATCAAAATATTTATCCACTGATAATCATCCCTCCTGCTTTGTCTATTCTGTATGTGTTTACTATGCCCAAATGTTTTAATCCTTCAAAAAATGCTTCTTCTGGGAAGCTCTTGCTGATTTCACTCTTCACAGAAATAAAACTGGGGCCACTTCTGAAACACCAAAAAAAAAAAAAAATAGAATGATGTTGGCCTGGGGCTTAGCATAGATAGCTTTTACAATATTGAGATATGTTCCTGTCATTCCTAGTTTTTCTAGTATTTTGAACATGAAGGGGTGCTATATTTTGTCAAATGCTTTTTCTGCATCTATTGAGATGATCATATGATTCTTATTTTAAGTCTATTGATGTGATAAATTACATTTAATCAACTTAAAGAAAGAGGTGAAAGACTTCTACAATGAAAACTACAGAATGCTAAAGAAAGAAATTAAAGAAGACCTTAGACGATGGAAAGATCTTTCTTGTTCTTGGATAGGCAGAATTAATATTGTCAAAATGACCATACTACCAAAAGCACTATACAGATTTAATGCAATTCCAATCAAAATATTAATGGCATTCCTGATAGAAATAAAAAAAAGCAGCCATGAAATATATCAGGAAAAATAAGAGACCCAGAATAGCTAAAGCAATCCTTAGCAAGAAGAATGAAGCAGGTGGCATCACTATACCAGACCTTAAACTATACTACAGAGCAATAGGAACAAAAACAGCATGGTATCAGCACCAAAATAGACTGGTAGACCAATGGTACAGAATAGAGGACACAGAGACAAACTCACATAAACACAGTTATCTTGGATTAGACAAAGGCATCAAAAACATATATTGGAGAAAGGATAGCGTCTTCAAGAATTGGTGCTGTGAAAACTGGAAATCCATATGCAACAAAATGAAATTAAGCCCCATCTCTCACCATGCACAAAACTCAACTCAAAGTGCATCAAGGACCTAGGAATTAAGCCAGAGACACTGCACCTAATAGAAGGAAAAGTAGGCCCAAATCTCTATCATGTCAAATTAGGCCCCAACTTCCTTATTAAGACTCCTATAGCACAATAATTAAAATCAGGAATCAACAAATTGGATGGATTCAAAGTGAAAAGCTTCTTCTCAGCAAAAGAAACAATCAGTGAGGTGAATAGAGAGCCTACATTTTGGGAGCAAATTTTTACCACTCCGCCCATCAGATAGAGCACCAATCTCTAGGATATATAGAGAACTAAAAAATCCTAACACTAAAAAAAAAACAAATAACTCAATAAATGTTCCAAGGAACTGAACAGACACTTCTCCAAAGATGATATACAATCAGTCAATAAGTATATGAAAAAAATGTTCAACATCTCTAGCAATCATAGAAATGCAAATCAAAACTACTCTAAGATTTCATCCACTCCAGTCAGAATGGCAGGTATTAAGAATACAAACAACAATAAGTGTTGGCGAGGATGTGGAGAAAAAGGCACACTCATACACTGCTGGTGGGGCTGCAAACTGGTGCAGCTAATATGGAAAGCAATATGGAGATTCCTTGGAAAACTGGGAATGGAACCATCATTTGACCCAGCTATTCTACTCCATGGAATCCAAAGGGCTAAAAAGCAGCACACTACAAGGGACGCATCCACATCAATGTTTATAGCAGCACAGTTCACAATGGCTAAACTGTGGAACCAACATAGATGCCCTTCAGTAGATGAATGGATAAAGAAAATGTGGTATACATATACAATGGGATACTACTCAGCATTAAAAGAGAATAAAATCATGGCATTTGCAGGTAAATAGATGGAGTTGGAGAATATAATGCTAAGTGAAGTAAACCAGTCCCCCAAAACCACATGCAGAATTTCTTTTCTGATATATGGATGATATAAGGATTCTATAAGGATTCATAATGGGGATGTGGGGGGAGCATGGGAGGAATGTAGAAACTTTAGGTAGGGAAAAGGGGAAGGAGGGGAAGGGAGGGGAAAGGAGGGGGCAAGGGGGTAGGAAAGACGGTGGAATGAGATAGACATCATTACCCTAAGTACAGGTATGAAGATACAAATGGTGTGATTCTACTTTGTGTACAACCAGAGACATGAAAAACTGTGCTCTGTATGTGTAATATGAATTGAATTGCATTCTGCTGTCATATATAACAAATTAGAATTTTTTAAAAAGATTTGAAAAAAAGAATTTGCAGATTGAGGACTGGGGGAGGAGCTTGGCAGCAGAGTCTGAGCGTAGCATGCTGGAGAGGCCCCACTTCATCCCCCTCCAACACCAAAAACCAACCAACCAACCAAAAAATCCAAATTAAACTATTTTTAATCATTCTTCATAGTTTTCAATTAAATTTACTGTGGTGGTAAAAGTTTTAGCAGTATTTGTGTACATCGTCTTCAAATCCTATTTTTAGACCTTTCTCTTATTTCCAGCTCCCGTGTCTCTCAATTCTCCCATTTGGTAGTTTGTTTCTTCATATGGTTTGCCATTTTTGATTATGAGATCATCTTTAATAAAGTTTTTATTCCCAAGGAGGCCCTAGGAACCTGGTGTTTGTGAATAGTCTCTTCAGGGCAGTCTGACATTTGCATCTATGGAAACCCCAGGGTTTTCAGTGTTCCTGTGCTAATTTTTATTGAATTTCTACTTGGGGTTCTGGTACCACACAGATAGTATAAATTTGGCCTCTAATGTGCACATACATAGAGCTTGATTTTCAGTTTTTCTTCACTGACATACTCAAAACTGCAGATAGCTTCAGCCTACTGCTTTCCTGGATTGCCCTGTCGATTTTCATTTGGTATGTCCCCATTTCACTTGGTATTTTGTATGATCCTTGGTCACTATTGAGTGCTTACATGTTTCAGCACTTTTGTGAACACTATTTTAGAAGGACCTCTCTATTCTATTCTTTGGGAAAATATCAGTGGGTTCCACCCATTTCTTATCCCTTTCTGACTCACTTCAGACATTATAAGCATGACAAAAGGATTTACTGAGAATAACTGAGCCCGTGTTTTGGAATTAATATATGCAGCTAACAATTTACTTATTTACACATGGTATATAGTGTGATTGCAATAACAATATGCAATCATTTCGAACCAGGATTTAGGGGAAACCCTTGGTCCAGAGAGACTGAAATTGAGTATCATGGTATTTGAACTCAGACCCTCTCATTATTTTTGCTCCTGTGCTGTCTGGCCCCATGTCCTTGTTTCATCCTGCTCTACCTGGACACACTATGGACTGGTAGTTTGGTGTTAGAACATATGTATATGATTTGCAGAGAGTTTTTAGCTTGTCTCACCGCAATGGTTCAGAGTTTAAGTACTGGAGTGTGCTAAGTGACTTGTCCTTTTGAATCTCACCATTCTTCCCATCAGTCCTTGCCTATACATGTGGAATTCCTCTGCCCTGAATCCCAGCCTAACCATTCTGTCTGGCAGACTCCTACAGGCCCCTGAAGACCCAGTACAAATGCAGCCATGATGCCCACCCTCCTGCTCCCTGCAGATCCATTCTTCCTTGTGCTCCCACAGTTCCTTCCACAAAGACACAACTCGGTCACAACTATTTGCACCTGCTTATTTCTCCCATTAAATATGAGCCCCCTTGGAGAAAGGAGTGTGTTTCTTATTCCTATGGCTTCAGCAAGTGAGAGTGCTTGGCACATAGAAGGAATCAAGAAACAATTGGGGAATGAATGAGTAGAAGTTAAGGGCTTTTATTTCATCAGCTGTATTTCTATGTCTGCAGTTACTTCCATCCTTCTTTGCTATTATGCAAATATGTGTAAGGTACGAAGTACTAGGGATGTGTCTCTTCTACATGTGAATACTAATAAGTTTCACAAACCATCTTTGAGTGCCTTCTATAAAACTACCTTCTGAAACTGATGGAGACAATTTTATAGAATCTGTCAATTTGGATGAAGGTCTCCATTTGGCTTTTTAATGGTCTGAGGCTCATGACTCAGGACTTGTGGGTCAACTCATAAGAATCCCTGTAATCTCCAGCTAAAGGAAGGAGCAGCTGAAATCCATGACTTACCTTTGTACCAGCCTCTGGGTTACACACATCATTCCCGGAAGCATTGGACCCTGGCAGCACTTCCAACATGTAAACGCCTCATCACATTGAAAATGTGCAAAGACCAACCCACTGCATAGCCCCTTAGCTTTCCAATGAAAAGTTGCCAAACAGCAGAACGTGGCTTGAAATCTGTCACCCAGAAGCTGGAGGTGTGCAGACTCACAGAAACAGAAAGAGATGGAAGAAAGGCTTGATTTTATTTTTTGCTATATAAATTCATCAAATTGGGCTCAAAAGCAAAATGCTGGTTCATTCCTGGTAACCCAGGGTTTTCTGATTCCTCACTGCCTCACCTCATCCTTTTTTACGATCTCTTTTTTGAAATGCCCTTAATCCTGACCAGATGAGGGAATAGATGCTGACTCGGCAGCATGCTTCCTGCCTGTGAGAGAATGAATCAGCACCCTGTGTTTTCTTTACTTTGATCTGTGTTTTGGGTGATTTGATAATGAATTCACATCTTGGCTACTCATCCCTCCTCTGCTCTTTTTGTGATAATACCAAACAGTGTATAGACTGTGAGTTATGATGTTAGTTAGTTTTTTTCCCTACATTATTTTTTCCCTACATTCTCTTTTTTTCCCAGTACTCTTATATTCTCAGTTAGTAGCAGAATTATAAATTTGCAATGTTTGAAGGACTTGTACAACTTTTCTCTCCAACTGCCCTCTCACTTTTTATTGGACTGCTTCCTGGACAGGTGACTTACAATCCAGAAAGGCCACAGAATATGTGTGATATAGCTAGTCCAGATTTGAGACTTGATGCTGTGATTTACTGTTATATGTTCTTTTTGAACCTGGGTAATTTAACTTGTGAAATGGGGCTGATAAAGTATTCAATTCAGGCTGAAGGTAAGCTAGTGTATTAGTCTATTTTTATTGCCATAACAAATTATCTGAAGCTGGGTACTTTATAAAGAAAAAAGGTGTATTTTGCTGAAAGTCCAAGATCAGATGGCCACATCAGCTCAGCTGTTAGTGAGGGCCTTATAGCAGATGACATCATGGTGAAAACATGTTTGACAGGGAGAGTTCAGATGGTGAGATAGGAAGCCTGAGAGAGTGCAGAGGAGACAGCCTTACTCTTTCATAGCTCTCTCAAGAACTAACCAGAGCCCCCTAAGAGCTACCTTAATCCCTTACAAAGGCAGCACCCCCAATGACCTAGCCCCCTCCCATTAGGCCCAACCTCTTAAAGGTCCCACCACTTCTAAACATCACCACATTGAGGATCAACTTTGCAACACATAAACTTTAGGGGGATACATTTAAGCAATATTCAAATCATAGCACATATGATAGCACTGCCATGGTATAAGATGCAACCTGGATGCTACCAAGGCCTCTCAGCTAAGAAGGAAGGTCCCAGAAGAGCAGCTTCATATGTGCCTGAGAAGCACAGAATGACCAAAACTGAGGTGCCCCATCAGGCTGTGGGGCCGGGGAGCAGGGAGAGCCCTTCCTCAGTGCCTACAAAATCATCAAGAGACAACAATGCACAGGAACTCCAAGGAGTTTCCAGAAACCTTTCATCTGGGACTCGGGTAGCATCATTTTGGACCTGCCATTCATTATCTGTGTGATTGTGTGCAAATTAGGTAACATTTTTGAGACTTCTTCGACCCTGAATTGAAACAATAAAATCCCTTCCAGGTTTGCTGGGAGGTTTAAAGTCTTTGAGTCAATGCACTTCAAACATTTTTTGGTAAGAGGCCTAGTATGTAGCAAAGGCTTAAAATGGTAGCTTCAAGGAAGCAAGTAACTGAAGGCCAGCATCAGTCAGGGAGATCTGTCCATGTCTGGTAGGATCCCTTCAATAAGTGTAATGGTTAATTTGAATTGTCAACTTGATTGGATTAAGATAGGCCAAAGATTAAGAGGCTTCTGGGTGTGTCAATGAAGGTGTGTCTAGGCATGAGGGATAGTGACCCTTCATTTTTCAAGAGGAGACCCTCCCTAAGCATGAGCAGCACCATCAAATAGGTTGGTGACTTGGATGATTGGCATATGGGATAGCAAACTGACAAGGAGGCCTTCCCTAAACGTGGGCAGCACTGTACAATAGGTTGGAGGCTTAAATGGAATAAAAGTTGGAAGAACAAGGAAGCAGCAGCAGATATCAGCTCAATTCTTCTTGAATGGGTCTTTGATTGCTGCTGCAATCGCCTGAGGACATCAGGCTCTTGCTCCTTCATTTTTCCAAAGAGGACTCTGCCAGTGATTCTCCAAGGAGTTTCCAGAAACCTTCCATCTGGGACTCGGGTAGCATCATTGATTTCTCTTGTTTTGAGACTTCAGCATCTTGCACTGGGCAGCTACTGGTCCCTCCAATCTTCCTGCTTGCAGATGGCCATTGTGGGCTATCCAGCTTCTGGTTATGTAAGCCAATCTAATAAGTTCCCTTTTTATAATCACAACTCCTATGGTTCTGGTTTTCCCTAGAAAACCCTGACTAGTACAATAAGAGAACAGATGGAAAAGGGGTAGCCTTTCCATTTGAAGAGGGTACCAATAAATTTCAGTCCAACTTGGATGGTTCTCAGTGAGGAAGGGTCTGCTCTAAAGATGACCATGCTTCTGGACAGAATGAGGACTGTGTACCAGGCATCATCTGGGCATCCTGAGAGACCTGTGGTTCTCACCAAGCATAAGAAGGTACCCAAAGCTTTGCACTGGAGTGGATCACCCTGGGTTGGTCTATGGGGACTCTATTATGCATTGCCTGCTTCTCAGGGTGAATCTCACCTTTAAGCTTCCAGGTAGGGCTGTGGTTGGATGCAGCATCCAAGGGATGATGTAGAGCCTAAGGGGAAAAGGAGATGGCTGATGCTGCTCCTGGTTGTCCATGGGCAGCTTGACTGAAAAACAACGCGAAAGCACCTGAGCATGGCTAATAAAGCTCTCCATGTCCTGATCCCACCTCACCTCTTGGGCCATTCACCTCTTCCCACTTGAATATAGGCCTCCCTATCATTGTTTTCCCAAGTCTTTGGCCTAAAATGCTCCACCTTCCTTTCTTCATCTGGCCAACTTTGACATTCCTCAAGGCTCAGCTGAGGAGTCACCTCCTCCAGGATGGGTTCTCTGATTTCTGAGGATGAAAATAGCAAGCATGTGTTGAGCACTTCGCTGAGTACCAGAACAGACATAACAGGCATTCTGTACTGTGTCTCATAATACTTCAGTAATGCCCAAGAAATGAGACTCTAAATGGTCAAACAGCCTATTCAAGGTTGCCCTAGCAACTAGGACATGTGGGAGCCTGGATTCTAAACAAGATCTGCCTAGACCCAAAACAAATCTCAAAGCCATGGTCTCTAATTACTATTATATGCTGCCCTCCTGCCATGTGCTTTCTGTCTTCCTACAAACCCCTATGAGACATTCTATGGTCATCAGTAGCTCCCACGTTGGTGTCCTTCGACAGACAGAGACTCTTCCAGGATGAGAGTTATCTGTACCAGTTATCATGCCCAACACAGAGCATTCAGTCAGTGAAGGCTAATGGATCCATAAACTGAAATGATATATATGAAACTTATTTTTAAATGATAATTTGGGAGACATGGGTCTGAAGAAGTTCTCCACCCAGTGGCGCTAGAAAAATATTATAAGCAATGTAACCTGATGGGGGAAAGAAAGTCCTTTCAACAAATAGTGTTAAAATAACTTATGGGAATAAATAAAACCCACAAAAACAACAAATCTTCACCTTTATCTCACACCATGAACAAAAACTAGTTCAAGATATATCATAGTCCAGAACATAGAAGCTGCAAACATAAAGCTTCTAGAAGAAAACCTAGGACTAGAAAACATTTATGACTGATTTTAGGCAAAGAGTATTTAAGGTTAAAGAACAGAGGGGCGGGGCTGGGATTGTGGCTCAGCGGTAGAGCGCTCCTCTAGCACATGCAAGGCCCTGGGTTCCATCCTCAGCACCACATAGAAATAAATAAACAAAATAAAGGTATTGTGTCCAACTACTTCTAAAAAAATAAGTATTTTTTTAAAAAAAACAGAACAGAGGGAAGCAACTGGTAAAAAAGAGAAAGAAATAAATGTAATCAAAATTAAGTATTCATGTGGATCAAAAGACATCATCAAGAAAGTGCAAATAGAAACTCCACCTGAATTAAATATTCACTATGCATGTATTTGGTGAAGGACTTTTATTTAGATAATATAAAAGACTTCTATAATTCAATAAGAAGAAGACCAACAACCCTATGGGAAAAAAGTGGCAAAGACTAGAGCTGATATTTCACAAAAGGTATGTAAAAAGCCAACAAGCACATGAGGGATGTTCAACTCTATTGAATGATGCAGCTTAAAAACCCAATGAAACACAACTTCATGCCCATGAGAATAGCTGAAATTAACAAAAATCACTCATGTTTAGCAAAGATGTAGAGTTATGGCAATTTTCCTAAATTATTGATACAGCCATTATGGAAAAAAATTTCTATCAATTTCTTATGTAGTTAAACATTTTCTTAGTTATGAAACCAAGAAATTCCTCTTCTAGGTATTTATTCAAGAGAAATGATAACAAAAATCTATAAAACTACTTGTTTTAGCAGCCTTATTAATAACAGCCCCAAACTGAAAACAACCCAAGGTACACTTTGACAGAGGATATGTAAACCAACTGTGGTTTGTAGGCGATGGAATATTATTCAGCCACAGAAAAGAACAAATGCTTAATACAATTTGCAACAACATGGATGAACCTCAGAAGTATGTTGAGTAAAGGGAGCCAGGCACAAAAGAGTACAGGTCCCATGATTCTGTCTGTGTGAGAATCTGGAATTGGCAAGACTAAACTGCAGACACAGAAATCAAAACACTGGCTGCTATTGATGGGGTTTGGGCTGGGGAGGAGTGAGGAACCTTTCTGGAATAATGGAAACGTTCTGTATCTTGATGGGTTGGTGGTTACACAGGTTTGTTTTCAAAACTCATAGGACTGTGTTCTTCAAGTCTATTTTTAAAAGGTTAGTTCATTCAAGGAAGAAGAAATAGAATTGAAGTGGCACCCCCTTTCTCCACAGAAGAGTCTTAACTGGGCTTCTCCAGAAATCTTCACCATGGCTGATTTTAGGACTGTCAGCAAAAGAGTCTCTACAAAAGAGTTCAATGTAGATAAACTTCCTATTTTCATGTTGCCCTGTCTTACTTGGACACTGACTGGAAGAAATCAGCACTCCAGGTGCTGGACACCCCCTTACTAGTTTTTCACAAACATCTAGTATAGTAGTTTGTAGAAATGCACAAACAAGGCCTCTGGCCTTGAGATGGGCTTCACAGAGATGTCTACATTTTTAAGATAAGAGAAGTTACCAATTGGGTTCCATGGTAACAGTTGGCAGGGGGAGGAAAGAGAGGGGAGAAGAAGCTCTCCCCTTCTCAGGTGTTGTCCTTGAGGGGTTAACTTTCCCAAAACAGTGAGAGAAAAAACTGCTTTTATGTGAACTTCTGCAGACTGTGAACTTCTGAGCCCCTCCCTTTACATGCTGGGTACAAAACTCTGAACTCAGGGTTCAGGGGATTGGTTGATTACAGCAAAAGCTGAACCCTCTGAACCTGGATGGAGCCAAATGAAACTGTTTCCTGCAATCTTCAGTGCCTTGCCTCATCTGTCCCTACAGAATCACTGTTTTGCTCAAACCACACTTGAAATACCGTGTTCAGTTTTGAATACATTTTTAAAACATCAGTCAACTCAGATGGGATTACCAGGATGAAGAAGGGTCTGGGGCCCAGGGTGCATGAACAAGGAACTAGGGAGATGCAGGCTGGAGGGGAGACAGGGGCAGTGTTCTCCTCTCCAGTCTTTAGGAGAGCCGTTGTGCAGTAGGTAATCTGGATTTATTGAGTCTCCAGATGATAGAACCAGGACCTGGAGATGGAAATTACAAAGAGGAAGTTTTCTTTAGATACCAGAATATTAGAGACTGTAGAGCAAAGCAGAGCCAGACAGTCCGCCAGGAGGCATTGACAGAGCCTGGACAAGACCGGGTGAAGGCTGGGACCACACACGCTGTAAGGATGGAGTGGATCTCGAAGGGGAGACTGGACCTGGGAAACTGCAGGAAGTAGAATTGACAAGGACACAGCACAGTATGCGTTTCTGTACACGAGCATCTTTGGCAGACACAAAGGAGAACAACAAATTAAGAATGACTGTCACATTTTGCCCAAGGCTCCTTTGAGGTTAGTATGCATCACTTGATCATATGAATCATGACCAGGCTTTAAAAATGTCACACCTTATAATTCGGTTGCGTCTGACTGAGCAATTGAAGTGATTACAAAGAAAATGTGGCTGAGTCACAGGCACAGGAACCAGAAGTCAAACCACCCACCTGGCTAATCTTTCAAGGAAATAGATAAGCTGTTGCCACTCAGTCCCCCTCACGTCAGCCTAGTTCAGTTTCCTGCACTTACCTCCATCTGACATTTTATTTCATATTTTCTCTTGTCTTCTTTGCCCACCAGGATATGAGCTTCTTGAGAGCAAGCATGTCATGGTCTTATTCACTGTCATGTCTCAGCTCCTAGAATACTGTCCAGCACAAAGAGTTGCTCAATAAATAACAGGGGCTTGAAGGGAGATGCCCAGTGATGCTAATTGCTGGGCTGGAGGTTTGGAGGATGAGATTTCTCAACTTCCATGTATCACAGTGTCCCCATAACAGCCCTCATAAGCAAGGTCTTTGGTGAGAAGAGGTAGAGAAGGTGCTGGGGCTACAGGCCCATTTCTTCCTCACTTAGATTATATGTCTATATCTCATTCCTAGGCCATTTTTTCCCTTCCTTTTTCTCGAGGTGAAATTCACCTAATGTAAAATTAATTATCTTAAAGTATGCACTTTGGTGGCACTTAGGACATTCACAGTGTTGTGCATCTGCCACCACTGTCCAGTTCCAAAACACATTATCACCTTGAGAAGAGATCTTCTACCTATTAAACAGTCAATAACTGTTCCCCACCTCTTTGTCAGCCCTTAGCAACCACCAATGTCCTTCCTGTCTCAATAGATTGACCTCTTATGGAGGTTTCATACAAATAGAATCACACTATTTGTGATCTTTGGTGTCTGGCTTTTTTCAGTAAATATGTTTTTCAGGTTCGTTCCTGTTGTAGCCTGTATCAGAATGCCATTCCTTTTTAAGGCTAAATAATATTCTATTTTATAGATATACCACCTTTTGTTTCTCTATAGTTAATGGACATTTGGTTGTTTCTGCCTTTTGGCTAGTATGAATAGTGCTGCTGTGAGCATTTGTATACAGGTATATGTTTGGCCTTTATTTCAATTCTTTTGGGTGTATAGCTAGAGTTAGAATTGCTGACAATCCATTTTTTATGCTTGCTCCTCTTATCAATGTGCCTGTTCAAGCTCCAGTGACTCTGTCAATTGGCTTCCAGATAAAATCAACAATCCCCTTTAAAGTAAAGATCTGTGAAAAGAGTTAAGATTACCACCTGAACACATACCACTTTGCCAAGGCTGAAGAAGTTGGCTTCTGAAGGAGAAGTGAGAGGAAGTGAACTGGAGCACTTCCTGTGTTTCCTTTTTCTGCACAATAAAGATCTTGTTCTTGGTGAATCCAGGTGCAGGTGAGCACTGAGTGTGTGGTTGCCTGATCTCATACAGTTGGCTCTCTGTATCTGCGGGTTCTGCATCTGCAGATTCATCCAACCATGGATGGAAAATATTTGGAAACAAAAATCACACACATAATGGAATACATACCCACTTTTTTCTTGTCATTATTCCCTAAACAACACAGTGTAGCAACTGTTAACCTAGCGTTTACATTGCATTATGCACTACAAGTAATCTAGAGATGGTTTAAAGTAAATGGGAGGATGTGCATAGGGTATATGTAAATACCATGCCCTTTTATGTAAGGGATTGGAGCATCCAGGGATTGGGGCATTTGTGGAGCATCCTGGAACCAACACCCCATGAGTCCCAAGGGATGATGGTACACAGATTTAGGTACCTCCATGAAACTTTTTCTAAAGGGTAAGCACGCAGTGTCCTGTGTCCTTCTTTCATATTCCCCTGTGGGAAGTCCTTCAGCTGTGTAACTGGTTTGTTTATATTAGTTACCATGTAAGCATTATCTACAACAAATTCCTTAAAAATAGAAAAACAGGGGAAAATAAAAAGGATTCAACACTCACCAAGCTTAAGGTCAACTCTGAGTTCAGCGTACCACCTGAACTGTTAGAGTGGAGGCTGCGTCAACGGTTTGTATGCCCTGTGGACTGGATCTGGAAATGTTTTACTGTGGCAGTTTTAAGACATTAAGTCATGGCTGGCTTTGATTAGTATTCATTCTAAGAAATACATGATGTTTTAAACAACAAATGTTCCAGAGTTCTCGTTCAGCAAACTGTTCTATTTTGGGAAAGTTAAGCATTATGTGCCTGAGTATATATGTTAGCAGGAAGAACCCATGGTCAAGATTGAGACCAAAACTACTCATTTAAAGTGATGTACACAGGAGCATCTAATGTGTTAAAAATACATCTGTGGATACTCAGGTCTCTTTCTCTCCCGCCTTGACCTTGTAATTCAACTTACGAGCATTTACCACTGGGCGAGTGCAGCAGTGTCCAAGGGCCTCTGCAAAAGCAAGGTTTTTCCCCTCCTCTCCCAGCTGCTGCAAATGAGCACCCACAGCCCACCCTAGCTGCCTCTGACTCAGATTTTCCATCATGGAGGTCACTGGCAATGGAGCAATTAATCAGAGGTGGAATGGCTGAGATATTTATGTTCCTGTCCATAGATCTTGGTGGGAAGCTTATACGGACCTTGCTTTAATTTTCTTCCAGAATCCCAAGGTGAACAGGAACAACCTTTTGGGAGTCAGCTTGCTATTTTGATTTTTTAACTCTCTTCTTTATCAATCTTGCATAGTGTTTTAACCGGTGATGGCTTCCCTAAGAAAGCTGAATTTACCTCTTGGAATTTCATGCATATTTTTTGTGATGCACATACAGGGAGAAAACCTTGTGCAAGGAAGCATCTAGAATTTAATAGTTAATAACATGCCTTCATTTACCTGGCAGCATTGTCCTCTCCCAAATCACGATTGTTGTTCTAACCCTTATTCCGCAGATGACAAGTTGAGAGTTAGGAGGAAATAGAGCCTGGTGGTCAACAGCACAGACTCTGAAGTAAACAGGCCTGGGATCCATCCTGGCTCCACTCCATCCAGCTGCTTGCTCTCTCTTTGCTCAGTTCCTACAACTGCAAAATGAAACCAACGGAAACTTAGTAAATGGGTCTTATAGTTGCTGAGGGAATTAAGTGAGTTTATGCGTGTATTTAACTTAATCAAGGAACATTAAAAAGGGGTCCTTCCACTTTTCTCTTCAGTGACAGGTTTTGAGTCCCTTGGCTTCTGTCCTTGGAAGGGGCTCTATCTGCTAATGTCCACTAAAGTGAGGCTACAATATTGAGCTCATCCAACAATCCACACCTTAGACAATTTAATTGGAACATTTTCATACAACTCAGTTTTGCTGATATGTGATATGAATAGCCTCAATCTCACAGGGGCGTCATAAGATAAAGTGGAGGTTCCAAGCACAGCATCTGCCATGTGATCTGCACTGTAGCTTCCCAACGTCTGTTATTGCTAACATGGTACTTCGTGTCTGTTTCACCATCCCTTAAACTTTAAAATCTAGACCAATTTCCCCACCTTTCAATCTTTATCAGAGAAAGAAAGAAAAAAAATATTGTTCCCTGCATTTCCCCTAATCTGTACTAATTTCCTTTGTGACCTTGGGTAAATCATTTGACCTTTCTGTGCCTCCATTTCTTCATCAGTTAAGAGGATTGAACTAAAGTCTCTTTTAAAATCACTCCATATAGGGAGATATACATGTGAATATTATCTCTCCAAAACAAATATTTGTATTATTTTAAACCACTTTGTAATTAGCTCAGTTAAACCTTTTAAAAGGTTTTCCTATGAGATAATGCACATAGTTCTGCTGAGGGTTAATGGCAGAGACAGAATTAGAAAGTGCAGACCTTGGCCTTCTGTGTCTGCTTGGCTCAGATATCATCCTTGCTTAATCACACAAGCCTGATATTCTAGAAAAGAACCCACTAGGCCTGAGGGGCTGCTCCGAGGGTGGGGGATGTGCTCCACTTTTCTCACATCCGGAGGATGTTCTTGGCATTCTTTAATCCATATATCTCTGCATTACTTTATATCAGGCATTTTTTCAAAAATAGCTCAAAACTTATTGAAAATATTTTCAGTGGTTCTCAGTGATAGAGCTCTTACTATCACTGAGAAGGTGAAAATTTGCTAAATTCTGACTTATTAGCCGTTTGACACTTGATGTCTTTAGAGCCTTTCAAATGCTTAAATTTGGAAGCTCCAGTGTATTTTCCCATGTGACCGAGAGCTGACTCTCCCTTCAATTCTTCACGCTGAGATTTCTAGAAGCCTGACGACTCTCTCTTCGTGATTTTTAACAAAGCTTGCCAAGCGTGATCAAAGGCTTGTAAGATTTGATGGAGCTTTAGGTAAAAATACAGACTTTGTGGTTAGGGAAATGAAGGTATTCTTCAGAATCCATATTATCCAAAGACGAATTCTTGGCCTAAATTGGCAGAGCCATTTTGAATAAATTCATAAAGGACCAGATGGCCTGGAAGGGACAGGTGTCCTCACATGCCCTGGAAGACCCCTGAGCTCACAAGAATGGTACAAGCTCCTCCTGTATGTGGGCTGTGACCAGGCCACTCAGTCTGGAGGGCCCCGTGATGAGGACCTTGGAACCACTCCCCCAATGCCACAGCTCAGGGTCACAGTGGAATTCAGCAGTTCTTGACTTTCCTCCAGCAAATTAAAGAAAAATGTGACACCATCAGCATTTCCTTTCTTACTGGGGCTGAGCTCCCTCAACGAGGTGATCTCTCTTCTTTGACCTAAGCTTTTCCCACTGTATCCACCAGTGACCTGCCCCTGAGGAAGGCAAGGCAAGCAACTGATGGTCCAGAGTTGGGAACAAGGTAAGAGGGACCCCACTGGTTTAACTTGCAGATGAACACTGAGCTGGAGTGCCGATGGTCCTCTCCACAGAGCTTCTATGAAATGCTTCTTTTAAGTAATTAGGAGTAAGTTTTTAGAAGCATGTCACAGTTAATTCCTTTTTACCAGAACCAGTCCCTCAAGATCAATATGTGGATATCAATATGCTTCTTCCTGCTGCCCACTTTTGACAAAGTTCTTTGTTTACTGAATAGGAAATGACAATGATAATGATGATGATTTATTGAGCACAGGACTAAATGTACTACTGACACCACCATCATCATTCTAATGACCTACTTTATAAACAAGGATACCGAGGCTCATAGAAGTTCAGGGACTTGTCCAAGGTCACACAGCCAATGAGTGGTGGAGGCAGCACAGGAATCCAGCTAGGGTATGCACAGACTCGTGCTCGTTCATCATGCTGCCGCTCACTCTCGTTCTACATTGTGCTTTTCCACCCTATAGGTCTTGTTCTGCTGTTATGGAGAATTTTAAACAGTGAAAAACTGAAGGAAAATCAATTAATATGCATGGGAAGGTTAGATTGGAGCACTGCAGAGTGCTGTGGATGGAATACAAGAGAGAATGTGAGCACAAACGCTGTACAAGAGGGAGGCTAGGTAGGATGGATGACATAAGGACAGACTCCAGAGGCAGCCCCCAATCCTTCAAGGTGAGCTCAGGTGGCCTTTTGCCCTGTGTGGGGAACCCTGGGTCATAACCCAGGCCTGTGCCATCAGACTTGAATACTGTCTCACATGTGACCCTCATGGGGGGTCTTTCCTGGCTTTGGCAACCTCTCACACAACTGGGAAAAAATATCTTCTAGAAATGGCAAGACATTTTCCCACTACCAACCCAGGTGGATGTGGGAATAACTGCAGAGAGCAGAAACTTGGGGATTAGGCAGATACCCTCTCCATGTAGCCGCGACCTAAAGAGAATTCCTTCACTCTCATGTGCCTACTTTGCTCCCTTAAATGGGTATAATGATACCAGTCTCGGTGGAGTAGTTTGGAGAGCTAGCATTTAGGTGAAAAAATGTGTATAACAGATGGTCCCAGACTTATGATGGTTCAGCTGATGATTGTTTTCAACTTTATCATGGCACAAAATCATACTCTTACCACCCCAGTTTCTCACTCTCATTACGGTACTTGATGATTTCCGTGAGCTATTCAGCACTTTATCCTAAAATGGGCTTTGTGTTAGATGATTGTGCCCAGCTGTAGGCTAACGTAAGTGTTCTGAGAACCTGTACGGTGGTGAGGCTAAGCTGTGATGTTCGTCGGTTAGGTGTATTAAATGAATTTTTGACATAGGCTGTTTTCCACTTACGATGGGTTTACTAGACTGTAACCCCATTGTAAATCAAGGAGCACCTGTAATGTGTTTAGCACTGAACCCAACCTTTGGAGACCACAGAGAAGCTGTAACTTTCGTTGTTGATACTGGATGAGGAGATCCTGAGGACATGGGAAGGAAAATCCAGACAGCTGGAGAATGAGTTTTTAACTGAGAAGGACAGAAGCAAAGAAAGAACTGATATGATGCTGGGAAGGTTGATGAACTTGACAGTCTCCCCTTCAATCCTCATACCCAAATATTTTTTTTTTAAATTTATTTGTTACTTATAGTTGGACACAATACCTTTATTTTATTTATTTATATATTGTTATGTTATGCTGAGGATCAAACCCAGGGCCTCTCACGTGCTAGGCGAGGGCTCTACCATTGAGCCACAACCCCAGCCACCCCCCTCATACCCCAAAATCTAAGTCACTATCACATAGCAGTGTCCTGGATCCTGTAGAGCCAAGAAGACAATGCCAAACTGGAAGATTAAAAATCTTGTGGGAATTGTTCTCTTTGCTCTAACCAGCAGTTTTCCTGTGTTGCTTCTGTTCTTCAGAAAAATTCAAAACTAAAATGTAAATCTTCACATTTTGGAGCTTCTCATAGTAAACACAATCCAGATCTGTACCTATGCTGAGTACAGCATGAACATATGTGTTTTGCTCAAATTAAAATCATTCCTGGAAAAAATATTTAAAATTTTTTTTGAGCTACAACTGCTTGGGAGACTCCAAGCAGAGGTAATTCCTCAGGGTTATTCCTCGGGGTTGTTTTAGAACTTGAGCTTCCTTTCATAAGATCCTGCTTTGGAGCAGTGTGTCTTTCACCACCCAAACATAGATTTTTGCCCCTGACTGTCAGCAGAGGTAACAAGAGTGGCAAATGCTCAACTATTAGGGGAATGAGCATTCTCAGAATGTCTTGGCTAATTGGGAGGTCACGTGTCTCTATCAAAGCATTCTGTATTCTTTGTTGGTGTCTGGCCTTCCCTGGGCTGGGGAATGTTCTGGGCACACAGCCTGCCAGGAGTGGAGGAATGTTCTTTGCCACTATCTCTTATTTTTTTCAGGGCTGACATGCAGATATCTAAAAATGTCCAACTTGGTGAGCAGCCTCCTAGCTGCTGGGAACTCAACCTTGAATACAACTTTGTACTCTAGGACCCCAGGAAAGGGAGCTTCAAAAGTCACTGACAGACCACAGAGAGGTCTCACGGTGAGCAAGGCATTTGCAACTCCCCCCAGCTCCACACATCATGCTGGTAGGATGGAGTGTGGATCGAGGCTCTTTGGGGAAGAACAAGTGGCTTGCTGGGAAAGTGGTTCCTCCGTACCATTTCCTGTGTCTCATTTCAGAGGAGAAAATTGAATTCAGCCCTTGTATGACCTTTTCATTCTTTTTTCTTGCAACGTCTATATTCAAGGTGTTGTCGCCTGTCAATTTAAGAGTTTAAATTTAGGAACCTGTGCTAAGACATAGCAAGAACTTTTGTGATGGGAACATGCTAACGTGGCCCAATTGATTAAATTATCCATGGAAATCTCCCACTGGCATCAGGAAGGGATTTGTGCCCAACTCAGGGTGTGGTGTGAGTCACTGTGAATCACAGACCACTTATCCTCACAGAATTCCTCCCTTCTGGATCACATGACCTAATTAATAGGAAAGGTGTTTGCCAGAGTACCTGCTTCTCAACAGAGACACTATGTAGCTCCCAATCAACCCAGATGGAGAAATGCAGTCAAGGTGTGGATAAAGAAGCAAGTGATTTAAAAATTTCTATGCCCCTGGCTTTCAAATATTAAGTGGGAGTAGGCATGAGAATTCCTAAATCATGCTTGCCTTTCCAATACTAAAAGGATTTTAGGAGGAGCCTTTAGGGAAATTTAAGTGGTCACAGGAAAGAATTCAGAAACATTTTAGGTGACTAAGGGGGATGCTAAGGGTGAATGAATGTGAAAGTTCCACTGTTGTGTATTTTTTTAGAAAAATAATAATAAAATCAATTAAAAAAAAAAAAAGAATACCTCTGCGGGGAGTCTCCCAAGCAGTTGTAGCTCAATCTTTCAGTAATCAGGGTAGGTACCTTTTTGTGCACCAGTCTTTCCCCTTTATATGGTAGCACAGCCCCTCTTCCCTGGGGAGGATCCATTACATGGAAGTCAGGACCTGCTGTTCCTGCCCATCCCATTTGTCACATGAGTGGTTTAGAGTTCAGCACTGGGCCCAAGTCAAATCAAACAGGGTCACTGCAGGGTATTTTCTGCTGGCAGGGCTAACCAGCCAAGTCTGTAAGAGCAGAGTGTACCTGACCTAACCCACCAGGAAATTAGATACCTTGGTGTGGTATTTTTGGAGGAGGTCAACCTCTCAAGCACTCTAAAGTGAGAGTGAGTTTAGCAGGTGTGAGAAACAGAGAGAGAGGCAGTACAGCCCGAGTGGAACAGATGAGGGAGAGAATGGACAGGGGAGGCTGTGGGGTGACAAGGCAGGATTCTGCCAGGGTAGAGAGCATGGCTAAAGGGTGAGCATCGGAACACAAGCAGGGAGAGGTGGGAAGGAGATGATGGCAGTAGCCCAGGACAGGATAGAGGGGCTCGAGTTGGTTTTATGAGTTCAGATGGAGGGGCAGAGTGAATTTGGAGGTAAGTGTTTGAGATGCAGTTGACAGAACAGGCTAATGGATTAGATGGTGGTGGAAGGGGGGTGACAGAAGGGGGCTTGCAAAAGAAAGAGCAACCAAAGAGAATTCCTAGAAGCAAGATTGGGAAGCAGGCTCTTTGGGGTGGGGAGCAAGAAGTAAGAGTCTTGTTTGGGCTATATGAAATATGGAACGACCCTTAGACACCTACAGGGCAATGTTCAACAAGACAGTGTGGCATTCCTGGAGATCCAGCCTGGTGATGTAGATTTGGGCATCATGGTGTCCAGGTGGCTCCAGAAGCCTGTGACTGGATGGAATCACTTTGAGGGAGACTGTGGAGAAGGAAAGGTAGGGCCCATCCCTAAGGGAGGAGCAGAAGTAGCCATGAAATGTAGCTGAGAAGGAGAAGGCATAGAGGAAGAAGACAGAGGGCAAGATGCTATCACAGGGGTTTGACTTCTGGAGGGGTTTGGTGTCTGGAGGGGGTTTAGCATCTGGAGGGGTTTGGCGTCTGGAGGGGGTTCCCTGAGTGAGGGAGACAGCCAAGTGTAACACTGCTCGTGTGCCAAGCAAGACCATGAGAGACCCAGCTGCTGGATCGTTGGTGATCTGGACAATAGCAAAGGCATCTGGGACGGTTGGGGACAGAAAATCAACTGAAGAGGATTGAGGAAGAGACACAGTGAGATGAAAAGGTTGACACAGAGTTTGGAACACTCTCTCCCAAAAATATTATATTATCTCTTTTAATTAGCACGGTCTTGGTATGAGGGAGGTGTTATTCTCACCCCATGGAAGGATAAGAAAATGAAGGTTTAAGACCACAGGGACAGTAAGGGCTGGAGGAGGCTTTTGACTGAGAGTATGAGCCTTGACCAACCACTCTGCTCATCCCACAGCGGCCTGGAGGAAAGGTTAGCCATATAGGGACATTGCTAGAGGAAAAATGAAAACAAGTTAAGGGCCATTTCTCTTCAGAATGGCAGTAACCAGGGCTGTCAGGAGGCAGAGGACTTCCTGCCCCCTGGGCCCCTCTGCTGGGATGATGTCATCTGTGCCGACCCAGGTATAGAAGGTGCAGTTGTTTTTTTCAGTCTTTCCTTTAGTAACTCCAAAATCAGCCTATTTGTCATCTCCTTATCTTAAACAAACTGCCCCCAGAGTCTTAAAAGAACAAGGGCTACATTCCAGAGGATCAGCTTTTGTCTGTGGATTACAGACATCTTCAGCAAAAGCCTTGAAACTGCCTAGCAGGGAGAACGATTGAAACTGGAAGGGTTCTGCTCTCTACATACCTAGGAATAATAACATTAAATCTTAGCAATGCTCACTTTCCGTCCATCTCAAAAGAAAGAGAGCCAGTCAAAGAGGTGCCCAAGGGCACAAGTTGTGGGTCTAGGACCTGAATGTCATTCTAGAAGGAATTGCAGGCCCATTCTTTTTTTTTTTTTTTTTTGTATAAACTGCTTCACAGAAAACAACAAGTTTATTCTTTTTCTGTAAAGGATGAACTCTATAACCACATCCGAAAAGTCTTACCTTCTTGGGCTGAGTTTTCTCAGATATAAATTGAACTGCAGAGACTCAATATTCTGATTTCAGACTTTTCTCCCCCTATGCACGATGCCCTTGTTTTGAAGCCAAAATTTACATGGAACACCAATAAATTTATGTCAATGGTAGAAGCATGAGCCACCCCCACTTAAATCAAGGGGAACCTTGGGAATTTTTACACGTTCATTTACAAAATCTAGTGTTATTCCCTCTGATATAAATGAAGGATTTTGTAGTGACTACAGCTTCACATTCAAGGCCATCAGCCTCAGGTTAGCAGGAAAGCTTAACACTTCAGAGCACCATAGTGTGGGCCCCAATGTAGCCCCAGTAAGGTCCATGCTAATCTTAGAGGGAAAAGTTTGCTCCAAAAGGTGCAAAGTCTGCTAAAGACACAAATGGTTTCCTTTGATAGGAGTTGCATGGATTTCCGTTTCTTTTTTCCCTCCACATTTTTTATTGGTGCATCATAGTTGTCTGCGATGATTTATTGTTACATAGTCATACATGCACACAATATAACAATATAATTTGTTCAATATCATTCTCCAGCACTTCTCCCCTCCCTTTGCCTCTCACTCCTTGGACCCTTCGATTGTCATGAGGTCCCTGCCCCTCCATCTTTCTTTTCCTTTTTCCTCTTTAGCTTCCACATATGAGAGAAAACATACCACCGTGGACTTTCTGAGTTTGACTTATTTCACTTAACATAATGGTCTCTAGTTCCATTAATATTCCCGAAAATAACATAATTTCATTCTTTATGGCTCAATAAAACTTGGTTGTGTATGGATACCACATTTTCTTTATCTATGCATCCATTGATGGAGACCTAGGCTGTTTTCATAGTTGGGCTATTATGAATTGTGCTGCTATAAAGATGGATATGCATGTATCACTGTAGATAATATGATGACTTTAATTCTTCTGGATAAATACCACCAGACTTTCTTCCTAGTTCCATTTCTTCTGATGTTCCATGGGTTGGTTCTCCTCTTCCAGCTCACTGACATGCTGGGTGGCACCAGTTTAAACCTCAGATTACTTACACCAGCAGGCCCCTTGGCCTCTTATCCAGTGTCCCTCAAATGTCACCTTCCCAATGAAGCTATACACTCTACCTATTGAAAAGGCCAACTCTGTTCCCACTACCAAAGGAAGGTAAGAGCAAATGAGAGCCAGCTGGGTTTCCCCAGCTGCCTCCCCTACCTTGAAGGATCTGTAGTGATCCTCTTTGTTTCCAAGAATTATTAAAAGGCCACCCACACCCTACATTATTAACATAAACAGGTCTACAGCCTCCACTCCAAAACTCACTTAACAGATTGTTAGGACTAACTCTAAAGTCCACACATGTCCCATGCAGAGTGGTGTGTCTCTTCAGTAATTAAGCCTCTGAATTCCAGGAATTCTCAGTGCTACCAGCTGCATAGAATAAGTCCACAGTATCCACAGGAGAATGGGTCCAGGACTCTCTATGGACACCAAACTCTGAGATACTCAAGTCTCTTATAGAAAATATCATAGAGCCATGTGTGATGCACATGCCTGTAATCTCACTATTTGGGAGGCTGAGACAGAAGGATCACAAGTTTGAGGCCAAAGATATAGGGAAGATCAGTAGAGTAGGATATTGAGAGTGAGGGAGGAGGAAGAACACGAAAGGAAGGAATTAGGGAATGAATTTAACAAAATCACATTATATGCATATATGAATATACCACAGAGGAATTTTACCTTTATGTATATGTAGAACATACCAATTAAAAATAAACAATAAAAGAGCACAAAGAAGATCAGTAGGATCAGTAGAGAAAGGAGAATGGGGGGAGGGAAGAGGGGAGTGAAAGTGGGAGAAACAGGGATTGAAATCAGAGCCTACAAAAAAATTACTTCAGAGCTGGGGTTGTGGGTCAGTGGTAGAGCACTCACCTAGCATCTGTGAGGCACTGGGTTCGATGCTCAGCACCACATAAAAATAAACAAAGTCAACTAATAGAAATAGACAACTAAAGAAAATATTTTTAAAAAATAACTACAAAAAGAGAAAGAGCCAAGTGTGGTGGCACATGCCTATAATCCCAGCCACTTGGGAGGCTAAGGCAGGAGGATCATGAGTTCAAAGCCAGCCTCGGCAACTTACTGAGACCCTGTCTCTTAACAAAAAATAAAAAAGGCTTAAGGATGTGGCTCAGAGTTCAAGCACCCCTGGGTTCAATCTCTTGTACTACTACTACTACTACTACTACTAATAATAATAATAATAATAATAATAATAATAATAATGGAGAAAAAAGAAAAAGAATATAGTATCTGTATCAAACTTACATACTTCTGCACACTTTAAATCATTTCCAGATTACTTATAATATGTAATACAAGGCAAATGTTATGTAAATATTTGTTATGCTGTATTGTTTAGGGAATAATGAGAAGGTAGAAGGTCTGCATGTGTTCAGTACAGACACAATATTGGTTTTAGAATATTTTCAATCCATTGTCAGTGATTCTGCAGTTGTTGAGCTTGAGTATACAAAGAGATGATTGTATTTGAATCATCTGGAGATATTTGAAAACTATGGATGCCTGGCAAAGGTCTGAGGTAGGGATAAGACTGGCCATTAGGATTTCCAAAATTCCCCAGATGATCAAATGTGCAGCTGAGGTTCAGTATCAAAGATCGAGAGTGATTCAAATATGCCAATGTGATTTTTGGTAGTTATTGATGCTCCTAATGTGTGCAGCCTGGGCTGAGAGAATCATTGCTTTGACAAGTGGTTCTCAAATTGAGTCCCTGAATTGCAGCCTCACCTGAGAGGCTCATGAGAAATGAACCTCATGAGAAATGAACATTTTCAGGCCCTGCTCCTGAGTCCAGCTTTGATCTGTGATGTCATAACGCAGGTTTAGCAGGAGGACCCACAGATAAATACATGTTTACAATTGCAATACTCTAGGATTTCCTATACATGGAAAAATTGGGATCTGATTTCTCGATTACTCCTTTATCCTTTTCAAGAGCAAAGCACAGTTTTTCATTTCCTAGTTTTGGAGAACTGTAGAAGTACCACTGGGAAAGACAAGATTTGTCATTAGTGATAGGGAGAGGAATGTTTGGCAGATGCAGGTTTGTTGCCCACTGGTAGGCCATTGACTTGGGGGAGATAAAATGTAGGCCGGGGGGAGTGTAAACGCAGAGGTCTGTGGATTCTGAGTGGGTTTCATGCTTGTACCGTTTTCCAACTCTGGGATGTTTCATCTGCCAGACCTGTTTAAACATTTGGAGTACATCTGGCATTTTTAAGTTTTTAGTGTCAAACTAACTTTCTTGGAACCCAAGCCAGACTCTTTTGGTAACTAGGTAACCATTCCAAACCACTGGTAACAGGAGATCCAAGCCAATGTGTAAAATCCTGTTTTTAGTCACTCTTTTTGCATTATTACCTTATAAGACTTTATAGTAAGAGCTGGAGGAGGAACACAAAGGAAGGAAAGGATACAGAGGATGACTGTGGAGAAGTTCGGGTGACACCATGAAGTCTGGAGGCCAAGGTGACCTGGAGCCCTGTCTAGGAGAGCTGCATCTGCAGGACAAGGCAAGAGGTGAGGAGCCTGCAGCTTTTTGCACATGGCCTCCCCTGCCTCTTCCCTCCCTTCTGTGATATATATTCTAAGAGGACAGGTCATAGGAGTGGCCCCTGGGATGTGACAGACTAAACTGTGTTAGGATGCATCCAAAGTCTCATGTTTCCCCAAATTGCAATTACAACAAAAAATGGTGATGACATCACTTTTCCTTGAAGGACTGTTCAAAGATATTCTACAAAGCAAAGCTTCTTAAAACGGATTTTTGACAAGGAGCTTGTGTTTAGACAGGGAATGTGCCTGGAAAACAATTCTGGGGCCCCTTTGATGGCTGGGGCTCTCCGCACATCAATGAGGAGGCTGTGAAGAGGAGGACAGGAAACAGAACTGAGACAGCTGAGCCCCCACATCTGCACAGGTCATGACCGGTGGGCTACAGAGATACCTCTGCATCCCTGAATGGGGAGAAACATGTTCCTCCTGAGGAAATTGTTAAAATGCTGGTTCAGATGCACCCACCTTAGTGGTTCTGATTCAGTAGTTCTCAGGAATGATCTGAGCATCTGTAAAGAAATTTCCAGATAGTGCTGATTGTTTGAAGGCCTTTGAGAAGCACTGCTATGTGTGAATTCTGCAGAACTAGCCCCATGCCATGCCATCTTGGGTGTAAAATGAGGCATCAAATGCATTTCCCTCTGTCTTAGGCCCTTTTCCCAAAGACCATGGAAGGATGCCCCCGTCTACCTGAGATGTCTGCCACTTGAAGGATGCCCAGCTTTCGTTTAGCCCTGAGAGCCACCTGAAGACCATCATAAGCATGATGTCAGGACACAGGCTGCTACCTGTCTCCTTGCTGATGCTGGTGACCCTTTGATGCTGGAGCATCAGGAAACTTTTGGTCTTCATCAGTGACCCTGCTATGCTCAGCAGATGCCTGGTGTTGGTTCTCAGGTGCATGGAGGTAACTCTGTAGGGGGTTGGGGTTGGAAATCTCTCTGTCTATTTGATGATGCTGACCAGAGAAGGAGCATCTGGAGCCACCAAGTGGAGCAGAGGCAGCAAGAGCTCCGGGGCCCTGTGTTCAAAGGAGCAAGGGCAGATCCATCCTAAGGAGGTTTCGCTTTGGCAAAGAGATTACATGAAGGTGAGGGTAGGTCTGGGCCTGGAATGCTCCTGTTGCTGCAAAGAGGAACTAAGCTGCTCTGCCTTATTAAGTAAACGGAGTGGAAGGGCACTGAGGCCAGCCAGCTCTATGCTGGACACTTCACCCCCGTTAATTTCATTTAATTCTCGAAACTTTGCTGACAGCTGATATTATTAGATGTTCTTGTTTTTGCCATTCGGTTGGACAAAAGATGGAAATTTTATTTGGTATTTCTCTGATTGCTAGAGAGATGGAGCTCTTTTTGGAGGTTTTGTTTTGTTTTTTGATATCTCCTTCTTCTCTGAAATGCTACCGTATTTCTATGGTTAGCCTATCCTGACTTTGTTGACCTCTGATTTAGTTTTCTTTGGGCCAGGGGAAGAAAAAAAGAAAAAGGCCAGCAGATGTTTCTAGAGTTCAGGAAAAGAGAAAATTGGAAATGGGTTCTGTTCTGAGGAACAGGTCCAATGGTATGGTGATGGGCGAGGCTCTCCAGGTAGCTTCTGCTGGGAAACTGGCTCGGGTAGATTTGACCCAGGACTTTAGGCAGGGGAGGCCAGTGCTCAGCTGTGTTCCTTGTCCAATGGGGTGATTCCATTCCCTCCAAATTCTTCAGCAATAAACCCTTTGTGCAGACATGTTGGAATGAAGCTGGCATGGCAAGGTACTGGACTGGCCAGAGAAGGTGTGAACAAAAGCCAGAGCAAGATTTGGGGGGCTGGCGATATAGCTCAGTTGGTAGAGTGCTTGCCTTGCATGTATAAGGCCCAGGGTTCAATCCCCAGCACCACAAAAAAAAAAAAAAAGAGTCCCACCCAGATGTAGGAGCAGCCATGCTCCTTGGATAGCCAGCACTTCAAGGATTCTACAAAATGTCCTGTTGTGGAGGTGCCATGATCCCAGAGGTCTAGAGGTCAAAGACATGCACATTTACACTGGGAAAACATGGAGGTCAAACAAAAATTCCATTGTCCTCCCCATGACCTACTGGACCAAGTTGCCTGCCTTCCTCCTCCTTCCAGGCAGGACCTCAGTCCCTCAAGCAGGCCTGGACATGGTTGGGTTCCCGCAACAAACCAGCTGAGGCACAAGTGAGGATGCTCACTGTGTTTCATGTTGCTTTTAGTATATGTCCATTTAAAAAGCTGAAGCAGAGTTTACATGATATAAAATTAACCATGTTACAGCCTGTGATCCAGTAGCATTCGGTGTGTTCCTAACATGGCTGAAGTGCAACCATCTCCACTGTCTTGTTCTAAATTTTCCCCCTTTTAACCCGTTAAATCCCAGGCTTTCAATTCTGCAAATAATTCACTGAAACTGACACAGGTGCATTAGATTGGTTGGAAATCATAATCCAGAACTTCTATATCCTTTACATAGGTTTTCATATATATGAAACATGCATATGTTTTCAAATGCTCTAATCATTCTTTCATTACTTTTCTCAAAAGAATAGATCCCTTAAAACATAACGTTTGTTTCAAAGTGACCGTAAGTATATTTATTGCTCGATTTAAGTTTCTCATAGGTGTCCTATATTTAGAACAAGGGGACATGATGGTATGTTTGCTATAATCAGTAAACCTACTGTGGCATGTCATCCACCCCGAGTTCACAGTTTGCATTAGGGTTTCACATTCTATGGGTCTGAACCAATGTACAATGACATGGATCCACCTCATGGAATCATACAGAGCAGTTTCACTGTCCTAAAAATCCTCTGTGCTTTGCCTGTCCATTCTTTCTTTCCCAAACTCCTGGCAACCACTGATCTTTTAACTCTCTGCATAATTTTTCTTTTTCCAGAATGTCGTTTTGTTAGAATCATATAGCGCACAGCCTTTTCAGACTGGCTTCTTTCATTTAGTAATAGGCATTTAACTTTCCATGGCTTTCCTCCATGTCTTTTCATGGCTTGCTAGCTCATTTCTTTTTAGCACTGAAAAATATTCCATTGTCTAATGTACCATAGTTTATTCATTGAGAAACTGAATATTCAAACCAATGGCCAGACAGTATATAAAAATAGAGCTTCAGCCCACGATCTGCAGCAACCTACTCTGGAAACAAAATCTTATCTATAGTAAATATCCCAGAAAGCCAGCTTAATATAGGTCAGAAAATTAGATTGCTATCTCTAGTGACTATCCAGGAAGCTAAATAATGACTTCTATAACCATCAGCCCAAAGTGGGCCAGGACTTTATTAATAACTGACAGCTTTTCTAATTTTTGTTCCTGCTTCCAATTTGGTACCAACCAGAGAAAGCCCAAAATGCACCCCTAACCAATCACATAATAGGATGCCCCACTACAGCTTCCCTATAGCAATAGTCTCCAGTCAGGCCACAACTGAAATATTCCCTTTTTTCCATCAGAAAGCTTTCCCACTCATCTTTCCACCTTTCTGTGTCCAAAATGCAAGTAATAATGGCAATTTCTATGCTATAACTAGTTCAGAATAAAAAGGATATATATAAAAATATAAATAAGTAATATATACATATACATACATCATACATACATACATATAATACATATGTACACACACACACACACACACACACACAGGTTTCCTTTTATTTCTATACCAGTCACCTACAGAAGGACATCTTAGTTGCTTCCAAGTTGGTAGTTATGAATAAAGCTGCTATAAACATCTTGAGCAGGTTTTCATCTGAACATAAAATATCAATTTATTGGGGTAAATACCAGTGAGAATAACTGCTAGACTGTATGATCATAAGAGCATATTTGGTTTTGTAAGAAATTTCCATCTTCCAAAGTGGCTGTACCATTTTACATTCCCACCAGCAGTGAATGAGAGTCCCTGTCCTCTGTGTCCTCACCAGCATTTGGAGTTGTCAGTGTTTCAGATTTGGGGCATTCTGATAGGTTTATAGTGATATCTCATGGTTGTTTTCATTTGTTTCCCTAATAACGTACAATGTGGAGTATCATTTTCAGATGCTTATTTGCCATCTGTATAACTTCTTTGCTGAAGTTTTTTTTTCCTTTAAAAATTTTTTTTTCATAATGTTGAGTTTATAAGATATGTCTTTTGCAAATATTTTCTCCAAGTCTGTGGCTTGTCTTCTTAGTCTTTTAGCAGTGTCTTTTGAAAAAAAAAATAATTTTTATAACATCCAGCTTATATTTCTTTCATGTGTCCTCAACAAGGTAGTGTCAAGAAATTGGAAGGATTTGAGGACCTCTGTGACAGGAACTGTGGACAAAATAAAAATCATTCTACTATCATTGGTAAAAATAAAATTATTCTTCATGACCTATTTGTTTCATTAAACTCAGTTGCAGAATCTGTAGCATTTCAGTTCATTAAGAAAGGGATTTTCCATTTTCCACCTATAATCAAAAGAATGGGATCCTAAATAGAATAAGTTATACTCTCTGTATGTATAATTTTCCAAAATAGATTCTACTGTCATGTATGACTAAGAACAAATAAAAAATAAATAAAAATGAGTAATATACTAAAAAGGGTTCAATTTTTTATTTATATATAACAGTGGAATGCATTACAACTCTTATTACACATATAGAGCTCAATTTTTCTTATCTCTGGTTGTATACATGGTATACTCACACCAATTCGTGTCCTCATACATGTACTTTGGATAATAATGATCGTCACATTCCACCATCATTAATTACCCCATGCCCCCTCCCTTCCCCTCCCACCCCTCTGCCCTATCTAGAGTTTGTCTATTCCTCCCATACTCACTGTCCTTATTCCACTATGAATCAGCCTCCTTATATCAAAGAAAACATTTGGCATTTGGTTTTTTGGGGATTGGCTAACTTCACTTAGCATTATCTTCTCTACTCCATCCATTTACCTGCAAATGCCATGATTTTATTCTCTTTTATTGCTGAGTAATATTCCATTGTGTATATATGCCACATTTTTAAAAAATCCATTCATCTGTTGAAGGGCATCTAGGTTGGTTCCACAATTTAGCTATTGTGAATTGTGCTGCTATAAACATTGATGTGGATGTGTCCCTGTGGTATGTTGTTTTTAAGTCCTTTGGGTATAGACTGAAGAGAGGGATTGCTGGGTTAAATGGTGGTTCCATTCCCAATTTTCTAAGAAATCTCCATACTGCTTTCCATATTGGCTGCACCAATATGCAGTCCCACCAGCAGTGTATGAGTGTGCCTTTTTTCCCACATCCTTGCCAACACTTATTGTTGTTTGTCTTCATAATAGCTGCCATTCTGGCTGGAGTGAGATGATATCTTAGAGTGGTTTTGATTTGCATTTCTCTAAGCGCTAGTGACGATGAACATTTTTCATGTGTTTGTTGATTGATTGTACATCATCTGTCTCTTCAGGTCCTTGGCCCATTTATTGATTGGGTTATTTGTGTGTGTGTGTGTGTCTAGTTTTTTTTGAGTTGTTTATATACCCTAGTGATTAGTGCTCTATCTGATGTGTGAGGGGTAAAAATTTGCTCCCAAGATGTAGGGTCTCTATTCACCTCACAGATTGTTTCTTTTACTGAGAAGAAACTTTTGAGTCCATCCCATTTACTGATTCTTGGTTTGAATTCTTGAACTATAGGAGTCTTATTAAGGAAGTTGGGGCCTAATCTCACATGGTAGAGATTAAGGCCTACTTTTTCTTCTATTATATGCAGGGTCTCTGGTTGTATTCCTAAGTCCTTGATCCATTTTGAGTTGAGTTTTGTGCATGGTGAGAGATAGGGGTTTAATTTCATTTTGTTGCATATGGATTTCCAGTTTAAGGGTTCAATTTTTTAAAAGTGGGAAACATTAATTGGCAAATTTTCATAGAAAGTGTTCCCCCAATTTTGAAGAACTTCTAAGGAAATTGGGGCATCCAACCCAAAATGACAGAAAATATTCCCCACAGTTTTCCTCAAAAAGACCTCAGGATAGTGCTGCACCTTGGAAAATTTTCTCAGTTGTACCATCTTCCCCAGAGCTAAAAACACTTGGCCCTGTGCAACTGCATCAGAGAACAGGAGCTATTTTGAAGTAAAAATTTCCACTTCTTATCCACGGGTTGTAAACAGTCCAACTATTGATTAAGATACTTAAAGCTCGAAAGGAAATTAATCAAGTTGACAACATCTACTGGAAGAAGAAATAGAAAAGTTTAAGTACAGAAGAAATAGTTGAATATAATGTCATCTCATATGTGAGGTGGCATTTACATTGTGGGGCCAGGGATGCTTTAGGCTGTTTTGTAGTAGAGCTGTGTTCTTCCACACATACACACACAAAAAAAATTAAAAATCTGGAATTCAGAAGGTTGTCAAACACTCTGAAATTTTCTGTACAATTCTCCTGGGTATCTGCATATACATTTTTCTGAGAGGGAAAAAAAATCTATGTGAGGTCAGACCCTCCAAGCAGAGCCTAAGTAAGGGATTTGGATGTCTGGGAATCCTCTCAGGAAAAATTGGGATTAAAGAGGGCAGGAAAGAGCAGGAGAGTGAGCCAAGACAGGATGTGGTCTCAGAGGATTCCTTGGGACACTCTTGAGTGTGTTATTCTATATTGTTGGTGCCAGTGTGCACCCCCATGTCAGTAAGAGTTGCTGAGGAAGTGGTTAACCACCCTCCTAGGTAAGAAAGTGCTCTGGAGGAGGAGGCATCTGGGAGCCATTAGCAGCAATACAGCTGCAGGGAGAGTGCATGTTCCTGCCTGGTAAAGGGGACCTGAGCAGGGCATTAATAGCACCCATTGTACGGCATCACTTCTACAAGATTCTCAGAGTATCTGTGACTCTCACCCTCAAAAGATTTAGAAACTCTGATACACATTTTAAGATGCTATCTCTGTAGGTAAGAAATGTGATGAATATGTTATTTATTATAGTACTCTTTGCCATAGAAGAGAATAGGAATAACCTAAATGTCCATCAATAGGGATTTATGAAACAGATTGTGGTTTATGCACATGATAGGAAACCCTGAAATCATATAAGGAACGAGAACACACTTATATATTATTACAATGATTGTTAAGATTAAATGAACTAACCATGCAGAACAATGCAGTTGGTATGCTGTTATTTGTATAAAAAGAGGGGAAAGATTTTTTGCTTTATAATGTACAGAATGTATCTGAATAGATTCATAAGAAATTCATAAAACTGCTTCTAGAAAGAGGAACTGGGTGACTGCAGAACAGGATTCCAGTGGAGGATAATGACATTCTCTTTTGCTGTCCTTTAGGATATCATTTCATTTTAGTGCTTCTCTCTGAGATTACAGAACAATGCTTTATTGCTACAGTCTCAGTAATGATGTACGCTTTGCTGAGTGTAATGAAGACAAGTGTTCTGCTTATCTAAGAATGTGAACTGCTTTCTCCTTCCATGAGTGTTTCCTTAGCACCAGGATCACAAAACAGCAACACTACATTCATAAACAACTCTGCTTGTTCTTGCAAAATTCTTTGTTTTTCTCTCAAGAGCTCCTCATTTAATTTCTTAGCAACTTCTCGCTATTGATTAATTCATTCCCTAAGCCCCAGTGAAGTATTTGGTACTTAATTCTGACTTAATGTTTATTTTTCTTATTGTTCAGAGGCAGTGACGGGTGGGGAAGATTCGTCAGAGATTTTCTGTGATGTGCTCAGTATACTCAGTGCAGGGATGTATTCAAACAATGCAGAGGACCTGCATCAGAAATGCATTAGCAGTATATGGTCAAATGCAGACAATGTGCCTTAAGCATTTTCCATGTTTAGTTTATCTAAAGATGGATCTTTTAACCCTCACAACTACTTTATGGGGAGAGTAGGCATGGGTATTATTATTCCCATTTTGATCCAGAAATATGGAAACCAAAAAAGTTAATGAATACACCTGAGATTACATAGTTAGTGGGGGAGCTAAAGTTCAAACCTGCGTAGCCTGACCCCCAAACCTGAGCCCTTTACCATTCTGCTCTTTCTGGATAACTATAAGAAGCAGCCATTTAAAAAATTTGTTCTTTTTAGTTATGCATGACAGTAGAATGTATTTTGGACATAATATACATACATGGAGTACAACTTTGCATTCTTGTGGTTTTATGTGAAAAGGAGTTACACTAGTCATGTATTCATATATGAACATAGGAAAGTAATGTCCGATTCATTCCACTGTCTTTCCTGTTCCCACCCCACCTCCCTTAGAAGCAGCCATTTTTTTCCCATTCCCTTTTGGAGTTGGCTTCAGAGTCTTGTTCTAGGCTCACCTACTGAGTAATCCAGAGACTCAGTCACCACACATGGACTTAACCCCAGCGCTCACACTTGTCAACTGCCTCCTTCTCCAGCTGTAGGAGATACTCAAGTGGTAACTCTTCTGCCTGGTGGCTCTTAATAGCACCACAGTATCCATGAATGCATCCTGCCTACCCCGAGCTTACTGAGGAGCTGCGTATAGAAGTCTGGAAGTGGAAGTTAGAGTAAAGATAATGATAATGAGGCAACTTATTGCCTAGTTAGGATCCAGTCCTCATTAGGGAGGGCAAAGATAAGTGACTCTATTTACCCAAAGTAGCCACGTAAGTGTCAAGTTGGTTTTAGCCACCAGAGTCCCATTGCCTTCTCAGTTGCTGCAGGCTGTGCCCTTTCTCTGTGTGACTCTGACCTATTACTGGCAGGTGTCCTACTGCTTCAGGGTAAGCAGAGCTTGGTCTCCTGAAGAGCGTGGTCTCTTGGGCTAAAGTAATCATCTGCATTAACTTGATCATCCCAATTTAACAGCCTACCCTACCAGCTGCATAGCTTTCATGGCCAAAGAAGCATCAGTGGCCTATCCTTTCACAGGCAGGACATACCAGAGGTGAAAAGAGCAAGGTGCATACCTCTGTCCCTGCTGACTCCTGGGTTAGAGAATTGACACACATTAGGAAGGGGTAAAGCAAAGGAGCTATCAGTTGTTGATTCCCTCCTTTGTTCCAGACCCTTAGGTACCAGGAGAATCTGAACATGCAGCACAGAGGTCTCCATTTTTCTAATTCAAGAAAACAAATAACCCAAGTGATAAATGGGCAAAGAAGCTGAACAAAGACTTCACCGAAGAAATATGAACAATTTATAAATATATGAAAAAATGCTTAACATTTTTTTATTCTTTGTATATTGATATATACAAAGAATACAAATTAATTGATTTTATTTTTTAAATACATGATAGCAGAATGCATTACACAGTTTTTCATATCTTTGTATATAAAGTATGTTCATGCCAATTCATGTCTTTATACAGGTACTTTGTGGGGGTTTTTGCATTATAATTTTTATTACACATATATACAACAATTTTTCATATCTCTGTTTGTATATAAATTATGTTGACACCCAATTCGTGTCTTCATACATGTACTTTGGATAATGATGTGCATCACATTCCACCATCCTTGCTAATCCCCTGCCCCCTTCCTTTCCCTCCCACCCCTCTTCCCTATCTAGAATTCATCTATTCCTCCCATGCTCCCCCTCCCTACCCCACTATGAGTCAGCCTCCTTATATCAGAGAAAACATTTAACATCTTTAGCCATTAAAGAAATGCAAATTAAAACTACCCTGAAATTCCATCTCACTCCAGCCAGAATGGCAATTATCATGAATACAAGTAACAATAAATGTTGGCAAGGATGTGGGGAAAAGGATACACTCGTACGTTGCTGGTGGGACTGCCATAAAGAAAAATGAAATTATGACATTTTCCGGTATATGGATGGAACTGAAAACTATCATGCTAAGTGAAATAAGTCAATCCTCAAAAACCAAAGGCCAAATGCTTTTTTTCTGATATGTGAATGCTAACACACAATAAGGGCAGGGAGATAAAAAAAATAGAAGTTCACTGGATTAGACAAAGGGGGATGAAGGGAAGGGAGTGGGATGAGAATAAGAAAGACAGTAGAATAAATTGGACAAAACTTTCCTATGTTCATATATGAACACATGACTAGTGTAACTCCACATCATATACAACCTCAAGAATGGGAAGTTATACTCCATGCATGTATGTATAATATGTCAAAATACACTCTACAGTCATGTATTTCTAAAAAGAACAAATAAAAAATATATAAGCTTTAAAAAAACAGATCAAACAGATGAATGTCTAACTTTTATATTTGTTAATGTGTTTGCCCAGATGTAAATTTGATAATTTAGAAATATTTCTTATTTCACATTTCATGAGACAATCTTACACAAACTCTCCATGGTCCCCTTTTACATCATGGTCTTTGTCAGAACTAAAGTCACTTTGAGTCATCCAAAACAGGATCCCAAAGCACAGTGGCTTCTCTTTCAGCTGAGTTGCTTTGAGATACAGTCATACAACATGCTGATAATGAAAAATTTTCCTAAGCCCAAAACTTAGCATAAGACTTAGCATTGTTTTCAATTCATTCACTAAATGTGTATTGTGATATCTACAAATTAGCCCTATTACTATTGCTTTTTAAAGTGATGCTCAAAAATCCAATTTCCAATGATACCTAGTACTTGGTATTGTGAAGATATATTCTTAGAAATTGTGATGAAACAATTATTAAATTTTCTATCTTTAAAAATCATTTTCTAGCCAGGCATGGTGAGACAAATTCATAATCCCAGTGACTCAGGAGGCTGATGCAGGGGATCCCATATTTAAGACTCTGTCTAAAAATAAAAAGATAAAAATGCCTGGGTTGTAGCTTAGTGGTAAAGTGCTACTGGGTTCAAACCCCATGCCACCCCCCCCCCCCAAATAAAGAAATCCATCTCTAAGATGACTTCTCTAAAACCCCCAAACCACACTGGCTGAACATGGCTTAAGTTGTCTTCCTTAATTTAGCCAATAAAATAATGAGAAGAGTTTCCTGGTATCTCCGTCTAGGCTGCAAAAGGTTGAACCTCAGACAGAAGCTTTTGATCAACCACTTTATCAGGAGGTACAATTCGAGGGTATGGGGGATGCAAGGGAAAAGGGAAGTGGAGCAGGAAAGGAGGGGATGTCCCTAGGAGGATGCATGACGGAGCTGTCCACCTGCTGGTATCAGACGAGTTGAATTCTACTTCCCAAAATTCCTGTGTTGAAGTGCTAACCTGCAGTGCCTCAGAATGTGACAGTATTTGGAGATAGGTCTTTGAAGAGGTGATTAAGTTAAACTAAGGTTGTTAGGAGGGGCCCTAATCCAATATGACTAATGTTCTTATAAGAAGAGGAGATTAGGTCACAGACCTGCACAGAGGAAAGACCAGGTGAAATCACAGGAAGGAGAAGACACTCATCTACAAGCTGAGAGAAGCCTCAGAAGAAACAACCTTGCTGAACCCCTTGATTTCTGGTTTCTGGCCTCCTTAACTGTAAGAGAGGTTTTTGTGTTTAAGCCACCCACCATGACACTTTTTTTTTAACAACAAACTAATATAGCATTAATGAGACCAGAATGCTTCATCTTACTGAACCACCCCCCTTCAAGAGGCTTCCTAATTAATTACTTCTGGGGACAGGTGCAGGGAGGGGAAAAGACTTTATCCATCTTCTCCAGTCTCCCAGAAGTCAATATTTTCCCCAAAGATGTTATGACCTCTCCGTTCTGGAATGCTCAGATGTGGGCACTGAGTGGGTCTCCAAGTATCTTATATCGTAGCAACTATAGGGAGGTCCCACGGAAAGTCAGGAGGCCAGGAAAAGAGGAGGCCACTGTCAAGGTACACCTATGTGAAGCCATGGGAGCAAGAAGAAGGCAAAGGTGACCCCTGGGCTTTCTGCTCAGGTAACTGGGTAGTTGGCAGTGTTTTTATTGTGATGGGGAATAAAGGAGAAGAAACTGGTTTTGAAATGAATTTTGTATATATGGTATTCTCTTTTTAAACTAAGTGAAGGGATCCTAAACTACTTTGAAAGGATATACTAATGTTGTGACTATTAAATGTCTCCCAATATGTACTTTCCCTTACCCATAATAATAGAACTTTTATTTTTTGGTAGGCTCATGGCTACTTAGCAGGTAGGGGACCTAAAAATCACATTTCCTTTCTTGAAGCTAGACATGGCCACAGGCCTAAGCTCCAGGCAAAGGTATAGAACTTCATACGTTAGAAAGTAAAGTGGAACTTCTGGGTCTGTCCTGGTAGCTGGAATATGACCATGATGCTGGAGAGTGTCTATAACACAGGACACAAGTCACATATTGAGGATGGCAGAGCAAGGAGGTGGAAGGATCCTGGGCTTCTGGCACCTTTACCAGGGAAAATTGCCCTTCCAGCTTGGAATTTAGCATCAAACAGAAATAAGCTTCTATATTGGTTGAGCCATTGTTGAATTTGGATTTCTTTTATATCGGTTCCACTCAATATGATCTTAGTAATAGAAGATCTAGCCCAGGAAAAATTGTGAAATTGACAAATTTTGGGCTCCGTTCTCTTTCTCCCACCTTCTTCAGTATAATGTGTTCCTCAGGGATGTCCAGGATATTGTCCCCTAGATCCTCACTGGGGGATGTGTAAGGTGGGTATAATATCAGCACCAACTTTTACAATAGTTATAAGAATAACATAAACTAAAATACAGTTGGCCCTCCATATCCACACATCCCACATCTGTGGATTCAACTAAACAATGGATCAAAAACATATGAAAAAAATTGTGTCTGTACGGAACATGTACAGACTCTTTTTTTGGCATTATTTCTAGACCATATAGTATGCCAGTATACTGGCATAGTATAGTATAGCAACATAGTGTTTACATTGCATTTGATATTATAAGCAATCTAGGGATGGCTTAAATAGGCAGGTATGCATAAGTTATATGCAAACAGTACACCACTCTTCATAAAGAACTTGAGCATCCACAGATTTGGGTATCCATGAGGGGTTCTGGAACCAATCGCCCACAGATGCCAAGGGTTGATAGCATAGTGTTTAGTAGAGCTTCTAGAAGAGCATTAGAGTCAAATTAATTGTGACGGTTCCTGATTTGTGTATTTTCATCCAGGTTCAAGCTGAGCAAGTAAAATGGTCATTGATTCTGCCTTTAAAGGTCCCTGGGGATAGTATTTCCACAACCTCCTTAGCATGCATACTTAATTGACCTTGCAGCTTGTCTGTGGAGTCTTCTCTCACTACCCTTTAAGCCTAGTTTAACATCTGTGGAGGACACATGGTCAGCTTCCTCTTTGAGATTCTTTGGTCTCTTCTGCAGATTAGAAACTTTGAATTCCTGATTGTAACCTCATAAAAAAGCATTATCTGTTTCTGGGATAATTTCGCAATTTTGTCATTGTTTTGAGGACTTAAAGGCATTTTTTTTGATTCTTAAAGGCATTCAGTTAAGATCTCAGAAATAACCAATTTGTAAAAGAAATTAATAGATTACTTTATCATAGGTCAAGTCTGGAATCCTAGGCTGGTGTTGTTCAGGTGTGGTCCCTGGATAAGCAGCAATGGTGGGTGCTAGCAATGCCAATTCTTAGGTCCTACCCCTGACCTCCTGCATCCGACAATCTGTGTGAGGCCCAGTGGTCTGTGCTTTAATAAGCCCTTTTGGTGATTCTGATGCTCATTAAATTTATAAAACTACTGCTCTGCACAAAATGACAGTTATAAGGACTGGAACAAGTGACTGAGGCCTGAGATATAAAGGAGCCCTTGTTGCTTCCTAAACCTAAATCTAGAACTCAGGACTTCAGTCACCCTCTAGTTGGCAGAAAACAATAGAAAGGAACTTACATGGCTCATACAGAAAAGAAAGAGACAGACTCCTAGGTTCCCTCTGGAACCAGACAAGATCAACTCCTTTGCCACTGAAAAGATAAAGGAAGACAGGTGGGTATCTTAATCTATTTTCAGTTGTTATAACTCAATACCACAGACTGGGTAATTTATAAAGAATATAGGTTTACCCAGCTTATGATTCTGGAGGCTGAGAGATCCAAGATCAAGAAGCCACATCTTGTGAAAGCCTTCTTGCTGGTGGGGACTTTCTGCAAAGGTCAAGTGACATGGGAAATCACCTGGCAAAAGAATTGCATAGAAGAGACAGAGCCAAACTGGCTGTTATAATAGACCCACTCTTAAAGTAGTCCGTCAGGCCATTCATCTATCAATCTATGAATGGAAGAAAACCTGGAAACAGCCTCAAAACACCTCACAATGGGACTAAATTTCAAATTAAGTCTTGTGGGAACATTCATGCCACAGCAGCAGGTCTGTACTGCCTCAGTGACCCGCAGAGAAGAGGGCACAAACTCCAGTGCCATTGTCCCCTAGTGAACGTGATCCAAAGTCCATGTCCTAGTATCTGAGCAACCAGACCTGCAGCATGCAAGAAGTGAGGAAGAGAGGGAGTGAGAGGAAAGACTTCACTAACAGGAATGAGAGGAGTCCAGGCTTCTGTCCGGCCCCGAGAACCACAGCTCTTCGGGTTTCTCTCCCTCTCAATTTACTGTGGGAAATAAACTTCCTTTGTTGTTTTTAATGAATTTATTTATTTTTGGTGGGGTGAACTAAAGTGCCCAGATTGTGGAGGTTTTATGATGTGTGTTGGGACTTATTAAGCAATAGATGCAAAATTTTCCCATATCAAAAGCTTGGGCATATTTCCAAGAACAGAATTTTCCATAGCAAAACATCATCTGATTTCAAATTACTCTAGAGGTCAAAGGCAATGAGAGTGTGGAAGATAGTTCAAATGCTCCAATTAGGAGCAGAACTCTCTCCCACGGTGTGAGGCTGGCCACTTCTAGGGCACCCACACTTTTGCCAGGTGTGGAAGGCCAGTCTGGGACCAAGAACAGCCAGACAGGCCGATTAAAATAAAAGGTATTTGTAGGACATGGTATTTTGGTTTTTTGTCCTGGCTTTCACTGCGGTATGAAGCTAGAAGTTTTACTTTTGTTCGACTCTCTGTTTTGTCACAATCAGTAGTATTCAAGAGTTTAAGATATTTAATCTAGAACAGTTGGGATCCTGTCTCTGTGCCCTGGATTTCAGCAAAGAAAAATTGCATTATGTATTTGGGGAGAAAATCTTCATGAAAACGTTTATAAATTTTATTTTATTATTGTTCTGCCTTTTTTTTTCTTTTTGCAAAATTATTCCTTTTCAAATTCAGTTCACATTAGTCACAGGCTATCTGAGGTAGGTCACTGGTTTGGTTTCCATAGTACTGTCGGCTGGGAAGCTAGCTGCACAGTAATTATTTATCCCATTTTGTCACAGGAAATGATCATTCCAACCCAACATGCTCTCGAACTCTGCAGCAGTCTCAGTGTTTCAAAATAGATTAATTACGAGAGACCTTGTGTAAATCGGCTCTCTTCTAAATGATGTCCTATCTTCCTGCCCAAATTTACATCTGCTCATTTGTGAAGACACTGTGAGACACAAAAGATGTACGTGGGTTTGAAACTAATATTCATTTCCTATTTTTGAATAAGATTTGAAGCACCAGACCCCAGACTGGCCTGCCATTCAAGTGAAGCAATCCTAACATTTGTGACGAGTGGCCTTTAAGTTAGGTGGGCCCTAGGGCCAAGGTTAGAGTGCAGGAGCTCCTAGCTGATAGAGCACCCGGTATATGAGCCTTGTTAATGAAGCAGATATGTATGCAGAATGGCATATCAGGGCTTCAGGAAACACCTGCCATCCCTTCAATAGGGAACTTGAACTCGGTCTGCAAAATGAGATAAGTTTAAGCTCATGAAGTACCCAGAGACACCACAAAACAATGAGAGACTGTGCTCAGACATTCTAGGTATCCTCTCTACCACCATCAGGGACTCAGGCTGGGATGCTGCTGCCTACAACACACTGAGTGAAGAGACCTGATAAACAAGCCCAGAGAGGATGTTAATCTGGCCATAGATTCAGCCCAATGTTGGCACCAAAGGGTCTGTGTCATTCTCAACTTTGTCCCCTCTGAAGGAGATAATCACCCGACTGAAGCACATGGCCAGGGGCAGGAGTGAAATCTGAGCTTCTACTCGGTGGTTGCATGAGAATCCACACTTTTTTTAGGCATTTCCCTGAGTACAGCTTAGGAACCCCAGCAAGTCAAGGGACATTCTAGAATCATTTTACAGAGTTTTCAGGGGAGAAAAAAAAAAAAGAATGGTCCTTTAAATAACATGTCCATTCAGAGTCCTGGTGGCCGACCCACTGTATTCTAGGTCCTGGGGACACCAAGGTCAGGCAGATCCTGTCCTCAAGAGCTAAGAGTTTGACATAGGAGGCAGGGAAGGGGACTAAGTGACAGCTCCCCTTTAGGAGGGAGCATGCTCAACACTGAGGGAGCCGGAGGTGAGTGGGGCATCTTGCTTGTTCTCAGGTATTAGGTACCAGAGACTCAGGTAAGGGCCCTCAAAGAGGGTCTGAGCTAATGCATTCGAATCCAAGTAGGTGTTACATAGATAAGAACAGGAGTGATTGGGCGGAGAGGAAAGTCAACGGGTTGGAATTCAGGATAACTTCCAGGGCCATCAGAAGTTGGAAGATAGTTATAAATACAATCTTGGATTGATCCAGATAGGAGCTCCCTCTTAGTTTCTGGTAAATAACATTCAGCCTGCACACTTCTTTCTCTCTAAGGCCATCAGTCAAGGAAAGGCTAGAGGAGCTCCTTAAGCTCAAACTCACGCAACCTGGTGTTTTGATCTCAGGGATGGTACTAGCAGTGGTGGTGCAAAATGGCAATCATATTGTAGGGAAGAACCCATTAGATGATATTGCTGATATCAATTTTCTGGAAATTTTGTTTAAACTAAAATGTTAATTAGGAATTTTGGTCATTTGTACTAAAAAGTTAAGTGTGTGCGTGCGCGTTATCCCAATGTCACTCGTCTTGCCAGCTTTTAAGATTAACAGCTCAGCCTTGGAATTTAATGCTCAATTCAGATAAAAATCACGAAGAGGCAAGCAGTACCGTCCAAGGAAGGCTTGATTGGGTCTTAACCTGGAGCATCAGGGAAATGGTGCAGGAGCAATAGACAAATGGAGCAGGCTCGCGCAAGCGCACAGCCAGCTAGTGCACAGGATCCCAAGGTTTCTGCAGTCCCATCCGTTCTTTGCTTTTAGCACTGGGATTTGCACTTGACAGGGAGATGGGCTCACGCATGTTAGGTCTGTCTCCGCTCTCGGGTGAGGGATGGGGTGGGGCAAAAGATGAGATGGTGCTCAATACCGCCACCCTTGGAAAGTCACGTGTTAATCAAATTCAGAGATGTTGTTTGTGCTGGGGTTGTGGAAAAGCTTGGGGGAGGAGTCAGCAGCTCCTGAAGTTGGTCATCATCGGAAGAAGCAATTTTTTGAAAGCACTTGTGTTGGATGGAAAAGCTTTGCTCTTATGAATGACTAGCATTGGCATAGAAGATGTTGGGGCAAAATGTTATCAATAGTGGAATCTAGGCAGATGGTATATGAGAGTTCATTGTAACTTTTGACTTTTATGTGTATTTGAAAATTTCCATAATAAAACATTGGAAATAATAGGGAGGTGATGGGTCCTCTTATACATGACTTTTCAAATTTCATACTTCAATTTCATGTTTAATGAATTGCCAAAATAGAACCGTGGAGTGAAAAGGTGTAAACAACTATAAGGATCATAATATACATTCCCCAATTGCCCTATGAGAGATTTGCATCACAGTGTAAGAAAGTGTATTCCATTCAATCCATGCCATCATTGAATGATATTGGTTTGATTACCATGTGCCCTCCTTTCATTAAAGAAAGTGGTGTCATTCAGCTTCTTTGATGACTCATAAGTTTGAGCAGTGCTTTCTTACTTTCATTAGCCCTTTGTATTTCTTTCTTGAATTGTAACTTTGACCCACTTTTCCATTGAAACTTTAATATTTTCTCATATCTTTGAATGAATTTTTAAAAGTGAATGTTTATTTTTTTTTTCTTGGTAACACAAAGATTTGAATCTCATCCTTCCTCTTCTCCAGAGATGATCCCTTGAGAGAGCTGTTTCTTCTGGTGGTTTTCCTCTAAGTAATGTATTTTTTTCTCCCCCTTTTCAAATGTATTAAGATATCATTTACAAACAAGAAATTGAACATGTCTTAACTGTCCAGTTTGTGAATTTTTCAAATTGTGGTAAAAAACACAGAAAATAAAACTTACCCTCAACTATTTTTAAGCATGCGGTTCAGTATTGTTCACATTATTGGGTAACAGATCTCTAGAACTTTTTCATTTTGCAAAACTTAAATACTGTACCAACTGAACAACTCTCCATTTCTCTCTCCCCCAGTTCCTGGAAACCATAACTCTCCTTTATATTTCCATGAGTTTGGCCATTTTATATACTTCATATAGGGGGAATCATATAGTAGTTGTCTTTTTGTGACTGGCTTATTTTACTTAGTATAATGTCCTAAATTTCATCTACATTTGTGGCATGTGACAGGGTTTGAGTCTTTTTTTAAGGCTGCACAATATTCTTTTAGGTGTATAGTTTAGATTTTCTTTGTCATACATTTGTTGATGGCCATTCGGGCTGCTTTCGCCTTTTGACTGCTGTAGATTTGCTGCAGTGAACACGAAATTGGAAATATGTCTTCAAGATCTCACTTCAATTCTTTTGGATAAACATGTAGAAGTGGGGTTACTGGATCATATGGTAATTCTATTTTTAATTTTTCGAGAAACTGTCATACTAAGCAATATGCTATTACAGATATTTCTTGATTTTTCCAATTTTATTTTTTAGAAGATAATCTTCCCATACTCTGGAAGATAAAGACATTTATTATATGTCTCTGCCATCTCAATTTCCTTCTTCTACTATCGTCCCTGTATATTTACATTCCAAGTTTTGGTTAAATTACTATCCTGTGTCTACATTTCTATGATTCTACAGGCGTTGTTATTAAATTTCCTTTCATGTAGAGTGTTTTGTTTTTCCTAGAGTTGATTTTGTTTATTTTTGATGCTCTTACATTTTCAAAATTCATATATCATTTATTTGTAGCCAGATTTACTTATTTAAAAGTGTGATCAAACATATCAGGTAGCCGATTAGTCACACATTTTCCCTGGAGACATCCTCTGCCCACTTGTACCATCTTCTCTGCTTTCTTTTTTGACCTACTACAGAGCTATTCTCATGGAATTTACTTTCCTCATCCTGCTTATTTTCTTCATTTCTTTCCTGTGCTGGGTTTCCTATTTCCTGGATCCTATGTCTGAGCTTTCCTCCAGTCTGCTGACTATTGGCTGCTTATTTATCTTTAAGGGTCGAAGTTTTGTGCTTACAAGGAGGTTGCCAGTGAGAAGGTTGCCCTCCTGTTATGTCCCAAGGACAAGAGAATCCGAGGGCCTTGAAGAGAAGTAAAATTCAGAAGAAAACACATATGAACCACCACCACCACCCCTCTCCCCGCAAATCTAGAACAAGGACAGTGGTGGCACAGACAGGAAGAGTCAGCTGGTCCTTCTAGAATACCGTGATAGAGATAATGATGGTAGCAGTAACAGCAGCTAACATTTGGTCAGTGACTACTAGGTACAGGTACAGTCAAAGCCCTATTTAAGACCAACGTTTTCCTTTGGTTTTGAAATAATGGCCTTTCCTGAAATAACAGAATTTGATTGTGTTGGGAAGAGTGAGTCATAGATCAATAGTGTTAGAAGAATTGTAACAGGTTGACAAGTGGCATTTTGAACGTTTTTGTTTCTCCTTCAGTCACCATTCATCTTTTAAACTAAGACAAACTTTGTTAAAAGTAATGTCCTTGTGAGAACGATCTGTATAATACATCATTTTTGAAAAAAATGGGTGTATAATGCATATTGTTTGCACAAAATCAATATTTGCAAACATTTTTCTACAAGGGGATGTACAAGCATGTATAAACTGGAGGCGAGCTTTTTAATAAGTTTTCTAACCTTCTAATGAGTCTGAACTTTAAACCATGTGTATGTATATTGCTTCTATAATTAAAAACTAATTTAAAATAAAGTAAAAATCTAACCATGTCAAAAATGTAATCCTACCTGGGTGTGGTGGCACATCTCTATAATCCCAGGGATTCAAGAGACTAAGGCAGAAGGATCACAAGTTCAAAGCCAGCCTGGGCAATTTAGTGAGGCCCTAAGCAACTTAATGAGACCCTGTCTCAAAATTTAAAAAAGGGCTGGGGAATGTAGCTCAGTGGAAGTGCCCCAGTGTTAAATCCCCAGTAACCTCCCCCCACCTATGCCAAAGTACATGTACCTAAATAAATATAAATATTAAAGGAATGATTATAATGGGAAACACTCCATCAACATAAATCTTCTTAGAGTCTTTTTTCAGGTCTCAAGTTGTGGGTGCAGAGCAAGGTAAGCTTTTACAGAATGTCACCCAACTGGGAAGAGAGTGAGAGAGGAAGCAATGAGGAAATACTACAAGAGCAGATTTGGGGAGCGCTTCAGTGTGTTCACCTGCCTGTCTGCCCTCTGCCCTCCACTCACTTCCAACCTGTAGATGGCGCTGTCCCCAGGCCAGCACTAGTTGGGTCCTGTTCTGTTCATGGGTTTTGCTTCTCTCCTGCAGCAGACCAGAGCCAAAGGCTAGTGATTTCCAGTTTAGCTTTGGGACTGTAAATAGACTTCAATCTGGGATTGAAGACAAGAAACAGACAGAAATAAATCAATCTGACAGCAAAACTGGTTGGTCAAGACCAAGAAGTCAGGAGTGATTAAAATTGAGGTCTCAAGTACACCTGTACAAGCAGAAATGCAAGGGTCAAAATGTTTTCCATAATAATAGTAGCTGGCATTTATGGAGCCAGGTATCATTTTGGGTTTCGTATGTGTCCATACACCTCACCCTCCCAACAACTCTAGGTTGACATTATTCTGATTCCTACATTATAGTTGCAAAAACTGAGGCTTAGATTAAGATAGTGATTTACCTAAATCTGGTAGGTGTTGGTGATAGAATTTAAATCCTTGTAGTCTGGCTCTAGAGGCAGGAACTGTGCTAAGGATGGGGATGAAACACTCACTACATGAACTACTTCCTTACCTTTAATAAACGCATAATTGCAAATGAAGGTAAAAAGGCTGAATAGAAGAAAAACGCTTGTAGGTAAATGCTTGACCTATGCTGCAGGGTTAAGGTAAGACGTTCCTGATAGAAGGAAACTTAACAGAGACCCAGATTTGACTTTATTTAGATAAAAGGCTAGAGAGAGGGAGTCAGGGAAGCAAGAGAGTTCTAGATAGCAGAATTAACATGTGCAAAGTTCCTGTGGCAGAAGAGAGAATGCTGAATTTGAGGAAAGCCAACATAGCAAGCTGGGCTGCAGGACAGCATCAGCCAGTGACCGAACCACTTGGAGGTCTGTGGAGGTTGATCAGAGCTTGTTAATTGCCATTGCATCCAGGATTTAGGGCAGAGTAGTGCTCTGACAGGAAGGACCCGGGCTTCAAACAGGGGATTTGATGTGATCGTGTGTATCCCTATCTAGCACTGGTACATGTTAATTTTGTTCTTCCTCTTCCAGATCTTCATTCTTTACTTTTGCTACATCTCAGACTCTTTGGCACAGTCAGAAGTGAAAAACAATGCCCAGGTTGCACAGAGAACTGGAATGTGGCAGCCCTAGTTCATCTGCACTTTTCGTGGTTGTTTTTTTTTTTTTCGTATTTTTTAATTGGTGCATTATAGTTGTACACAATGGTGGGATTTGTTATTACATACTCATACATGCACACAGTATAACAATATAATTTGGCCAATATCATTCCTTTGTATTTCCCCTTACCCTCCCTTCTCCCTCTGCATGGTCTCTCTCCTCTCCTCTCTGCTGATCTCCCCTCTGCAGTCTTCATAAAGAGGCCTCTCTCCCTGTTCCCTCCACCCTGGTCTAGAATGACTCACCATAATGGAGAGGCAGACAGCTGAAGTGCATTTGGCCAAAGCCAGTAGCACATTGTATTGCAGGGCTTGTCGGCTTTCCCTACCCTGGCCTCTCAAAAGCAATTCAAATAAGAGATGAACCAGGTGCCAGGCCCATTGATCTGTGTCTGTTAGAATTGAGGTGGATGTCAGCTGTGTCCCCATTTGGCACTACCCCTCTGCACTCTGCCAGAAAGGCCTTGGAGAATGCCTATTGCGTGGGTGATGGAGAGCTGGCTGTCTGGCTTGCTCTCACTTTGTTTATCTGGGTCTCTGCACAGTGACAAAGCCTCCGCCCACCATGATATGGCCAAGCTCAGTGTGTCCAACTTTGGGATTTTTCAGTTCTATGAGTATGAGATTATTTGTTTAATAGTCAGAGGGCAATTGGTTATTCAAGAATGTCCTGTAAGCATTACAGGGAGTTGTCCTTGACCCTCAGAAAGAAAGGCAACAGACACTCAGAATGTTAAAAATCCGATTTAGGAACTATAGCAAAAAGGAGAAGGTTTTAGTAGTGGTTTTGGACAGTGCTTCCAAAACTTCCTCTAAACTGGACTGACTTTGCAGAGCTGGACCTATATTGAATCTTAAACACTGAAAAGTATTCAATAATACTGAATAATCATCTGACATGGTTCAGCCCTGCTGCAGATCTTTGGATCCCAGAAGAGGAGAATACCATTGTTATTCTGGAGCAGCTCACAATGGAATGGGGACATTGACTATCAATTACTTGGGGTGGGGGGTGCCTCCAAAGAACCTAATGGAAGTTTGCACAAGGCATTCTCTATGTTTGTCTGCGGAGGTCAGAGAAAGCCTCAGGAGGCCTTGCTAAAGTTCCCACTTGGAAGAGAATTTGTTTTCAAAGCTTTATGGTTTAAGATCCCCTTTCTGTGCTTCTATAGCTTTCTTTTTTTTATTAGTTGTTCAAAACATTACAAAGTTCTTGACATATCATATTTCATACATTTGATTCAAGCGGATTATGAACTCCCATTTTTACCCTATATACATAATGCAGGTTCACATTGGTTACACATCCACTTTTTTACCTAATGCCATACTAGTGTATGTTGTATTCTGCTGCCTTTCCTAACCTCTACTATCCCCCCTCTCATCCCTGTTTAGTGGTGATCTTCTCATGCTCTTCCTCTCTATTCTGTTCTGATTTGNTCTCTTAATGTTTCTCTTGCTGAGAAAAAACTTTTTAGTTTAAGTAAGTCCCATTTGTTGATTCTTATTATTAACTCTTATGCTATGGGTGTCCTATTAAGAAATTTGGAGCCCAACCCCACAGTCTGTAGATCGGAGCCAACTTTTTCTTCTATCAGACGCAGAGTCTCTGATTTGATATCAAGCTCCTTGATCCATTTTGAGTTAACTTTTGTGCATGGCGAGAGAAAGGGATTCAGTTTCATTTTGTTGCATATGGATTTCCAGTTTTCCCAGCACCATTTGTTGAAGATGCTATCCTTCCTCCATTGCATGCTTTTCGCCCCTTTATCAAATATAAGATAGTTGTAACTTTGTGGATTAGTCTCTGTGTCCTCTATTCTGTACCATTGGTCCACCCGCCTGTTTTGGTACCAGTACCATGCTGTTTTTGTTACTATTGCTCTGTAGTATAATTTGAAATCTGGTATCGCTATACCGCCTGATTCACACTTCCTGCTTAGAGTTGCTTTTGCTATTCTGGGTCTTTTATTTTTCCATATGAATTTCATGATTGCTTTATCTATTTCTACAAGAAATGTTGGGATTTTGATTGGCATTTGCTTCTATAGCTTTCATCCTACTGTAGTCCCCTCTACCCTGATTGGGCTCCTGGCTTAGTAGTGATAGTTAATATTTGTGTTCTTACCAGGAGCCAGTCACTGCCCAGAGTGAGCCCATCTCACAGAATCTTAGAACAAGCTCACAAAGCAACCATTATTCATATTCTTATCCTACAAATAAGATATCTGAGACATGGAGGGATTAGTGGATTGACCAAAGTCCCACAGAGACAGAGCCAGGGTGGTCAAGCACGCAGTCTGGTGCAAATCAGGGATCAGCAAACTGTGGCCCACAGGTGAATCTAGCCTTGTTTTTGTAAATAAAGTTTTATTGGAACATAGCTTTGTTCACTATTGTCTCTGGCTGCTCTCATGCAAAGGCAGAGTTATGTAGTGTGACAGTGACCCTATGGCCCACAAAGCCATTTACTTATCTGACCCTCTTCAGAAGAAGTTTGCCAACCCCTGCTCTCAGTCACCACACGAAACAACTTCCCTTCTGATTAAATCAGAGGCTCCCTGAGGGCATGGATTGCCTCCTTCATCTCTGTCATCCAGCCTCTAACCTGGAAAGTTCCATTATTGGTGGTTACACTTCAATAGACCTTAAAATGCTTATTCAATTTAATGAGTTTAATCTGTGTTTGAACAGTCCCAAAACTCCTTCTGAAAATGTAAAAAATCATGTTTGCTGCAACCTTCATTAGTCCAAGCAAACCCAAGAGGTCAAGACTGATGGTTTTAACAGTGTAACAGGGACAAACTCTAAATTAAAGTGCATACTACATCTGCTTTTTTTTTTTTCCTGTATCTCTGCAATAAGCTGCCTGGTGGAGGAGGGGACCCAATATATCTTTCAGCACTTTGGAAACTGGAAAGTACCCAGAAGCAGAACCCCAAGGAGACAAGAATAAACAGGAAAAGCTGACACTGAGTCCCCAGAGTCCTGAGCAGCCCTGAAAGGAAAAGCAAAGGGTAAGGGATGAAGCAGGTGTCCTTCTTCAGTAGTAGGGAGGGGGTGAGGGCTCTCAGATCAGGGAGAAGCTACCCATTTCATTGTGGTCCCTAGAATAAGGTAAATCACAGGTGCACCCCCCCCCACACTGGCTTTCCCCATGGAGCATGCCCCACTAGGGATCACAAGGGCTGCCTTGATGTGGGAGGAAAAACACGCACTGGAATAGGAGAGCTGGATCAGACCTGGCCCAGAGCCTGACACAGCACAGTAGTGACTGAGTGCCCCAAGGACTGTGTATTGACCATCATAAGTGGTCTCAAGTACTAGCAACAGCTGCAGGACTAATCTCAGCATTGGCTGCACTAGCTCCAGTGCCTTGTGCAAGTAGTTTGTAAAGTAGATTAAAAATTCTTTGAAGGCAGGGACTGCATCTTCTCCATCTTTATATTTCTAGAACCTAGGAAATAATAGATGCTCAATATTGAATTAATGAATCCCTCTAAACCTTGGGCATTCCTGTGACTATTAAGTGAGAAAGTAAATGTCAGGCCCAAGCATTTAGTAAGTAGGACTGCAGATAATAGAGAATAAGGTTGAAGTAAAGCCAGCTTTGTTGTGCCTCAGTTTCCTTGACAATAAAATGGAATCACAATTGCCTGATAGAAATTAAGGGTAGAATGAATACAAAAGCATTTTTTCCTCTCACGGGAGCTTCTACCTATCTCCATGACAGCACTTGTTATATGCATCACAATTACCTGTTTCCAATTGCTCTACCTCCCAGCACAGGAGCTGGAAAATAGCAGGTGCTCAATAAATGTGTGCTAAGTTAACAGCCAATGTGATGCATAGTAGCATAATCAAGGAAAATGACAAATCAGCTTTTCATTTTGAATGTGGTAAACATTCTATAATGTTATAAAGAATATTTAAGCAAAAAGCAAGTGGTTTTCAAATTGTGTATTTTATGCCAGTGCATACATTTATTAACATTCCCCTGCCTTTGCCAATTTCTGGGGGTTTTCCCATCAACAGAGTCAGCATTTCAGATCAGTGTGCTTTCCAGATTTTGGTTCGCATTTTTTCTGAAGTGGAAAATAATTTTTGTTTTTTGTCCAGGATTCTTACATCTTCGATGTCAGTGGAATCATTTCGTCTATGCCACTAAGTTTGCCAAACTTGCTTGATTTTGTAAATTATACCGGGGTGCTGATTTTCCTAGTCTTCAATAAAGGTGTTTCCCTCATGGAAGTCTCCTAAGCATCTGAAGGCAGGCAAGATATTTCCACCCACCACTTTCTCTGACTTCTAACTTGTTTTCATGTCCTGTGTCATACTTTTAGCTGAACCAGTATTATGAGCATACATCTTAAAAAATCTATGGAACTTAAGATGCATCTGATTGAATTATTACATTTGTAAATTTGGCTGAGCAGGTGGCTCCGTGAGAGTGCTTGTTTAGTATGCACGAGGTCCTGGGCTCTGTGAGAGTGCTTGTTTAGCATGCACGAGGTCCTGGGCTCCATCCCTAGCACTGTAAAAAAAAAAAAAAAAAAAAAAAAAA
>NW_026000093.1:40855382-40865429 GCF_001458135.2 Marmota marmota marmota
TAAAAAAAAAAAAAAAAAAAAAAAGTAAATTTTGCTAAAAACAAAATGATTAGGAAATTCTCAGCTATGGCATAATGTGGATGTTGTGAGGAATAAGATTCACGCAGTCTAGTTAAAAAATGACAAACACGCACAGGCATTGATCAGCAGAGCCAGGGAGCACCAAAGCTATGCTTCTTTCCTCATTGTTGGTAGACATGGCAATCAATCACACCCGACTAAAGTTCTTAATCTTTGTTCTTTCCTCATGTGACATGAAACCAATAATTCCTATGCAGCAATGTGCAAGTCCTGGTGCTGTCTCTGCAGCTCCATCTTTCTCAGCCACCCCTGAAAGTAATTCCCAATGTAAAGGAGTTACAAGAGCCATTCGATTGGGAGAACCTGGAGGCTACTTTGTTTTTAAGTCAGTCATTGGTCAAATTAGCATATAATAGTAATAACCATTTTGCACTTGGTTGCCACAAAATAATGTTATAACTCTGTAAGAATCCTCAAGAAAAGTGTATCATAGATAGGCACTATTGTGGACTGAATATTTGTGTCCCCCAGAATTCATGTTGGAATCCTAACCCCCAGAGTATTGGTAATTAGGAGGTGGGGCCTTTTGGGAGATGATTGGGCTACGAGCAAGCGTGGAAAGGTCCTGCATGGGATTAAAAGAGGCCCCAGAGAGCCCTTCTTCCTCTTCCACCAAGTGACAGCACAGTAAGAAGGTACACCTACGAGCCACACCAAGAGCCCGCACCAGACATAGAGTCTACTGGAACCTTGTCCTTGGACTTTCCAGTCTTCAGAACTGTGAGCAATGCATTTCTTTTGTTTATAAACTACCAGTTTACAGTATTTCGTTACAGCTGCCCAAACATACTCAGAAGGGCATGTGGGGTGCTTAGACTGTGGCCAGTCTATTTTACCTGGTGGGTGACTATTCATTTCTCCTAGTAAACGTGACAGTTTTCTCACAGAATGTAGTTTAAAATGAATGATTTTTAAGAATCCATTTGCCTTGCATTCTGTTTTGCAATCCAACTCCCCAGGTGATTTTAGTTAGCACACTTTTAGTTGGGTTCTTGAGACCTTCAAAACAAATAAAATGGAGCCTCATTTAACTTTCTGTATAACGTGACTTTGCAGGAAATAAAACATGCTTCTAAAATCCAGCTCTTACTTTGTAATAGATCAGCCCAAAGTTTAGTAGATTCCAACAACAAATGTCATTATTTCTCAAATATTTAGTGTGGATTGAGTGGTACTTCTGGGCTGGCTTGGTGGGAGTTGGTGGCCTAAGCTAACTACACTCAGGTGTTTTGGGATCTTGACTGGTAAAAGATTTCTTGGGCAGCTGGGACCTATCAAGGATAAACAAATCTAGACATTAAAAGCAACGAAAACAAAGCCAGGCATGGTGGCACCTGCCTGTAATCTCAGCTACTCAGGAGACTGAGGCAGGAGGAGCACATGTTTGAGGCCAGCCTGGGCAATTTAGTGAGATCCTCTTTCAAAATACAAAACAAACAGGGCTGGGAGGGTGGGGATGTAGCTTTGTGGTAGAATGCCTCTGGGTTCAATGCTCCCTATTGGGTGGGGGAGTGGGGCAGAATTTGAAAACAGATATTATTCTATAAAAACAGCAGCCAGAAAGAGCTGAGCTCTATCCCAATTTGCAAAGCACAGACTGGGTGGTTTAAAGGGAGAATGATGATAGCTTCGCAGACACCCTGAGTCAGAGAAGTGAAGAATTACAAAAAGCCTGTGAAAATGCTGGCCAATGTCCATTCGATTAGGCCAGGGGTGTCCGCTAACTGGCCTATATCAGGGTTAGGCACCCATCTCCCCAAGAGACTGGGTGGCAAGGTCCTGTCCTCTCTAAAGGTCACCTTTCAAAGGAATGGCCTTCAGATTCTGCAAAAAGACACTCTGGGCTGCAGGATACACATATACATCTCATAAAGACACAGGAAGGATTTATGATTGCAAGCAGTTTTTGTTTTGTTTTGACTAAATGCTTAAAGAAAGGTTAGGGCCCTGGCTGCAGGCATTATCTGGAATGCACTGTAAATTCTTTGGGCAGCCTTGAGTTTGTCCAGACAAAGTCAGGGGGTTGTTAGAAACCATGCTAGAGTTTGATCAGATGTCTCCAAGCTCTGGTGATTTTGCAGTTCTCAGACCTCTGCACATGGAAGCCCATCTTCCAACAGGCTCATCACAAGTGACAGAGAAGGCAAGTCCCATATGTTTAAGTCTCTACTTGCTTCATGTGTAATAACATCTCAGTTGCCAAAGAAAGTCAGATGGTTAAGCCCAGATTCCAGGGAAGGAGAAACACACCCATTCACAGAATGAGAGGAGCATCAAGTTCTATTGCTGCAGGCTGTGCACAGATAAGTAGGAGGAATCATTGCAGCCAGATTTGCAAACAATTACCAAAAAGGTGTGGTATATCATCAATCAGAATTTTCTCCCACAATCCTATTTCCCAAGCCAAACAAACAAACAAAAAAAAAAAACAGTAAATTTTAATCACATGGCTATCTCGGCTTAAAGCTTAGTGTATTTGGTCATTTAAATAGTCCACTTAAATAGAGGGAGTCTCTCTGGAATAAAAATGATTTTAGTCCTAATTGGCTAAGATGGTGTCTGAGGTAGGAATGTGGAGAGGAGAGTCTGGCCCAGCTGCTGTGTATGGTTGGTCCATTTGTGTCTTGAACTGGCCATGTTGTGTTTGGAGTAAGGTTCATTCTAGACCATGCCCTGTGTGCCATGTCATGACCCAACTATAGCTGTATCAAATGAAGGGACATCTTTTTCCAGCTGATCATCCCAGAGGGGTACTGTTATGGTTTAGATATGAGGTGCCCCACTAAAGCTCACATATGAGACGATGCAAGAACATTCAGAAGTGAATGATTGGGTTTTGGTAGTCTTAACCTAATCAGTGCATTGATCCACTGATATATGGATTAACTGGGTGGTAACTGGAGATGGGTAGGGAGTGGCTGGAGGAGGCAGGTCACTGGGGGCATGCCTTTGGGGTTTTATATTTTGTCCCCAGTGAGCAGGGCTCTGCTTCCTGTTGCCATGTCCTGAGCTGCTTTTCTCTGCCATGATGTTCTGCTACACTTTGGGTCCAGAGCTATGGAGTTGGCCCTCAATGGACTGAGACCAATGAAACTGGGTCAAAATAAATGTGTCCTCCTCTAATTGTTCTTGTCAGGTCTTTCGGTCACAGCAACAAAAATGTTGACTAAAACAGGTACCCTTTTGCCTTATTCTAATGTACATAAAGACACTTTATATCTCTGGGCACAATGTTCCCCACTTTCTCTAGTCCCCTGCAGGGTGTTCTTTAGTGAGCTACTTACTTCCTGCCTGCCTGGCCCTTGCAGTGGAAGCCTGGGTGGAGACTGACCTAGTCTTGATTGGCTTCCCACAGCTTGCTAGGACCCAGTAGCACTTCCTGACTGGATCTGCCTCCCTCAGCTTTTGAAGGCACTAAAGATCTCTATGAGAGCTGTCTTCAGTCCCAGCGAGGGCCTTCCTGTGGGTTGCTCAGTGGTATTCTCTCAAGAACTACTTGACTCTATCATATCCAGTATCTCCAGATATGTCTAAGTCCTATTTTTGCCACAACAGATATGTGTGCTACTAAGTTGATGTGGCTGCTTTCTAGAATGTTCAGGGAGGGTCCCAACAAGTGGGCTCTTTCCAGGATTCCACAGAAGCAGTAATCTCTGCCTCGGGAGCTCCCCTCAACTTCTCCATCCCCTCTGCCTGGGATCTCCCTAGGCTGGAACTCAGGAGCACACAACTCTTTGTTTTCATTTTCCTACCAACATTGGGTCTGGAAATAGGCAAGCTTCCTTGTCATAGTCTCCTCACTCTGATTCTATCTAAGTTTTTATAAAATATTATTTTAGTTGTAGGTGGACATAATACTTTCATTTTATTATATGTGGTGCTGAGAATCAAACCCAGGGCCTCACACATGCTAGGCAAGCACTCTACCGCTGAGCCACAACCCCAGCCCTCTATCTAAATTTTAATAGTGGGAAGGACAGTTAGGACTGTCTACAGAATAGAGGGAACTATCTGCTAATTGCTTCAAGTTTGATTTTTTTTTTTAATATGCTAAAAGGATAAATTTCCAGATATGGATAATTATTTCTCAAAACAATAGCCTAACTTGTAGGATTACTGTCATTGTGTAATTGTATTTTGCATCACATTGAAGAGTTGACCTTCTTTGTCTTCCTTTGGAATAAATGCTAATCTCTGCCACATTTCTCCAAGAGAGGAATGGGGAACAGGAGGAGGGCTACCCACCCCCCACATCTACTGAATCAGAGTCTTTGTGAGTGGGGCCCAGGATTCTGTTTTAACAGTTCCTCCAGGAGACTTTGGTGCCCAGTGAAGTTTGAGAAATGCTGGACTTTGGTGTGGGAATTGTGCTATATATGAAAATGCATCTCAAAGCTTTCATGATTTCCCATGGAACAGTCTGGATCACTTGAGATGAGGTTGCTACAGTAGTTTGTAAATTGTCCACTTAATAAATGTACCATTACTCATTAATTGGCCCCAAACAGCAAAAACAATAAACCAATGAAGTTCCTCTCACTTCTGTATAATGGTCTCCCATAGGACAAAAGCCAATACAGGAAAAGGAGGCCAGACATAATCCAGTGGATTTCTATTTTTCAGAGATTATCCCTCCATGATTATTCAATTGATCCTACTCTTTTTTTTTCCTTTTTTGAGATGAGTTCTTGCTATGTTGCCAAAGCTACTCATTTATTTCATTATATGCAGAAGTAAACATTTAAAAAGGACTAGAGGTTGTGGGGTAATGAAGCCTTACCCAGGGCTTTGGGAGCACCTGTTCAGGAGGGCCCCAACTCTCATGGGAAGCTGTTGAGCCAGCACAGGGAATGTGGATCTTCTCTCAGACATTCAAAGGAAGTCCAGCCCTCTGGAGTTAATTCAGCATTCAGGTGCTGCAATGCAGTTTTGGGTGGCTAGGGGGCAGCAGCAGGTTGAGTGTCTATGTAGCCAACTAGAAGGAAGAGAAGGGGCCACCACTTGGGAGGATCTTGCAGCCAACAGTGACATGACAAGGGAGATGATAGAGTCGAGGCAAGAGCCCCTGAGCTGAGGATGGAGGTTAGATATGTGAGGAGAAGATGCAACCCATCAGCCCGAGTGGCATCCAGGTCAGAGCTGGTGATGCCTCCTGTCCCTGCCTCTGATCTCGGGACATCTCAGGACAGTGGTCTCCCAGAGAGGTAGCTCCAACAGCAAGCCCAGCCCTTCACATCGCATCATTCTAAGTTTATCCATTTGTCAGTTTTCTGGCAGTAGGCTCTGTGCCTACTGCTGACTCATCTATTTCAGGACAAGAAGTCTAAGGACTTGGGGATGAAAAGCTCTTTAGCTGATCTGGAATGGAGGCAGCACCAGCCAGAAGGTTGGACACCAACATAGATCAAGACCTTCTTGTCTTTGGGGTCAAAATTAGGGGAAACTGTGGCTTTGCTGTTTCTTTCTAGAAATATGTAGACTTGAAAAACCAGGGAGTAAAAACCTCCTGCCCACCTGTGAGCAAGTGGCAGGAGGAGCCCAGAGAGTACATCCCTGAGTATTGCCACACGTACGGGTGATGGGTTCTGCTGCTGTGTGTTACAGAGGGTGACCTGGGGTGGCACAGCCATTCTGAGTCTCGTTAAAGGGAAGATGGTCATCCTCCTGGCCTGAAGGTGCCATAGGATCTAGTAAATGCTCCTGTTTCCTCTCAACAGCTTCAGAATATTGTGACAACCGGAAGACCATTGCCTTCCGCATTAAAATACAGAAGGAAAAGGAAGAAGGGCACCCTGTAAATATTACTCCCGGGAGGTCTCCTTACAGATGATAAAAAATCATTTCAATAGCAGGACAGTCTGTTCAAGGGGCAAGTGCCCTCATTGGAGGGCTGTGTGCCCTCCACTTTGTGTAATGATGCCACATCGTGGATGGGCCAGTCAACAAGGCCAAGAGAACGAAGCAGACAGTGCCAACTCCACGTCAGGTGTTTTTCTCATATTTTGGTTTAGCTTTCCAGGGACATCTAAGCTTTATACACAGTGCTCAGAGCTGCTGACCAATTAGACTAAGGCTGTGAAAAAAAAAAAAAAGACATTAGTCTGAAAAAGGAAGGAAACCAAATCAACACTTTGTACCATTTTGCTGCCCTATTGAAAACATTTTAAAATTCTTCCAATCTGTTTGTGTCTGCTTTAGTATGGCGTTCTCAGAACCTATGACACCTACCAAATTCACATTTACTGATACGTAAAAATGGCTGTGCCCACACAGTGAAATACTATTGTAGAGACAAACGAGGCAAGGCACCAAAGATAGCAGAAAACAGTTTTATTTGGCCAGAGCCAGGGTCAGAGGGCACAGCTTTGGCTGCAATCAATCAATCCCCTGAACCCCAAGTTCAGGTAGTTTCAGAATTTTATACCCAGCATGTAAGGGGAGGGGCTCAGAAGTTCACAGTCTGAAGAAGTTCATATAAAAGCAGCTTTTCTTGCGCTGTTCTGGACAAGTTAACCCTTCAAGGACAACACCTGAGAAGGGGAGAGCTTCTTCTCCCCTTTCTTTCCTCCCCCTGCCAGCTGTTACCATGGAGCCAAATTGGTAACTTCTCTTATCTTAGAAATGTAGACATCTCTGTGAAGCCCAGCTCAAGGCCAGAGGCCTTGTTTACACATTTCTACAAACTACGATACTGGATACATTTGTGAAAAACTAGTAAAGGGGTGTCCAGCACCTGGAGTGCTGGTATCTTCTCTGCCAGTGGCCAAGTAAAACAGGGCAACACGAAAATTGGAAGTTTATCTACATTGAACTCTTTTGCAGAGACTGTTTTGCTGACAATCCTAAAGTGAAGATTTCTGGAGAAGCCCAGTTAAGACTTTTCTGTGGAAAAAGGGGGCGCCACTTCACTATGTTGTTATTTAGAGGGTAATGTATTTGTGGACATGGAAAAGCCCTCACTTGAATATTAAAGTAACATGAATTGTAAATATTCTTTTTGGGGAGAGACCAAAAAAATGTATGAAATAGTTTGTTAATTAGGTACGTGGGATTATGATTCTTACTTTCTTTTACTTAGGTTTTTTTTTTGGGGGGGGTCTAATTTTTATGAAATAAACCTGTATCTTTTTACAAAGTTGAATCATTTTTTGAGTAGTGAGAGAGAGCACCAGGGAAAGGGCCTCTGCAATAGAATTTTCTAGAGTTGTGACACAGTCCAGGGTTGCTCCACAAACCAAGTCTCAATAAGTAGAGGGCATTTAGTTATGCAAAAATTACTTCTGGAATACAGCGGGATTACTTTTTGTAATTGGCTCTAGCACCCCTGAGAAGCATTTGAGAAAGAGAGCCTATGTTCTGAGATAAGTCAGACATGAAGTGTTCATTCTGAGAAATGTCATCAAGATGGCACAGCTGGACCTATTTCTGTCAACTGTCTGGAGCCAACAGTCCCTGGACTCCAGGACTTGCCCTCAGAAAGTATATGTGTCTTTTTCGTCTGGTTCTGCTTTTCTGTGGCTGCTCCATCTCATTGTGTTTGAGTTTTCTACAAGCCCAGAGCAACAGATGTGGAGAGGGAAGTGCAGCAGGACCAGGGAGCAGAAACCAAAGGGCGTCGAGTGGCCTGAACACCCTGACTGCCCGATCAGGCCTGCAGAGCACCTCTCCTCACATATGTCACTGGGTTTATCCTTCTGTGATCCAGGTGGTGTAGGTGGCTTTTGTCTCTCATTCTATACTCAAATACCATAGAAATGCAAATCTTAAAAATTTAAATGTTTAAAAAAAAAACTTGGGAACTATTGACAGGAAATACCTAGAACTATCTTGGATGTGGTTTGAATATCTATCTTATATAAAATATTTAATCCTAATTTTAGTATATTTAGCATAGTGCCTGGTATGTCATAATAGATGCTAGCTAATAGTACTTTCTATTTTTCCTTTTTAACATAAAATAAACTTGCCCATAATTCCAAATTTTGGCTATTTTGAATAAATAAGAAGTTTAGATTAATTCTTGTCCCATGGAGAGTCAAAGTTCTCAGTCGTGAAATAATGCTTAATTTGATTCCCAGGCATAGATTCCTTGCTGTTTTCACCCTGATTACCCTACTTGATCTCCTTCATGGTTTGGAAGTTTGGATAGTTTTTGCAATGCTTCTTTGCTCTGCTGATCTTGAGATGGGTGTTTTCTGTTTTGGGACCCCCGGAGGTTCAATCTCAGTGTTTTTATCTTGAGATCCAGTAGTTGCATCCAACTAGATTTTAGATAGTTAGCCCAGAAAGTTTGTGCCAGAAAAGGACTGCTGCTACTGATCTGCTTTCTTCAGGCTGCCAAATGGTATAATAATGAAACTTCTAGAGACAACCAGGAGAAGCTATAAAAAAAGAGATGAGCAATTGCCAGCCGTGGCGCCCCACTCCAAATGACACCTTAGGCAAGTGATGGATATGGGTTTTTTTGTTTCTTGTTCTTTTGTCTCATGGGAGAAACATGCCTTTCCTTCTTCATCCTGTGGTTCAGTCCTCATGTGACCCGAGTGGTCCAGCAGGGTACATCACAACCACACATTGGACTTTCTCAGGAACTCTTAAGAACTCCTTTCTTCACTTTAAAATTAACTGTGAGGATTATATAAATCAAAAGCTGCTTGTAGTCATCTGCCTTTACAAGGAGTGGTGGGGAAAATATTCCTAAGAATGAAGTAAAAATGGAGCTAAGAGGTGGAGAAATGGTCACCTGAGTGCTCCTTATGAGCCCCACAGACCAGCCCTGCTAGAAGCCATCTGTGTCCTGCTCCTCCACAGCTATGAGAGGGAGCCAATAAAAGTCTGATTGGGCACAGTGCCACATGCTTATAATCCCAACAACACAAGAGGCTGCGGCAGAAGGATTGCAATTTTGAGGCTAGGCTCAACAATTTAGCTAGACTCCGTCTCAAAATTTAAAAAAAAATAAAAAGGGTGGAGGTTGTAGCTCCATGGCAAAGCACCCTGGATTCAATTCCTAGTATGTACACACACACACACACACACACACACACACACACACACGTCTGAATTGGTCTCTATTATTGACAATTGAAGATATTCCTATATTACAAAGCTCATTGAATAATATTTATTGACTTCCTCCTTTGTGACAGGCACAGAGCTATGATCTTTTCTTGATAGATTTTCATTCTATGTTGAGGCAAATGAAGCAGATCTTCAGAAGTATTGATCATCTCCTCAGAGTCCATGGAACCCAGAAATCTTGTTTGACCTCATCCTTAGAAAGTCAACAGATCATGAAATAGCAACAGTTTTCTCCTCTTCAGCCCATCAGATTCAGTCTAACCAAAAAGGAATATCACATCCCCAGCATTCCTCCAGCATTGCAGTCGCCACTGGGACATACAAGTCCACGCACCACATGGTGCTTTTAAGAATTCTTAGCTGACCCTGTGCCATTTCTGGAGATATTGGGTTCTCCATAAAACTATCTCTATTTTCTAGAATTTCTGTAGCATTATCATAAACCAGGTGACCTAAGATCTAGAAATTTAAAATCACAATTCTGGTCAAAATGGCAGCAGGGCTACTTTCTGAAGGCTCTAAGAATCCTTCCTTGCCTCTTCCTAGGCTCTAGTGGTTTCCAGGAAACCTTGGAGTTGTTGGCTTGTAGCTGTACTAACCTCATCCCTGCCTCCATCTTCACATGCCTTCTAAATCCCCCTGTGACTCTGTCCTCACATGGCCTCCTTATCAGGACACCTGTCATTGGATGTCAGGCCCACCCTAATCCTATATGATGTCATCTTAACTTAGCTAATTACATCTGCAAAAGCTGTTTCCAAGTACAGAAGACCCATTTATTTACAGAGGCTATGTTCAAAGACCCCCGGTGGATGTTTGAAACCTCAGAGAGGCTTGAGCTTGGTCTTTAAAAAAAAAAAAAAAAAAAAAAAAAAAAAAAAAAAA
>NW_026000093.1:40865747-40886192 GCF_001458135.2 Marmota marmota marmota
CCCTTTTTTTTTTTTTTTTTTTTTTTTTAGTACCAGGGATTGAATTCTGGGACGTTCAACCACTGAGCCACATGCCCAACCCTATTTTGTATTTTATTTAGAGACAGGGTCTCACTGGGTTGCTTAGTGCCTCATGACTTTGAACTCAGGATCTTCCTGTTTCATCTTCCTGAGCTGCTGGGATTACAGGTGTCACTACCATGCCCAGGCTAACACTCACCATCTTATTTCCTTTATCCTTCACATCACCCTCATGGAGCATTGGCAGAGGAAACTCCTACCCAGCATCCATTTTGCTCATTCTGTTAAAAACTTTAGACCAATTAACTCCAACAATTTATGTGAACAAAGAATGATTCAGCACTCTGAGCCAGAGGAGATTCGGAGAACCCTACCCTGTCCAGTGAGCAAGGAGCTTTTATAGTCTGGACACAGGAGCAAAGATTGGCCACAGCTAGGTGCTTGCCTTATTTGGGCACAATCTGATCAGTGGGCTGTTTGTGATTGCCTTAAACATTGTGGTTTGTTACAAAATACACTCCTAAATTAGGTTTGGGTTTGTTTCTATCTAAGTTTGGTTGAGGTTCATTATGTTGGAACTCAGTATGGAGACAGCCTCACACTAATGGTCTCTGCTTGTGGAATTTCACACTTCTAATTGAACCCCAGTTTCCTTCTTCCCCAATATAATCTTGACCAAAGGCATCCATGCTCCAGGGAGGGCTCAGTCACCTGGGGTAATCAATCATGTCCCCATCCCAGGGCCATTTGGGAATGCATATGTGCACCTCCTCTCTGGAAAGTGAGATTAGAGGAGGATGCTCCTGGGGAATATCAAAAATTTCCTTAATCTCTGACACCTGAATGGCGTAATCTCTGATGCCTGAGTGGTGGCAGCAGTCCAGCTGACTGTTTAGGCAGAGTTAGCACAAAGATGGCAGAGCCAGAAAAAAGGGAAGAAGAGCTTCTTCAGTGGCACAGGTGAGCCACTGAGTTGAGAACCTTCCAGATGTCTTCATGCATAAGAGAAGCAATGCCCTTACTGCTTAATCTGAGTTGAATTATTATGCTACTTGCAGCCAAAAGCTTCCTAATTGACACTATGCTGCTATTTTCCTCACTTGGAAATCCAGAGTCAAGTCAAGTGAGTAACTTGCTCAAAGCTTCCACCAAGTGAGTCAGAGTAGAGTTCAAGGTCATGTCTCTGACTAATGCCAAGCCCTAACCTGCTGATAAATGTAAGAATGGGCCAGCATCTCAGAAAACCCATGGAACCACAGATTCAGATGTTCATGGGGCTGGGATATGAGAAAGGAGCTAGTCTAATTCCTCTCTGAATGTTCCTCACCACATGGGGGGAGATGTGAGATGGAGTCCCCCAACCAGCCAGAGTGATGCAACATCCTGGCCTTTGGATGCCGGAGGGGTAGCTTGTGGAAAGGACCCCATGGATTTCTTTAGAAGAACTAAAGGGTCCTCGACCTCTTTTATAGTATTAAAAGTAACAACACTTTCACAGAACTTTTCTGTGTACAAGGTGCTTTTTGATATGAATTTAGTTCTGATTCTTTGAATAATTCTATTGAGATTATGAACTAGCCTCCACTTTATAGACGAGAAAACTGAGACCCTGTGAAGTTATAGGGCATGTCCCAAGTCTCTCAGCTAAGGGTTGGAGCTGGGACTTGGTTTGATGTCTGTCTGGTTCTAACTCCCCTGCTCTTCCCATGCCACTGTGTTGCTAATGTGATTCTTGTTCCTGTGGGTGACAAGCTCAAGGACATAAACTTTAAAATTTTAGCACCAACTTGGGCAATGGTGATTTGTATGGTTGATGCTATAACTCTAAGCAATAAAGAAGGTGGTCTAGAGTCTCACTCTTCTAGAAGGAACTAACTGTATTTGGAGTTCTCAACCAGTGTGAGGCCCTGGAGCCAAGAATCCTGATGGTCTAATAATAGGAAAGACCCTTTAGCACAGGATAGAAAGACTTGGGCAGTGAGCCTTTTGGCCAAACCTCAGGCAAGATTGGAGAATTTTGCAGGACAGAGAACCTTTCATTGAAAAGCTCTTTGCTCTTGACTAGTTCACTAGACAGGAGAAGATGGTTTCCACTGTCACCTGGCAAGGCAGCCTTGCTGAGAAAACCTTTGTCATAAAATCATGGAGGGATTCAGTCTATTGGTTTCTTAAAGCTGCTTGCTGAGGTTTCTTCTTGGTTGTTTACAAAGATTATAAACTCACTTGACTCAAGCAAGCACACACCCATCCAGAACTACACTGTCCATACCAAAGGTTGTATATATTGCCAAGAGACTGGAATCGGGCATGTAGCCCATGGTGTTGCCTTGGGATGATCTGGTTTTTAAAAACATTAATTTGTATGCCGAGTACAAAATACTAAACCTTTAATCCTCATAACCTATGGCAGCAGGTGTTATCATTCCTATGGGAGTTCCAGAGTCTTCTGTCCCAGCTGACTTGCTCAAAGACCCACAATGAATAAGTGGTAGAGAAGATACTGGTTCTGTGAGGTTCAGCTTCTGTTGGCAGGTGTTAGTGCTACCCACTGTGACCCGCCCATGGTGATGGGGTGACAAGAGCAGGATATCAGGGCACTACTGATTTATGGACCATCAAACTATGCACGCATAAATTAATGCACAGTAGAATCAGGTTGGCCAGAGGCTTGGTCCTCTATGAGCTTCCAGTCTAAAGGAGACAGATGGGGAAGAAACTTCTAGCTCAAAACGAACATCTCCCTGTCTTCGAAAGTGATGAGTGAGAAGCTAACCCCTGTACTTCTCAGCATGCTTCACAGTTATAGCAAAGTTCTGGACATCGGGATATAAGAGAAAATGATCTGTGCAACTTATCAGTTGTACCTTTTAAAATAAGCAATGTCTCCTCCCTTCCCCCTTTTCCTTTCTGTTGCTTCAGACTTGATGGCAGGAGCTAGAGGTATCATCTAGAACCATGAGTTAGAGGTCACGTATTGAGGATAGCAGAGCATCAAGAATGAATGAACCTGGGCCCTGATGATTATGGAGCTGCCGTAGCATTCAGCATTGTGTCCCTGGATTTTCTCCTGAGAGAAAGTCAATTTTTCATTTAAATCGCTGTTACTTAGGCCTCTGTTGAAGTTAACATTCTATTGGAAAGATGTACAGGTACAAATACCTGCGAATTGATGCCTAGTGACTAGGTAGCCCCATCTGTATAAAGGTGGGAAATAAGAAAAGTACCACTGATTTGCTCCTGGAAGCCTTGAAAAGGTGCCTCACGAGCACCTACTAGTATGTTGTGGTGTGTATTGGCTCTGTTCTTTTTCTGCTCCCTGTCACCCACACGGCCTTCAATGTGGCCAGTCTTCCTACAGCCATAGCAGATGAGTCTTCCAGTCGAGTGGAGTAAGATGCCATGAAAAACATGTCCACAAAGAAGCTATAATCTTCAAGGACAGATATGTCAGACACACACAATTTTTGGGAGGAGGGAGCCACATCTTGCTGGAAGGAATCTGGAGTGGCTGCCTGGAAGAAGCACCTTTTTTTTTTTTTTTTTCCTGCAGGAGAATTTCAGGAAGGGAGAGCGGGGTCAGTAGCACCAAATGCTGCTCAGATGGAGGAAAATCCAGGGGAAGCCTGCTGACTTTGGCAAATAGGAGATAACAGGTCATCAAGAAGTGGGCATTCTCTTAGAGAATAGGACTGAGCAGTGGCAAAGCTACACAGGCGAGCGATGCCCCTTATTGGAGAGGACTGATTGGCAGGAAGCAAAAGAGGAAGAAAACACAGAGACCAGAAAGATAAGAGATAATCTGTGAAATTGTAGGGAGAGGGGATGTAGGACAGGAAGAAATGGTTGATGCTGGAAAGGAACAGGAAGAGTAGAACCAAAGAGGAAGGAAAGGAGGGTGCTGAGGGTTGGAACTTTGGCTGGAGCAGGAAAGCCTCCAGGAAAGGAAGGAAGCATCTCTCAGAAGACATCACAAATTCCAAGACTGGCTTTAAATTCCCATTTCTTAAAAAAAAAAAATACAATGGAAATATGCGCTGAATAGTTTTTTTAAAAAAAAAAAACTTATACAATTTTGATAGAAGTTCATCTAAATAAATCTTTTTGATTGCAGGAAATATCTTTTGAGAAAATGGAAACTTGGTGAAAAGTTTTAAAGGGGGTTGGAGGCCACGCAAGTAAAGATGCACAAAATTCAGTTTGGCCCAAGAGGAAACTAAGGGTGGGATTAGCATGAAGCATTTCTCTGGAGATGGAGAGAAATGTTCTAAAAGCCCATGTTAATAGAGTGGGTTTATCTGTGAGGCAGAAAATAGCAATGACTCTCTTAATTATGAAACAGAAAAACAAAAGGATTAGACCACTGTAAATTATTTTAAGAAGGTTTGGGAAAGATCTGTTGTGGTTACCCCCTTCACAGTGCATCCCAGCTCCCCCTGTCGGGGAGAGCATTCGGCTTCTGCTCCTCTGCTGGGCCTGACTTTAGTTCTCCACTAACACGAGCTCCAGATCTGGCTAGCACCAGCTGGTTCTCCTCAGTGGGTTCTTGGGAAGCTTCTATTTTCTTGTTACCCTAGTATTTATGACTCCACTAAATTTGTTCTCAATAGAATGTTTAGTGACTTAATTTGTGCCATTTTTACCGCTCATGACCTCCAGGAGATTTCAGTAATTGTTTCTAAGGTGACATCAACTAGTGACAATAAGCCTGAATTGTGGCACATGCCTACTATGTGCTGGGCATGGCTCTAAATACACCATCTCATTCAATCCTGACAACACCTCTGTCAAACTACTGCCACTCACCAGCTGCGGAACCTTAGGACGGCTTCCTCCCTTTTCTTCAGTTGCTTCATTTTAAAATGGAATAATGATGATGATGATAATAATAATGAGTCTGTCATAAAGTTGTAAAGATTAAATGAGTTTAACTCACTTTAAGTGCTTAAAAAAGTATTCAGTAAGCTCAATAAATGTTTATTATTTTGACATTAGGTGAGGGGCCATTATTATCTTTATTTTATATGTGGGGAAATTGCATGTTAAATTACTTCCCTAATGTCGACATTGCCACCTAGAAAGTGGGTAGAGCCAATGATGCCAGAGTCTTTTATTAAAAATAATATATATATATAATGACCAATTAGGATGATGAACTAACAGCTCCACACTTCAGGAAGAAAACTGAAGGCACCATGGTGGTGTGGATTCCAGTCCTACTGTCCTCTCTTTTTCAAGTGTAAGTGGTGATTGACAGCATCTCGCTCCATTTATTTATGTTCAGCTAGCTTGTGTGGTTTCTCCTGGGTGTTAGCTGTCCTGTGAAATTCTGTCAGCACCCATACTTTTAAACTGACTACAGCATAAGCCATTTATGGGCAAAAATCTTCTGTAAACCTTGACCACAAGTATTTGCTCAACAGGGAGTTTTTTGTTTTTTTGTTTTTTTTTTTTTCTCTCAGAGCCCTGATGGTTTATCATGTGAAAAGAACATGGGTCATGGAATTTGCAAAATGAATCGGAGACAAAGATTCCTTCATATGAAATGTTGTCAGAGGTTTCTGTTGGAAAAACATTGAATGTGCCTCATTTACTTTTCCTGATACTCTTAGGAGTTGGCTCCGTTTCGGTGTATGCACCGCTGAAATTTCAAGACTTTTCACATCTGTGCTAAAACTGGAGCTTGGTGAAGCTCTGTTATGCCACATGGAAAATCCCAGCCTAGACTTAAACATTCTGATGGACACACATTCCCAGTATCGGCATGCTATCTCTGCAGTGGTCAAGAGATTCTGAAGCCTCTGCTTTGTTCCTTTCAGTCCTGTTTTCACCAGATAGCTGTTTTCATTACCCATTGATGTCAACACTCTGGTCATGATGATAAGGGGGAGTGCAAAGATTTTACAGCCAAAGAAGAGCTAAATTGATGCCCCCCACACTTTTTTTTTGTTATGGGGGCATATAAATGTGTCACATTCTATCAAGATTATGGATGCAGCAAGTAAACAAAAACCCAACTTAAGTGTTTAAAGACATAGGTGTGTGTGTGTGTGTATATATAAATTTTTTTTTCACATAACTACAGAAAATCAAGAGGGGGATACTATTGATTCAGCAGCTCAATGTTAGGACCATTGTCTCATTTGCTAAATGACTGCTAAACATTTGAACACTTGTCCCCTTTTATCAAGGTATATCCCCCACCATTAACAGGCATGTGAGTACACTCATTTGCCAGAATGGCAGTATATGGCCACCCTTATCTAGCCACAAGAAAGGTTCAGAAAGAAAGCGAGGAAGAAAGAAATTGGGAGTGGGTGCTTAGGAAGCCAACTTGGTGCCTTCACTTCCCACCCCCAAATATTTTTATTGGTGCATCATAATTGTACATAACATGGGATTTGTTATTCTATATTTGCACACTATGACAATTTGCTCAATATCGCTCCCAAACACTTCCCCACTCCTTCCTTTCCTCCTTCCCCCCTTGGTCTCTTTCCTCTAGGAATCTCCCCTTTATTTTCATGAGCTCCAGCCCCACCTTTCTTTTCCTTTCTCCTCTCTAGTGTCCACATATGAGAGAAAACATATGACCCCACTGATCTTCTGAGTTTTACTTATTTCCCTTAACATTATGGTCTTTAGTTACATCCATTTTTCTACAAAGGACATAATTTCATTTTTCTGTATGGATAAACGAAACTCCATTGTATATATAAACACATTTTCTTTATCCATTAATCTGTTGATGGATACCTGGGCTGGTTCCATAATTTGGCTACTGTGAATTATGCTGCTATAAACGTGGGTATGTATGTAACGCTATAGTATGGTGACTTTAATTCTTGAGGATAAATACCAAGGGGTGGTAGTCTTTTGAGGAATCGCTGGACTGATTTCCATAGTAGTTGTACTCACTTACAATCCCACAGTGTTAAATATTCTTTTTTTTTTACGTCTTTTCCAGCATTTTATCATCTGTATTCTTAATGACTGCCATTCTGACTAGTGTGACATGAAACCTCAGTGTAGTTTTGATTTGCATTTCAAATTGCTAATGATGTTGAACATCTTTTCATGCAGTGTTTGGCCATTTGCATTTCTTCTTTTGAGAAGTGTCTGTTTAATCATTTGCCCATTTATTAATTGAGTTGGATTTTGGTGTAAAGTTTGAATTTTTTATATATTCTAGATATTAATCCTGTGTCAGAAGAGTTGCTAGCCAAGATTTTCTCCCATTCTATAGGTTCTCTTTTCACATTCCTAATTGTTTCCTTTGATGTACAGAAGCTTTTTAATTTGATGTCATCCAATTTATTAACTGTTATTATTTCCTAAGATTTAAGGATCCTACTGAGAAAGTCATTGCTTGTGCCAATATGCTGGAGTGTTGACCTTATATTTTCTTCTAGGAATTGCATAGTTTATGGCCTAATTTCTAGGTCTGATCCATTTTGAGTTTTGTGTTTGAGAGATAAGGATCTAGTTTCATTCTTCTATGTATGGATAACCATTTTATTAAAAGGCTATCTTTTCTCCAATGTATGTTTTTGACACTTTCATCAAGGATCAGATGATTATAGATGTGTGTGTTTGTGTCTTCTGTTCTGTACCATTGGTCTGTGTGTCTGTTTTTATGCCTGTACCATGCAGTTTTTGTTACTATAGCTCTGTAGTATAATTCGAAGTCAGGTATTGTGATGACTCTAGCATTGCTCTTTTTGGCTTAAAATTGCTTTGGGTGTTCTGGGTCTTTTATTCCTCCAAATTAATTTTAGGACTGTTTTTTCTAGTTCTGTGAAGAATGTCCTTGGTATTTTGATGGGGATTGCATTGAGTCTATATATTGCTTTTAGTAGTATAGCCATTTTAACAATATTAATTCTGCCTATTCGTGAACATGGGAGGTTTATGCATCTTCTGAGGTCTTCTTTGAAACAATGAACAAGGCTCGTTGTCAGAGAAGATGCCCTTTATTGAGGAACAGCTCTGCATATTTATAGAGCCGGGGGTGGTTTGACAGTTTTGAGAGTTTAATGGTTGAATGGTTTGACAGTTGGCATGGGGTGCTTTCTGATTGGTGGGTAAGGATCATGTGAGTCAGCAGGGCTAGTCTGATTGGTGGGTAAGGATCATGTGAGCCAGCAGGGCTAGTCTGATTGGTGAATAAGGATCATGTGAGCCAGCAGGGCTCACCATTGGATGGCTCTTCTTGGGGGATGGGGAAGTTAGTCTTTGGAGCCAGGGCAATTCCCAACATTCTTCAATTTCTTTTTTCAGTGTTCTGTGGTTTTCATAGTAGAGGTAGTTCACCTCCTTGGTTATACTTATTCCTAGTTTTTGTTTTTATGCCTTCACTTCTGATTCTTATTATATAATTCCCCCAAAACTAAAATTTCTAAATCAAGATGGGGATTGCATTGAGTCTATATATTGCTTTTGGTAGTGAAAAAAAATATTTTGAGATTTCTTTGGTGATGTATTGATCAACTGTGATTGTATATTTTACTATTCAATGGGTTGTTTAGCTTTGTTGGATTTATTTGGACAGTCTAATTCTGATAAAATTTTATGATTTTGATTTACTGACATGATTAAAATCAGAACTAAGTCAATGGTTTGTAGTTGCATTCAATGGATCAGTGCTTTGTTGGCTGCATAAGAATCACCTACCTATTCCTAAGTCAATTTGGGGAATTTTAGAATTTTTAAAGAATTTTTCTATTTCATCCAAGTTTACAAATTTATTGGCACAAAGTCCATAGTATTCCCTTATTTTAAATGTTTGTCATATTGGTAGTGATGTCCCTTCTTTTGTTTCTGATACTGGCAATTTATATCTCCTCCCCACTTCTCTTCCCTTCTTTTTCTTCTCTCCCCTCCTAATCTTTATATGTCAATTTTTTCTTCTTAGCATGCCTAGCACTTTATGATTGAATGTTGGACACTGAGTTACCCTGTTGAGCATCTGTATTTTACTGTAGTCCTTTAAAGAGTGTAAGTCTTTATTTTGCAATCAGTTATGTGCTAATCTATTTTGTCCCTTTGACACACATTTTTAAGCTTTTCTATGATGGGTCTAGAGTATCACTTCAAGCATGATACAGCCCTATTAACATGATGTAACTCCTCTTGGTTCTTCACTGAATGATGTGGCTAATCAAATAGAACTCACCAGTATAAGCCAGGCATAGTGGCATACACCTATGATCCTAGATACTCAGGGGCTTTAAGCAGGAGGATCACAAGTTCAAAGCCAGCCTGGGTGGTCTTAGCAAGACCCTGTCCAAAATAGAAGTTTACAAAGGGCTAGGAATAGAGTTCAGTGGGAGAGCACTTGCCTAGCATGGGTGAGGCCCTGGGTTCAATTCCCCAATACTTAAAAGGAAAAAAAAAAACCCCAAATAAAACACCCTTCCTTGGTATGACTGGTCAGAGCCAAAACTTCTTTCTTCCCTATAGGAACTCTGGCAATTTTTCAGCTTGTAACCCTCTGATCATTCTGTGCCAAGACTGGTGAAAATCTACACTTTATGCACATACAGCGTAGTACTCAACAGTGACTTAGTTCTTTTTCTTAGAGTGGAAGAGAAAGGGAACAATCTAACAATTTTGGCCATCTCGACCTCCCCATACTCTCTTTTCCAGCTTGTTAACTCAGCCTGCTACCCTCTTTGGACTCCTTCTTTTTGTCTCAGTGGTCTGTGAATTGCCTTTGAGCAGTGAGCTGAGCGTTCACAAGGCATACTTTTGTCTGTTTCCTCTCAAATATCAATTATGTCCTGCCTGTAGTGTCAAGTCTGAAAACAGTAGTTGCAAGTATCTTGTCTAGTTTTCTAGTTTGTGTTTTTTGTTTTGTTTGGATTTTGAGTTTTGTTTTTCTCTTGGTCAAAGGTTAAGTCTAGACCTCTTTCCTCCATTATAGGAAGGTAAAGTTTTTTCATGTGATTTTTTTTTTTTTCCTAATGCAGTCATGTTTGGGAACCACATTGGTACTCTTATTCAGATTTTATCAATGTTACAATATTATTAATGTAATCACCTTTCCAGGTCCAATTTAAATAAGCATTTCTGATATCAATATATAGCTTAGTATGCAGGCCATCTGCTAAGGGATTTGACATTTCATTTACTGTACACAAATACTATTATGAGATCCATCTCATAAAATAAAAATGTGCAGTTCAGAGATGGCAATGTCATTGTTAGTAGTTGGCTTCTAACACAAGGTCCTGTGCTCTCAACCATTCTATTGTGACACATTCCAGCATGAATGGCACACAGATCACACATCTGCAGTTCATCTACCTTCAGAGCTGAAAACCACATTTGCATGGAGTTATATTAGTACAGACTGCTGAGCATGAACAAAAGCAAAGAGATATTAGTAAAATTTACATGCCTCCAATTCCTTGACATTTTGAAATGACTGTATTGATAATCAGATTATCTTACTGTGCCAAAAAAAATTCATCCCACTAAAAAAATTTTACATTTTAAAAATAACTGCAATAAATGTAATACTTCAAGATTGGCATCTTTACCACATCCCTAAATTTTGTCACATGACAATTCCTACCTGGAAATTAAACTCAGGATGGTCTAGGAGGCACAGAGGATCCAGGGATAAAGAGATTGAGAAATCTTTTGGATACTTCACTTGGTAATTTAAAAGAACTAACAGTAATTTTTTTATTTTGATGAAATCTCACAACATAGGATCGAAACAGGTGCATCAAAATAATCCCTAAATCAAAATAACCATATCCAAATGGCTTTGTTAAATCTTGTTAAAATGTTTCTGTTCAGGTATATCATTTTAAAACCACAAATTGAAAACAAACTCCATTTAAAAAAAAAATCAGTTTGAAGTATATTTGGTTTTGACCATTGGTCATCTATTTTGTCTCTTGAGACAATTCCAATCCAATTTTGACTAAGCAGACCTTGAAGTATAGGCATGAATTAAGAGACCAAACAGTAAGCTGAGTTGAAGACATCCATGTTGGCCCAGTCCTTGAGGCAATGGCTCTTCCCCTCCTCAAGGCCACAGGTGCAGCACTCATTGCTGTTAGGCCAGAGTGTCTTCAGCAGGAACGTTACAATGTTGGAGATACAGGAAAGGAATCCATGCCTGTGAACACATATTCCTAACATAGTAAATGACTGCAGGAATGTACTTGGATGCACATGGCTGTTGGCAGACCCCAGGTTCTCGCTGACTCTTGACCAAGAACATCCGGTTTTTGTTTGGTTTGGTTTTTTGTCCATGTGAGCCTTTCCTTAGGGTAGCTCATAATATGGCAGCTGGCTTCCCTCAGAACAAGCAAGTGAGCGAGAGCAAGACAGGGAAGCCCCAGATGAAGGCTTATTAGTATCAGAAATGTGATCCCTTCTGCTAGACTTTCACTAGGATTACAACACTAAATCCAGTCCACACCCATGGTAGGAGATTTCAGAAAGGCATAAATACCAAGTATTGGGGCAATCTTAGAGGCTGTCGATGGAATTAATCTTTCATTCAGACTGCCACTAGTGTCACCCTGATTACCATTCAGTTGTTAAATTTCCTTGCCACCTATCAGTTCTGTTTTTGAGGCCCCTTACTACATTATACCTTGCTGATCACTTGTTCCTTTTTTCCCCCCTAATTTTTGTCAACACTTTAGTCCACAGGTTTTGCGTAATTTTTTTGTTCAGTGATTCTATTCTTTGTCGTGGGCCATTTCACTCTGACAAACTTTTTGAGTTTTCAAAATACTTTATTCTTATTTTCTTCATCAGATGCCATATATTCTTATATGAATCAAATGAGCATTTACTGAGCTTCTGTCATGGTTTAGAGGCCCTGATGTAAACCACTTTAACCATTCAAAAATTCCTTTTGAATCAGTGGTCCAAGTTTTCTTTATAGTCACCTTATTGGTTCCAAAGGCAGAAGTACTAGAGATGTCTTTTGACTCTGCTTATAGATCTGAGATCACCTGCATACACAGGTGGGGTAAGAACAGATCATTCAGTTTTATTGTTTTCCATTTTGCTTTTGGAACATATGATGTAGTTTTAAAAGCTGGTAATGTTTGTCCCGAATTTGTTCATCTGAAAGTGATTTAAGTTGAGTAATTTAATGATTGGAACATTTTGGAGCTTTTTCCAAGGCACCAAAACTCTTAACATGGTTTATGAATTCTGCAGCACTGGACTGACTGTTCCCAGCTGCTGGGGAGCTTTTGCTAAGTCCTCTGTGTCTCCGCAGATCTGGCCTCTCACAGAGGTGGGTTTTCATGCTTTGCTTTTCCTTAAAATATTTTCCAGTTGATCTTAGGATGAGGTTCTGACTCTGGTAACATACCAGAGACAGGAATGGTCCAAGATGGGCAAACGTTATAGTTAACACTCATCATGTGGTAGAAGAATCCTTGAACCTGAAGTCTGGGATCATCCAAAATTCCCTCTAAAGACCTGAGAGCTCAGTTGAGCTAGAGGATTAATGGAAGGGAAATTTCAAGAATAAAAGTTGTGGTTGTTATTGATACTTTCTAACTATTTCTTGGGGATAGCAAAATAATGATCAGTATTTTGTGGGAAAAGTGATAATGTATGAATCTGAAGAAGGCAATTTGTAGTTAGTGCAGAGTACCCTAACTCAGGGAGCAAATATCATGCCACCCATGGATATAACTTATCCGGAGGGCTCTCATGGACAGAGCAAGCATTTCCATACACCAGCCTTCAACACAGGCTTTCTTTTCTCTCTCCTTTCCCTCACCCTGAGCATTTTACCATGCTTCTTTTATATTCTAAACATGATTTTTTTTTAAAAGGCTATGAGTATTATTGATGTTAAGCTGTATTAAGGAGCTGGGCATATGTCAAAGAGAAAAACATTCAGGGCAGGGTTCCAGAAAACACATACCCAGATGACTTCATTCCTAGCTCCATCACATGATGCTGTCCTTGGCCAAAATGTGGTGATTAATATTCCCTTCAGACTCTAAAATAGATAGAAGCTTCTAAAAACTGTTGGGATTTGTCAGAGGGTTTTGTTTATATTTTAAAATTGTTCTATAGCACAAAGTTATTTTTAGTTCACTTTTTTTTTTATTCCTGTTCAATCATGTCTAGTTTGGCATAAGGAGAAGCTTTCCAAACTAAGTCCCTGTTCAGTTAAGGCTAAAAAATCTGACAAGGAAGACACATTTTGGTTTATGGGGTGTTTTATTCAGATTTCCATTGTTGTGACAAAATACCTGAGAAAATCAACTTTGAAAAGGGAAAGTTTTTTCCTGACTCATGGTTTCAGAGCTTTAAGTCCCTGTAGCCAGGCAGCAAATCATGGCATGGAGTGTGTGGTGGGACGAAGCTACTTGCCACATGGAGACCAAAAAGCAAATGGAGGAAAGGGGCTATGTCCTCCCAATGAACAGCATGGTCCCAGTGACCTAACTTCTTTCACTAGGTCTACCTTCTGAAGGTTCCACTGCTGCCTAACAGTGTCCACGCTGGGAAACGGGGCTTCAACACATGGGCCGTTGGGGGGCACTTCAGATCCAAACTATAGCATAGAGTTAACAGGGATCAAGTGGACAGAGGCAATTTAGATTGCCAAAAAGCACAGAGAAATGAACTTCTGTAAGGTCTTGAAACTTCTCCATTTTCTTCAATGTTTTCCAGCAGCTATCTTATTAAAGATTCTTAAGATTCTGTTGAAGAGTAGCAATGATAATAAGGCATGATCCCCTGCCCTCAATGAGCCGAGTGTGTGCTCGAGGGAGGGCAGGTAGGCATATGAACAAAGAACAAAGCAAAAGGCTTGTACTCAGTGATGAGATTAAGATAAATAATTGCCTACTAAACATCACCAGGTCATGTATCAAATATTAACGAGTCTTGACCTTTACTGACTACGTGGTATAGACATCCATGAAATTCAAATTGATAGTGTTTGATTCACTCACTGAATTATGTATGTGTATCTCTGTGTGAAAAATATCAGAAAAGAAATAGCGGGGTCAGAACATACTATAATGGGTGAGGTCTGTCTCCTGTTTCTAAAATCCTTGAAGGAATTCCAAAATACATCCATGTAAGAGTCTTATTAGACATTGAGAGTCACGCTGTCCCTGATACAAAGTGAAAGAGTGCAACACCCATTATTTTTCAAAACATCCTTACTATGTTGAGGAGCCATATGTGGGTGCCATATCAAGACTCCATTTGGTCCCCCAACAGAGCCCACCAGACAACTTGTCATTATTGTCTTCGTCCTGTGTTTCTACAAGTAGCAGATGGGGCCCAGGAGGTCAGAGAAGCTAGTAGGATCCAGATACTGGAAATGAATGTGCTTTAATCCTACAGGGAAAATTCATCTTTGGTCCTCTCATAGGCTGGTTTTCTTCCCTCGCCATCCCAAACTCTGAATCCTGCCCCCTCTGTTCAACTCTGACATCTCCTTGACAGTTTCAGCACACATCAATCTCTCCACTCTTCTAAGCAGTTCAGCACTTCATTATTTTCTGTGTCAGATGTGCGCCTTGACTCTGTAATCAGATTCTAAACTAAGCTATTTGTTCATTCAAAATTGGAGCTTTTCCCATAGGACAGGCAAAAATGCTCACTGCTAGAGGCTACAGCCAGCCAGGCCTCTGCCCCCAAAAATGCAAACTAATAAAGGACCTAATCACACGTTGTGAAAGGTCTTAGGAAGGAGATTAATAAGGTGCTGTGATGGAAAATAACAGGAAGAAGATCTCGGAGGAGGTGATCTTTACACTGAGACCTAAAAACAAGAGAAAAGGCCAGTCATACAAAATGGACCGAGGGAAGGAAAACGGCTAGGCAGAGGCACATTAAAGGAACAGCAATGGAAGGAGCTTGACTTCAAGGAAGTGGCAGATGGCCAGGGTGACTGAAGCATGGTGAGAAATGAGGAGGCAGGAGATGAAGTCTGGCCCCAGTCTGGGAAGGAGGGGCCAGATCTGGCTGACCTGGGAAGGGACCCTACGTATTCTTCATTCAACATTTAGGGTTTAGCCTGGGACTTCAGTAGTCCTTCTGGTACCTCCAAAACCTTAGCTCAAAGTGAAACTTCAGCAAATACTGGACAGTTGAAATGACTCAGAGGTCTCAGTCATGTGCCAACACTTCCAGAACCTCTCCCTGCCCTTAAGTCATCCCAAGCCCGACTTCAGCCTGAGCTGAGGATCCTAAAATCTTCCCTCAGTGCTGTGTTCCACCATGTCCAGCTATCATTCAGGCTTCTCCTAAGGAATGGAGAGTTCAGTGGAGAAGACTGATTTTAGTCACTAACCCACTTCCAAGAGGTGGGTCAGCAGCATGCAAGACATCTGAAACTTAAGCGCTGCTGGAGATCCTTATCCTCTCCATTAGCTGTGTGCTATGGGATACAGTGGTTAACCTCTTGAGCCTCGGGTTCCTCTCCTATAAAGTAGGCTTTCTCAGAATTAGATGGGATGGTGCATAAAGTGAGCTTATCACAGCAGTAAGTGCTCAACAAGTTATTGGCCATCATTAGCTACTATTTTTAGTGTCAGTGTTATCAATTGCGACCTCTATAAATACTCAAGATTTCCAAATTCCATTCTTCCCCTCTCTATTTGGAGACACCCTGGGGCTCCACTGGGTGCCACTTCCTCTGCAAAGGGTTCCCAGACAACCTCAGGCAGAAGTAATGGTTTCCTCCTCTCTGCACACAGTGATTCATAAGCTTCTCTCGGTGGTACTTGGTACTTGGCAGTTATTTAGGCCTCTCCCCCAGGCTCAGTTGTGAAGTCCCTGAGAACAGGCACGGCCCCTTTGTGTAATAACTATCAGCTCACACTGGTTCACATTTTAATCTCTCTGAAATTGAGGATGCATTTTAATGGCAAGTCAAAATTCATTGGCAGTGTTCTTCGTGTCACACCAAATCATGGCACATCTTATAATTGTATCTTCAATTAGATGAAATATGGTAGCTTCAGGCATAAGCTTTAGAGTAACACTGCTGGGATCACTTATTTAATATGTGACCTTGAGTAAGTGACATACTTAACCTTCCTCCGTGGCAGTTTCTCATCTGAAAAATGGGCACACCAAGTATCTCTGCTCCGTACAGTTTTTGTGAGGATTCAGTGATTTCACATATGGGAAAGCATTTACAACCGAGCCTGGCATTTTGTAAATGCTGTATATTTATTAGTTGTTGTTACAGTGTGTGATACTGATCTAGTACCTGGCCATAAAGGGGCTTACTAGATATCTGATGAATAAATTAAAAAGCATACTGTGACATTGATGGGAACACATGCTCAGCTCTTCCCTCAAGAGGACCCTGCTGGGGGAGTGGGCTGGCAGGTGGCCTCCAGCTACTATACCTTTAAGATCACAGGATCACACTCCCAGAAGCAAAGGATCATGGTGGGTCCTAGAGCCAAATGGTTTCTTCCCAAAAGAGGGTCCTCCAGCACAGTATCATTGCTGTGGGGCTCTACATCATCCCAGCTCAGACTTTCTCAGTGCTGTGTGATGGCCCAAGATAGCCTATCAAACCTTCTTCCTCTCCTCCCTTCTTTAAAAGCAAACTTTCTCCATGATCTGGAACTTTCCTCACCTCTTCTGTTCCCTTTGCTTAGTCTTTTTAGGCCTTCCCCACCACACACACAATAAATCTCTTGCCTGTCTAATTATGTCATGGCCTTTGCTTCTTGGAAGTCAAAACTGACCTATTCGTCCCAGGAAACACACTTGGGCCTACTTGGACCCAGGCAGCATTTTCCCAGTTTCTAGACTGATCCTACCAGAGAAGCTGACTGAGAAGATGGAGGAATAGCCAGAAAGAGCTTAAACCCTAGGGCGGCTTAACCCGAGTACAAAGGTTCAACACGATCTGGGCCAGGGCTTCAGTTAGTGTCTACCAGGCCATATTTGTTTACATGGGAACCTCTGCCCTCTCCTCTCATGGGCTCCAGAGAGGCTGTCTGAGATCCACTACAAAAGGCAGAACTTCAGCCAGGGCCTCCCCACCCTGCCCTACAGCTGACCTGGTCACTTTGAGACCTTTTCCCTGGTCCCTTGTATCCCATGGATCAAGGCCATGACTGACTTTCGTCATGCCTAAGCAGAGTCCCAGGAAATTCTGTCTTTGGAATCTGTTCTTGGCCAGTAGCCAAAGAGGCCTAGTTTTGTCATTTTCTACCAAAAATATGTTTCCTCCCAGTCCTATGCTTAATTCAAGAGAGTAATGGGTAAACACATGGGCTATTTTTATTCCCACCTCCCATGCGCACATCCTCCTCCTCCCAAATGTAGCCTTCGGATTCTAGAGTCACACATCAGCTTGATGTTGCAATGGAAAAAATGAAAATGCTCTCCCTCAATCAGATGAACAATTGCTTCAGTAGCCGCCTCTTCCTTGACCTTCCTGCCTCACTGTCCTCTCAGCCAGCTTGCCCAGGATGAGAAACACAGGGTGGGGAAGGGAGCTTTGGTTTCTCTGCAAATAAACCAATGACTATTTGAAGACAAACAACAAATGGAGGTCTCAGTAAAACTTAGACTTTAGCCATCAACATTTACTACTCCTGGACTCCAGGCACCCCTCACCCTCCAGAATTGCCTACCACCCCAGGAGGACATCCTCCTTCAGAGCCCAAATGTCTTACAAGTGACTTAGAACATATAGCAGATACTCAGAAAATCACTTTGAAATATCGGATAAAACTTGGGCTAATGCTGGTATGTAAAAATAGGAATATGGAAAATCAATAAAACAGGAAGTCATTGTTTTACAAAACTATTCTTTGTTCTTTACATTGCCAATGGTATTCATTTATATCACCATTTCTCTAAGCAAATGCACAAGAGGATCACTTCTGAGACCTGCATACGGTGAAGAGAGACTTTACTGCTCCCTACTTGGCTCTGGCCTATGGAAGGGGCTGCCTCCTGTAGGCGAGAACCAGCTGTGTCCTTCTTGGCTTGGGTAGGGGAGTTTGCAGAGTGACTCAGGCTGCTCTTAGTAGAGGGGTCTCTGTGGATCTTTGGATGGCTTTCCTGATAGTAGCACCTCCTGTCTTCCTTGAGTTCCAGGTAATTGTCTATGGATATCTGGGGGAAGGTCTGTGTGGGCCTGGTTAGGGTTAAAGATGCCCAGGAAGTTGAGGGGATTGAGAAGGGAACTGGAGTGGGGGTGTTCTGAAGAAGGATCCTGACTTAGGTTTTGTATTAGTCTGCTCGGGCTGCCATAACCAACACCATTGACTGGGGGACTAAGAGAACACAGAGTTTCTCAGTTCTAGAGGCTGGAAATTTCAGATCAAGGTCCAGAAGGGTTTGTTTTCAAAGTCACTCTTTCTGATTTGGAGATGCCTCCTCTTTTTCTTCCTCACTGCATCCTCATGTGGCCTTTTTTGCGTGGGTATGTATGTATATGAGGGGAGAGAGGACAGGGGGAAGGGGAAGAGAGGGAGAGACAGGCACAGTCGGGCAGAGCTGACCACCTATGGCCAGAAAGCAAAAAAGAGGAAGAGATCAGGATCCCATAATACCAAAGCCTGGGGGCAATAGAATGGGGGAGTTGTTTAAAGGGTCCAGAGTTTCATTTGGGAGGATGCAAAGGTTCTGGAGATAGATGGTGGTGGTGGTGATGGTTGTATGACTATATTTAATGCTACAGAGCTGTACACTTGGTGAGGTTTAAGTTGATATTGTAAGAAATATTCTTTCTGATCACTTGGGTTTCCAAGTTTGCCAAGTTACCATGATGCGTGCTGCATTGTACAGAATCTTGGAAGCAAATAATTTCCTTCCACTAGATACTATACAGGTAATCTCCCTTTTTTGCTTGTGCCTTTTCTATATCAGACTAATACCTTGGTAGCCCTACTCTTCCTGCTCTGTAGAAGCCCCTGAGACTTTCTACATAAGCTCTCACAAGAACCTCCACCTATCTCCCCAACCCACCCCTGAAATCCTCTTGGTCTCACAGCTATTTCTTCAGCATTCAGAAATTGAGGATCTTTGTAATTTATAGGTCTCATTCAGCACTGTGACCTGCTCTGAGAATATTTGAATGGAGCATCAGGGTTTGTGTATAGACAAAAGGAGAGTGGAATGGGAAAGAGTTTGAGGGGTCTTTGAGGATACTCTGAGCAAATAAATACAAAAGATAAGTTATACCATTTCTTTAGTTCAGATTGTTGAATGGGTGGCATTTAAATGGACAAGATGAATTAGCTATTTCATGTATTCTTTATTAAAGTATGAAGAAGATACCATGAACCAGAACTTCTGCTCACATAGTGGCACTGAGGTTTCTGAGAGGTCCCACACTAGTTGGGGAAATCAAATGGGCACTAATGGCAGAACATGAGAAGGGCCGTACACAAATATCTATTCTATTGGTTGCAAGGGGTAGAAATCAATTGTGCTTTAGAGTCAAAGGAAAAATATTGGCTCATAGGCTAGAAAAGCCCAGGGCAGGTGCTTTCAGACACAGTGGGATCCAGTTACTCAGCATCTTCAGAATTTTCCCTTTCATCCTTCTCTGCAATCCTCCTTCTAGGGAAAGCCCACCTCTTATGGTAACTGGAATGTATTAAGCTTACTTCTTACTATTTTAGTAAATTACACATGAACAGAGTCCTTCTACAAGATTTTCTACCAAAATTGTCAAAGTAAATCTGAGATCAAGTACCCAACTCCAGATCTGGGGGTAAGCCAATCTAGGGATTGGCTCTACCCTACTTTGTAAACTGGGTGGTAACTGGAGGAGATGTTTCCCTTTGGGAAACCCAATGGCTCCTAACAGAAGAGAGTAATGGATCCTGGCTGGGGAGAGCATTTTTCTCACCACAGAGTGGCAGTTCAGATAAGGCAGTGGCCTGGTCTCCTGGAAGAAGGCAGAGATGGCTTCCCAGAGGGAACAGTGTTTACACTGGACCTTAAGATTGGGTAAGATCTGATTATGGGACAGTATGAAGGTTCAGAGAGAGGACCCACCCAAGAAAAGGCACAAGCATATTGAATAATCAATTATTTTAGATGAGAAAGTTCTGTGTGATCAACATGTTATCAGGAGATACCACCGTGTGGTCCTCCCAGGAATTATTGGTGAGGCAGGAGGGACTCAGTCCACTCAGACATACCTTGGTCTTCTAGTAATGCTAATAGAATTTCAAAAATAAGAAAAGCAATACAATGTTTTTTTTTAATTTTTTATTGTTGGTTGTTCAAAACATTACATAATTCTTGATATATCATATTTCACACTTTGATTCAAGTGGGTTATGAACTCCCATTTTTACCCCGTATACAAATTGCAGAATCACATCAGTTACACATCCATTGATTTACATATTGCCATACTAGTGTCTGTTGTATTCTGCTGCCTTTCCTATCCTCTACTATCCCCCCTCCCCTCCCCTC